>NC_049237.1:12630029-12930820 GCF_011100685.1 Canis lupus familiaris
TTTGTTATTCTGCTCAGCTCCATGACCCTCTAGTCGGGGAAAATGATAGAGCCAGGGGACCCACATTTGCTTTTACATGTCTCTGTCATTGACATCGAGGCCGCTGCAGGTCATATATTTGGAAAAAGGGAGATCAAAAGCTGTTTGCATTTTGGGTGCGGATATATTTTTATTTCAGGCATGAGGTAAAAAATGCTGAACTTTATTTAAAAATAATTTTCCATGAGAGTCCCAGGGCCTGATTTTGTCGATTCCATAGGGTGGAGGACCGAGTAGAGCTGTTTTTCTCAATGAATTCAGGAAGAAGCAAGTCAAATGAGGAAAAGAAAAAAAGTGGGATTTGTGTTGGTCTCTCTCCTCACTGTAGTCCAGAGACAGCTGCCACTGGACTGTTTACCCACTCCATGGGGAGCAGAGGCTGAGGCCGGCTCCCCAAGGCGCAGACCCAGGGGCCTCTAGAGCTGGCGAGGTTGGGTATTGGAGGTGATGTGTCTCCTCCTTAGCAGAGGGAAGGTGAGAAGATGAGGTGAGGCCACCATCTCATTCGCAAACCCCCGCCCCCCCCCCCCCAGCTCTTTGCCTTGCAAGCTGAAATCCACCGCCTGAAGAAAGAGGAGCTGCAGCCAGAGGAGGAGGAGGCCTTGGTCCAGCACAAATTGCCTCCTTACGTCTCCAACATGGACCGTCTGGGGGACTCGGAACTGTGAGTGTGTGCGGGCTTTGGGGCATGTGAGGGCAGCACCTCCTCTCATCTGTTCCGCGTCGTCTCCCCCTGACCCTGCTGACATGGAATTGCCAGGGAGCCTCCTTGGCCCTTGCTGTTCCCATCTAAGCTTTCTGAGCAAGGTGCCGGGACTCTGAACCTGCCCCGAGGGAGGAGGGGCCCTGCACGACCAGATGTGTGCATCTGAGTAAATAATAAACACAGATGCCCTCGTAAAGCCCCGGGCAGTCTGTGTTGAGAGTGGTGCCTCATGGATGAAAAGGTTGGCACCCAGCAGGTTGGATGCAGTCTGGTGGAAGTGCTCCTACCCGAGGGTTCAAAGAGGTAGGCAATTGGGGAGAGAGGCCACCTTAAAACACAGCCGGTTAAAGCGGAGGCCCCGGCCGACGGTAGTGATGGTAGCAGTTGAAGAGACCGAGGCACAGAGTGGCCCCGCAGCTAGTGGCAGGTGAGGCAGGATGCCAAGGCAGGCCGGCAGAGTCCGGACCTAGGTGGGGTCGCGTGCGCTACCAAGTGAAACACCTCTGGTTTCCGAGCTAGCATGGTGGGGGGGGCGGGGGCGGGGATCAAAAGCAAGCCAGACCCATAACTTAAAAAAATCTTGGCTTAAATCAAGTAAAAACAAACAGGTGCAGTTAATTTTATGATGAATTTGCTAGAGCACAGTGTATCCAAAATACCATTTCTGCCCGTGACAACTATAAACCAAATATTTCTGAGATCTTGTGACCATTTTTGTGCTGAGGCTTGGCTTCCGGTGTGGGTCTTACGCCGCTGGCGCGCCTGGCTTCGGACCAGCCCGTTTCAGGTGCTCAGCGGCATGTGTGGCCAGTGGCTCTTGGACGGCAGAGAGCTGCAGGCCTTACCGTGGTGCAGAGATACTCCCTGTGGTAGAAGAAACAGTGCCAGGGGTAGTGCTTGCCCCAACGTGGGGGCCTGGACCCGGAGCCCAGGGGGCCCGTGCTCTGGGTTTCCTCACGTCCCCCTCCGGCCCCGTGATCTTGTGTGTCTGCTTGTCCAGGGCCATGGTGTGCAGCCAGCGGAACACGTCCCTGTCCCAGTCGCCTCGAGTGGGTTTCCTGTCCTCGCTGCTGCCTCAGAGTAAGAAGAGCCCCTCAAGGTTATCGCCTGCGCAGGGCGCGTCCCAAGCTCTAAGCTCGGCCAAGAAGGAGCCCTTCAGCGGTCAGGTGAGCGCAAGGCCTGCCTTTCAACTCCTGCCAAGAGGCCCCTGACATCTGACTGTACTTTCAACGTACGTGGAGTCAAGCGAGGTCTCATTTATTCTCTCCTTAGGACTGCTCTCTCTGGTGTCCTGATGAGATCCTAAGTTCACATCTCACTCCCTTTCTTCCTTCCTCCCTGCCTTTCCCTCACACATAAGTGATGGTGCTGCAGGGGGAGGGCAAAGCTAAGAGTAGAGTGGAGGCAGTGAGGAGGAAATCCACTTCCCACAGCCTTCGCCCACCCTGCTGGCCAGCACTGCAGGTGTCGTGGGCACCCTGAGATGGTAGGCGGGTGGGTGCTGCTGGCCAGGGGTGGAGCCGGGTCTCAGACTGCGTCTAGCTTGGAGGGACCTCTCACCTGGCCCCTTGCCACTACATTGCCTGCACTCCTGGGTCCTGCCTTTAAGCCTGTGACCCCCTGCAGGGGAGCGGGTGCCTGGCAGGGAGAAGTGAGCTTTGAATCTCTTCCCTTTTTCTCATTAAATTCCTGTGAACTCGTGAGAGCTTGTGATGGGGAGTTGGTGGCTGGAGGGTGAATTCAGGCCACTGTGGAAGTTTGAATGTCTGGTGATCTAAAGCAGTGTGTAGAGGAGGAGTAAATTAGAGTGGCTTCTAAATCAATGTGTTGCTTGTACAAGTTGGTATTCACTGATTCCTCAAAGGACTTTGGCTGTTCTTCACTTTTATGGAAGCTCGTAAGAGAATTTCTTTATGCCAGGTCATGTCCAAAATGGCCGTGGATCCCACTGAGTGGTTTTCCTGGCAGAGATGGTCAGAACTCACTGCTGTGGGCAACGCTTTCCAGAGTGAAAGTTTAACAGGCCCACAGTTACACTTTGCTGCTTGGTCAGGGATCCTTTCTCTTTTAATGTGTTTTTACGAGCTACAGATAAAGTAAGTCATCATAATCGCTGCCCTCCTCTCTTACCACCCTTGGCCTGAGAAGAGCTGCAAGTGATGCAGAAGTTTGGGGCTGCTCCCTGCCGCAGGGAAGCGGGGGGCTGCCCAAGGGGTGGCAGGGCTTTTTAGCACAGCCCGTGCTATTTTGCTGTTGAAGTGCAGGTGCTGAGCAGGACGCTGGGGAGTGAAGAGCACAGGCTTCGGAGTCAGGCCGTGTACTTTCAGTCCCGGGTCCTTGTTTATCATCCTTGCTCAGATTGCTTTAAAGTCACCCCGATTTACTTGGGATGATACTAACATTTATTGCCCAGGAGAAGTTCCTGAACTGCTGTAAGAGCCCTTGGTATACTCATGCCTGACAGACTGTACACACCCAGTACGTGGTAGCAGTGCTGGTCGCATTTGGGAAGGTACTGGCCTACCGGAGTCCTCGACTCAGCCCTGAAACCCGAGGTGCCAGCAACGCAGTACGACTGTCCCCTGGCATTCATGAGGTCCCAGGGCAGTCCCAAACCAAACCTGGTGATTGCCATGGCAGTTTTTCTGAATCCCGAACCTGAAAATTCGAATTCCAGTTCTGTGGAATGTGGCTGAGTAAGTTATATTGTTTGCATTGCAGATCTCTGTCACAGTTGAATATTTTATAAGTGTAATAGTTGATGTTTGGGGTGCTAAGTCTCTTGAAAAAAAAAATGCAGGAAATTCTGAAATTCAATTTCATTGACTTAAAGAAAACACGAGATGGGTTCTTTGGGGTTAAGCCTGTAGCTTTGTTCTTTATGTGTCCAGGAACTAAGTGTTACGTATTGAGATTCGCATGGGATTGGAAATTTTCTGTGCAGTTCATGTTCATGGGATGAGGGTTAGAATGTAATTCGCAGCAAGCAATTGCCTCTAAAATCTGTTCCAACAGAACTTGGGTCACCGTGAGGTATGTTAACAGAGCAAAGGTAGCTCTCTTTCCATTTCATGAATGGGGGTGATAGATATCTGCCATCTGAAAAATCCAATGTTTAGGTCACTTGTGGTTTTATTAATTTGTTAATTAGACTCAGCCTTGATACTTCAATTCTGAAAATAACTAGTATATTTGAGGTTGAGGAAAATCAGAGCATTTCAGAGTTACAGGAAGCTTAAAGGTTATCTGCCCCCCCCCTCCTGTTGGGTAGAGGAGCATGTCCTCTGATTGATTGCTTCCTGTGATGTGAAGCTCACTACTTGTTAATATGGGGATAGTTGCCTCTTAGATATTTGTAGAAACCTCTAAAAGTTTTACTTGCTGATCGTAGCTTTGCCCTTTGAGCTACTTGGACACTTCCTATCTTGCCATGCTGAGCACTCTCTGTTCATTCTTCCCTCTCCTCTCCAGTGTTTTCCTGTATGACATGACCTTCTAGACCTCTCACCATCCTGCCTCCCTCCTCTAGGGGACATTCTAAGTTTTTAATTCTTCTGTTATAATTAATACACCAAATTTGAGTGTATTAAAATTTGAGTGCTCTCTTACCAATATCAAATGCAGTTAGTTGTATGATCGCTTCTTATGACTTTAATGATACATTGCTTTTATTTTTTAATTTATTTTTTATTTTTTTGATACATTGCTTTTAACTTAGTAGAAAATGACATTTGTTTTTTTAATGAGCCACCTTGCTTTGTTAGCGCGTATGAAGCACAAAGTCTTTTTTTCACTTTTGACTCAATGGAGCTCTCTTTCTCATTTTATTTTAAGATTTTATTTATTTATTCATGAGAGACACACACAGAGAGAGGCAGACATAGGCTGAGGGATAAGCAGGCTGCCTGCGGGGAGCCTGATATAGGACTCAATCCCAGGACCCTGGGGTCACACCCTGAGCCAAAAGCAGATGCTTGACCACTGAGCCACCCAGGTGCTCCTCTCTTTACTTACTTACTTACTTACTTATTTATTTATTTATTTATTTATTATTATTTTTTTAATTTTTATTTATTTGTGATAGTCACAGAGAGAGAGAGAGAGAGAGAGAGAGGCACAGGCACAGGCAGAGGGAGAAGCAGGCTCCATGCACCGGGAGCCCGACGTGGGATTCGATCCCAGGTCTCCAGGATCGCGCCCTGGGCCAAAGGCAGGCGCCAAACCACTGCGCCACCCAGGGATCCCGTACTTATTTATTTTTTAAAGAGTTTATTTATTGGGCAGTCCAGGTGGCTCAGAGAGAGAGAGAGAGAGGCAGAGACACAGACTGAGGGAGCCCAACGCGGAACTCGATCCCGGGTCTCCAGGACCAGGCCCTGGGCTGAAGGTGGCGCTAAACCGTTGAGCCACCGGGGCTGCCTCTCTCTTTATTTTTAATGAGTAAGCAAACAAAAAAAACATAAGGTTTATTACATTACATTATTGCTATTACATTAGCAATAAATAAAATAATCAGGCCTTCCTGTTTTAAATCTGATTTATGTATAGCATTGGACATTTCAATCACATGAGCATCTTGCCCACTTGTGATGGATCATTGTAACCTGGTCATTACTACTGAAACGTTCATGGCATTGTACATGGCACAATATATGGTGATGTACACTCTGGGCTTTATAGACATCTGGAGGCAAAATTTAAGAAACAAATGGAAGTAACTCGAAGACCACAGCTCCTGAGATCTTCTAGGATCTCTGTTACAGTAGTGCCTGAGGGCACCTGCACTGCTGGCTCACCCAGCCTCCACTTTTTCTCGGTCTTTCCCTCCAGCCTTATAATGCCACTCCTTCCACTCCCACTCAGGAAGCTATGGGGCTGCCAGGTATTATAGAGATAACCTCTAATTGGCTGTAAAGAAAGCAAACTTCTGCATTTGTAACTCTTATTAGTATCAAATTACTTCATAGCTACTGAGACATCAGTGGTAAGAACAGCTGCCCTTGGGGCTGTTTCCATGGATTTTAATGGGACAGAGGAAATGGGAGCCCTCTTCCATGCCTTTTGTTCTATAATTTTACGTGTGATGAGGGCCTGTCCTCTGGGTAGCTTTGTATTACTTCAGGTGAGACCAGATTACTGGGACTTGTTTCCTGCCTCTTTTGGATGACCGCCTGGTAAAGAATATAATTTGGACCACTTGGAATGTTTTATGAATCTGGTAGTTAAGACTTTTATGAGGTTTGCTTTCAAAACTGTAAATTACCATATTATCACAGTAAACATTTATTTAGGTTATGTACAGTTGTAGCTAGACACACGTTTACCTTAACCTATTTATTAAAGTGTTCTGTGAAGTGCTGCATTCACCAGTTTTTAGCACATTATTGTTTTGTTGTTCACCATTCTTTAGTAAATAATGAGATGCAGTTGAAGGAGAAGCTCTCTGAAAGTGGATCTGATAGGTCACGTCTAGGTCCCTAGCTCTCTTGGCATAAACTACCCTGTCATTATAAAGACAGTTTTTCAGTTCATTGTGGTGCCTTCTTTTAACACTGTTTGAATTTTCCTTTTGGAGGATGGTCCAGCCCTTACCTGACCACCTACTGGACAACTTCCTTCTCATCTTGACTTGGAGGGAACCACCTGCCTTTGTACTTTTTTGTGTTGTATTTCCTGTCCTGGCCAGGAAAGTGCTACAGGGGACTTTTGTGTCAGAGGAATTGGAAGTCCATCCCAAGCCTCTCTCTTCCATAGGTATAGAAGACACACCATGTCTTAAGTGTAGCGGTGAGCAGGAGAATTAGAATGCCACAGAGCACCTGTCTGCCCTCTGTAGCATTCCCCGCCTTAGGGCTCCAGGCTGGATCCCCTGTGGTCTACGTACTTCCAGGGTGTGAATGCAATATCACGTGGGTTCTTTTCCCTTTTCTTCTCAAGGGTCCAGTGTAAAAATTTCTGGGTCACGCTGATAAATCTGTCACAACTGCATAATAGTTGGTCCAGGCTTTTTGAGACTTTCTCACTTGTCTGGATTATTATTTTGGAAAATAACTGTCAACCCAGGAAGTGATCTTCTTTCTTTCCCCAACTGTGTATGTAGCTGGTTGTAGAGTTGCCTTGGCCATGTTTAATCAGAAAACATGGCCTCTACCACCGTTTTGTTAGTTTGTTTTCTGTTTTTGTTTTGTTTTTTGTCTTTTTTTTATTAGAATGTGAGGGCTTTTAAAGATATTTTTTGGAATTCTTTCCTTTCCTTTCCTTTTTTTTTTTTGAGTCCTCTGCTGGTTAAGGTTTGTCTGTTTCATTTTTTTAAAAACTGGCTGTTAATCCTAGTGGTCATTTATATTGTCTCTTTAGTCTCTATTTCATTAATTTTCATTCTGATCCTTGTTATTTCCATTTTTTCTAACTTTGGGCTTCATTTGTTTTTCTAGTTCCTTGAGGAGGTTGTTCATGTGAGCTCTTTTTTATTTCTTGATGCAGGCATTTATTGCTATGAATATTCCTCTTAGAACTGCACCTGCTGCATCTCATGAGTTTTGGTGTGTTGTGTTTACATTTTCATTTGTCTCAAGGTATTTTTTGGTACTCTTTTTTGATTTCTGCTTTGATCCATTGGTTGTTCAGAAACATGTTATTTAACCTCCACATATTTGTGAATGTTTAAATTTTCTTCTTTTAATTGATTTGTAGTTTGGTATAATTGTGATGCTTGATATGATTTCAGTCTTACCAAATTTATTAAGACTTGTTTTGTGGCCTAACATATGATCTATCCTGGAAATGTTCCATGTGCTTGAGCAGAATGTGTATGCTGCTGCTTTTGGATGGAGTGTTTTGTATTTGTCCTTTAGGTCCATCTAGTCTAAAGTGTAGTTCAAGTGCAGTAGTTCCTTGATTTTCTGTCTGGATGGTCTCTTTATTGTTGAAAGTGGGGTATTGCAGTCCCTAACTATTATGACATTGCTGCCTATTTCTCCTTGGTATTTGCTGTGTGTATTTGGGTGCTCCTATGTCTGTGCATAAATACTTACAAGTGTCATATCCTCTTATTGGATGGACCCCTTCATCATCACCTAATGACTTTGTTTCTTATTGCAGTCTTTGGCTTAAAGTCTATTTTGTCTGATATGAGTATAGCTACCCTTGTGGAAGTCTTTAGTCTGATTTGCCCCCGTGATCAGAGATATGGGGAGGAATCCATAGATTCATATAATCAGGGCTGGCACTCTGGGATTGCAACCCAGGGAGTGAGCACTACCTGGGGATCATGTGAGGTATGCCATGGTTTTAGGACTTCCTTGTATATCTTGACCACCTCTTCTGGGTAAGTAAGAGAAGTCTTTTTTCCACTTTCTAAAACTGTGGAACCTCTTCAGTGTTCCATGAACCATGGGTTACTTACTTCTCAAAAATGGCCAGAAGTGCTGTGAGAAGGGCCTTGTCCTTGTTATGATTTAGCTCTGGGAACCTGAGTGGGAACCTCAGTGGTCCCTATGGGAGCAGTAACTTGACCTAAGCCTCAGTTCTTCCTATTAAAATAATGTCCTCATCTTTATTTTAAGGGCACATTTGTAAAGTTCCTAGCGTGGTGCCTTGCATGTGGTCAGCATTCAATGAGTAATATATTTTGGTGCTGTTATTGTTGTTGGTTTTCTTTCTAAGGTTATCTTGGCCAGGAATCCTACTTATCTGGCTTCAAGATAAGCCAGAATGTGGAGCATCAAATACTTTGCCTAGAAGAAACCTCTGTTACAAGCATAAGTCGATACCCCGGAGAGCACCTCAGTCAGAAAAACAAATAACCCTGAAGGTCAGCTAGTTAGGCTCTATGTGAACTCAAGAGTCCTTTAAAATTTCCTTTTGAACTTGTCCCATGGTTTCAGGGTCCAGAGGAATCTGTTAATCATTTTAAGTTGTTTTGTGTTAACGTAAAAAGTAATGAGTAGAAGTAGAAAGCGAGCAGACTTTGGTTGAGTTTATTCTCTTGATTTACGTCTTATATGCTGATGACTTGCCAAGAGATTGGCCTCAGACCTGAGTGGCTGTTGGCATATGTATTCCTTTGCTAAGAGTGTAAAATAAGGTGGGGAGAGGGGAGCAGTGTTGGCCATCACAGTCTGTGGGAATAAGGTTGGAAAGCCCAGTGAGATAATCTGGAAAGGATGAGGTGACCTTTCCTTTTCAAAAGGTTCTGGGGGTGCCAGGGTGGCTCAGTCAGTTGAGTGTCCGACTCTTGGTTTTGGCTCAGGTCATGATCTTGGGATCACGGGATTGAGCCCTGAGTTGGGCTCTGTGCCCAGTAGGGAGTCTGCTTGGGGTTCTCACTCTCTCTCTCTCTCTCTGCCCTACCTCCTGCTCGCTCGCTCTCTCATGAATAAATAAATCTTTAAAATTTTTTAAAAATGGCTCTAGATTAAGAATCTTTTCTCCATGGAAATGGGGTGGGGATTTTATTAATTTATCTGCTGTAACCTTGGCCTACTTTATCACTCTTGTCGTGAAAAGGGGCCAGAAGATGCCAATTTCTTTCCTGCCCATTGTATCTTGCTCAAAGGTCCTTGAGTTTCCGGCAGTTTCTGTTAATTTCTGGTTGCCTAGTAACCATTTCCAAATACTTCAGTTTTGGGGCGCCTGGGTGGCTCTGACAGTTAAGCATCTGCTTTTGGCCCAAGTCATGATCACAGGGTCTTGGGATCGAGCCCCACATTGGGTCCCTGCTCCCCGGGGAGCCTGTTTCTCCCTCTGCCCTCCACTCATGTTTGCTTGCTTGCTTGCTCTCTCTCTCTGTCTCAAATACATAAAATCTTGAAAAAAAAAAAAAAAAAAAAAGACAAATACCTCAGTACTTGTTAACCTTAGCTGGCTTAGTCATACACTTGGCCCAAAATAGGAGAGGGTATTGTGTTCCTTTTGTCTCCAGAGAGGTGATTGTATGTTGCATAAACTTTTTTTTGTATTGCCCAAATATATAGTTGGTCGTAGATGTTTCTGACACCTAGCCTAGGGCCTGACCCTCCCCCCCCCCCCCCCCGCCCCGCCCCAGTCATGCTTGGTAAGTGCTGGTCTCCTCCTCCTTACCTGGAGTTAATTGTCCTAGCTAGATAAAGGAGGTACATGTGTCTGCCTGTAGGTGAAGGATAGGGCCGGCTGAGGAGTGCTGGTGACCTGCTTCTTAAAACAGGGGAGTGGACAACAGAAAGGAGGGGGTCCAGACTGCTTAGGTCCCTTCTTGACTTTGCCCCTAGGCTGAGATGGTAATGTTCTGACTACCTCTCTGCACAGCTGGGCATGAACCTTACCCAGGGAGCTGTAGGGTAAGGAAGCTGCCCCCCGGCTTCCGCTTCCTCCACCCCCCCATTCCCCCCCACCCCCAGCAGAGGTGTCATGATGTGGGCTCAGGCAGGAAGTGACTTTTTACAACCCCGTATCTCACCCTCTAGCCTGCCAAGGGAAAGGATGCAGCATGTGGGCCCAAGGACGGGAAGACCCTCTTCAGTGGGTTGGCCTCTGGGGAGTCCAGCTGGTCACAGCACCGGCAGCGGCGTCTGCAGGATCACGGCAAAGAGAGAAAGGAGCTTTTCTCTATGACTTTGCAGGTATGGCTCAGTCTTGGCATTGTGCGGGTGCCTGCAAGGACAGCTGTGTGGCTGCTGTGGAAATAGGTGGGGTTGGTACAGCACCTGCTCTTACCTCCTTATTTCTGCATGATAATATTAGCGTGTCAGATTCTGGGAGGCTTGGCAGGAGAGCCCCGTTTCCCCTGCTTTAACCCAGATCACCCAGCCTTGCTCTTTCCCAGGACCCCTTTGTCCTGCATCCCCTGCTGGAGATGCTGCCCTGACATGCAAGGCTGGGCTGTGGCCCTAGCCCTTGCCTCGCTGAGCCCTGGGACTCACATCACCACTGAAAATGGGTCAGGGTCTACTCTTCCTGGCAGTAAAACTGCTTCTCTTTCTGTCACGTACTCAGGATTGAAGGGAAGCACCCAAGGGATTTACTGGCTTTGCCATCTTGTTGGTCATTTATCCCCTACTTGGGGCTACGTCGCCTCTTTCAGAAGCACTGCTGCCAGTTACCAGCCCTGTGCTGGTTGCAGTTTGATGGCATAGGCCTTAAGGTTCTGATCTTGAATTGTCCTCTTCTGACAGTAGGATTAGGGACACGCCTGCCCCCAGCCACTCCCAGAGAGCACCTGTCTGAGCTTGGAGGTCTCTCCCTCTGTTACATTTCTTTTGCTGTAGAACTGTGCTTTCTGTGACCCTGAGAGCACTTAGAAGAGCCTTGGGAGCCATACGGGGTGGTGGAGGTCACCCTGGCTGATGCCCCCTGGCCTGGGCTATATCTGGGTGAATGGGTAGTAGCCATGGTGGTCAACATTCAGTGCACCAGGGAGGCAGAGACCAGGGCGGCTGTGTTCTCACCAAGCGGCAGGGTGTGGGGGGTACCCTCTGGTGCCCGGCCTTGTTCTGGCTCTGCTCTCCTGGGGTCTCTATCGTTCTGTCTGGCTGGTCGCCCCAGTCTCTTGGCAACCCCTTCCCAGGTGGAGGTGCTGGTTGGTATGGTGAGATGCTGGCCGGGGGCTAGGCTTACCTCTGACTGACCTGGCTTCCCATCCAAATCTACCCCTTGCCAGCTCTTGACCTTGGGCAAGTTATTTAACTTTCTGCTTTCAGACTTAGTTTCCACAGTTATAAAATTGGGTTAATAGTAGGACCTCAGAAGGTTTGGGGCAGCATTAAATGAGGGAAACAAACGTAGTCGCAAATACCTATTCACCCAGGTACAACCTGGCACTTACTAGGTGCTCACTGATTTTTATTGTTGGCCTGTCCTGAGTCATGTCAACTGTGATAGGCAGAGGATGCCCATGGCCCACTACTCCCTTAGCAGGGCCTGTGAGAAGGGGAAGGTCTCTAGAGACAGGCCACTGGCAGAGCAGAAACCTGCCTCTCCGACAAACCGGGTGCTTCCTTCTAGACCCTGTACCCCCCGAGGGCCTCCCGTAGCATGCTGTGGCCTGGCATCCTAGCTGTCCTGTAGCGGGTCCCCGGATGTGAAAGGCTGGACCCAAGCCAACTGACTTGTCCCTGCTTGGCTTGTCACAGAGTGCAGAGAAGAAGCCCGAGGCTAGTGTCCCAGAGGCCGAGCCCTTCCCAGAGCTCCACGTGGAGGCGCTGGAGACGCTGACGCGGACTTCTGCAGCAGGTCCCGAGGGCGGAGGGGTCCGCCCTGAGCAGCCATTCATTGTGCTGGGGCAGGAGGAGTACGGGGAACACCACTCCTCCATCATGCACTGCAGGTGGGCTCGGGTCTGTGGGGGTAGGCCTGGGCAGGGAACATGCTCCCCAGGAAGCCTGGCTTATCAGGCTGTGCATGTGAAGGTGTGGCGGGCAGGACGCACACCTGGTGGGATGGTCCCTGCTGGACCACAGCCATCCCTCTAGCATCAGAGGAGGGCTGGATAGCTGCTCTTGGCCCAGGTAACTTCTCTGTCCTTTACAACTGTGGGTTTCTGAGTTTTAGGAACAAGTTACCTTTTATTTGAACTCCCTAAGACTTAATTTTAATTTACTTTATGTTGCTTTACTTGTAGCTAAATATTTATCGTGTACAAGCTTCTAGTCACATGTGGGAAAAGCATGACCTTTATGAGGAACCCTCATGGAGTGTGGTTTTCAGAGAGTGGTTGGGCTCCCTCTCCTGGCGCAGATCGTCTGGAGCTGTGGCACAGGAGGCACCAGGGGCCCAGGAATGGGGCTGGTGCACCTTACTTGCTGCTTTGTCCCTGTTGCTTATTACCATAGGGCTCGGTACACAATAGGTCCCCTGTAAGTAGTTCTCGGACAAGTGAATGGATGAATGCTTCTAGAAATAGTTTTCACCCATCCTTGGAGTGTAGGCAGTTTGAGAAATCGTTGAGGAGTCAGCAAAGCAATTCTCTGGGTGCTAGCTGGAGAGGATGGTGGGCTCAGGCAAGGATGGTAAGAGCCCCCTCCTCTCTTCTGTCTTAGAGTGGACTGCTCGGGGAGGAGGGTCGCCAGCTTAGACGTGGACGGGGTCATCAAAGTGTGGTCTTTCAACCCCATCATGCAGACCAAAGCGTCCTCCATTTCCAAGTCGCCGCTCCTGTCTCTAGAGTGGGCCACCAAGCGAGACAGGCTGGTGAGTGACACCCATCTTGCTGCCGTCTGAGTGGGGAGCTCCCAAGGCCATTCCCCAGCATCTGGCAGCACAGGCCGACCCGAGGCAGCCAAACCAAACCCTCCCTTTTCTCTAACTGGGGGTGGGGGGCACATGCACCCAGACTGTCTCTGCAGGATTGTGTTTGGGGGGCAGGGGTGGTGGTTATTGGGTTAACAATGTTCTCTGTCAGCTCCTGTCATCTCTCCAGTTTCTAACAGCCCACCACCCGTGTTCTCAGCTGCCCCTGCTCCTGCCCAGACCCATTCCTGTGTGACAGGCTCCCGGAGAAGCTGGTGGGGCTGGTGGCCTATGGGGGCCCCTCGGGTCCTCTAAGTGCCATTAATACATTGTTCTCTTTCCTCCTGGACTTTACTACTTGAGAAAGAATTTGTAGTTAATGAGGTAAACTTGATTTATAGAGTTGTTTTTTTTTTTTTTTTTTTTTTTAAGATTTTATTTATTTACTCATGAGAGACAGAGAGAGAGGCAAAGACACAGGCAGAGAGAGAAGGAGGTCCCATGCAGGGAGCCCGGCATGGGACTCGATCCCAGGTCTCCAGGATCACACCCTAGGCTGAAGGTGGCGCTAAACCGCCGAGCCACCAGGGCTGCCCGAGTTTTCTTTCATTATATTCTATTTCGAGGACATGATACCAGACAGCCCAAGAGGCAAACCTTGTTGGTTTTTTAAAAGTTTTTGATAACCTGCAGGAATTACCCTATGGTACTAGGATCTCCGAGCTTACTCTGTACAAGTATTAGCCTGTACTGATTAACTGCCAGGGTTAATTTGAGGTTAGAATGTAGGCGGCTAGATGGTGAGCGAGAAGGGAGGATGGGAACAGCCAGGATTTAAAACTGGCAGAAATGGAGGGAAGGTCGAGGACCTCATTTAATCAGCCGGCACATTTCCAGGTGTATCTCCGGCGATACCTCTCTCCTAGTCCATAGATTCCTTTTGAAGTTTCGCTTCTGTGCAAGGTCACCTGTGATGTCTTCACTGTAACTTTTAAATGAGGTCCATTTTAGCCAGATTTCCCGAGTGTGTTGGAGGCCTGCAGAGGCCGCAGGCTGCGGTGCTGTCCTCACCTCACAGGAGTGGGCCTGCCCCGCCCCCACGGTCCTTCCTGATGGGCCTGAGCCCCATGCTCTTCCTTGCATCTCCCGCCCCTTCTCGTTCCAGCTCTTGTTGGGCAGCGGTGTGGGGACAGTGCGTCTCTACGACACGGAAGCCAAGAAGAATCTCTGCGAGATCAACATCAACGATGACATGCCTAGGTGAGCAGTCGCCACTGCCCACACTCGCCATGCTCCGCGGGGCTTGGGTCTTGCTGGGCCTTCGGCCCCGGCCCCTGGGGGCTGGGGGCGGCCCCCCTTAGAGCCGAAGCCTGAGGGTCAGGCAGAGTGCTGACCCAGCCCCACGTGTATTGCAGAATCCTGTCGCTTGCGTGCAGCCCCAGCGGCGCCTCTTTCGTCTGTTCGGCCGCAGCCCCGAGCCTCGCTTCCCAGATGGACTTCTCGGCTCTGGATATCGGCAGCAAGGGTACTAATCAGGTTCCTGGCAAGCTGCTACTGTGGGACACGAAAACCATGAAGCAGCAGGTGCAGGCTCTGCCCCTGTGGGTCTCCCCATGGGTCCGTGCGGGGTCACACTCCTGGGGTAGCTGTGCGTTCGCATCCCTGACTTCTCCCGAGCCTCATCCTCTCCTTGCTCTGGGCTTCTCAGATTCCAACTGGTGAGGCAAGTTCAAAGTTGAAGTGTTGGGAAAGTAGTAACACGCCAGTTGGGCAGATTGAGACCTGTGCCCCGAGCTTAGATATCACACACAGCCCTTCAGAGGGCCCTTGTGGTGTCTTTAGCATTTTTAAATTTCATTTCGTTTATATTGAAAGTCTCTAAAAAAAAATTATTGGAGGAGTTCTGGTTCACATCAAAATTGGGAGGAGGGTACAGAGATCTCCCATTTACCTCCTTAGGCCTTGGCCACTGCCAGGCTTTATACCATCTCCATAGCTTTGCTTTTTCCATCATCTCACATAGTTGGAATCTCATAGCATGGTCAGATTGGCTTCTTTCACTTGGTATTATGCAATCCAGTGGCTCATTTTTTTTTTTTGGAGACAAGTGGAGTCTCTTTCTGACTCCCCATTAACCTAGTATTGTGTGGAAATGCCAGCAACAGCTGGAACTGATGCGGACACGTGCATGTTCTGAGAATTGACAGCCACATAGAAGCCACATAGAAGCTGGCTTGTGAGCCATGTGGCCCGCCTTCTTCAGGGGCCAAGGACTACCCACCTGCCGTAGCAGGAGCTTGCTGCTGGGACCCTAAGTCCTGAGAAAGAGGGATGATGTGTGAGCTTACACATGTAAAAGGCAGCAATGTTTCTTATTAAAATCAGTCTGGGCATGCAAACATGGCGTGGCTCTTGCCTTGAACAACAGCTTCCCGAGGTCACTGGATGGCACAAAGGGTGCCCATCCTACAGCCGGGCTGTGGCACAAGCGTTCAGTTGGCACCTCCCCACATCCGCCTCTAGAGATGGTGTGCATTCCCACCTCGGGGTGTCCCCGGGGCATAGGGATCGGTGCCACACCGGAATTCTCAACCACCGTGCCCTGCCGCGTCTCTTCTCCTCCCGAGGGTTCCTCGTCTTGGCAAACGTGCCCCACCGAGAAACTGGGTGTCTTTCTGGAACCAGCCTTCTCCCTCACCCCGCAGAGTCCCTGAGCAGACCTCGTCAGCTCCACCTGCAAGATGTTTCCATTCCACCCACTGCTCTGCACTTGCAGGAACCCACCCTCGACTGGCTCTCTAGTGCCCCTCTCTGGACACCGCACGACCTCCTGCCGGGGGGACCTCCTGCCATGGCTCCCCCGACCCGCTGGAGGGAGTGGCCGGCTCTTGGCATGTCACACTGCTCCCTGTCCTTCTGGATTTCCCATCCACACCACTGTGGGCCCTGCAAGATCTGCCCCCCCCACTACCCCAGCCTCGCGGTGTGTCCCGCGGCTGCAGGTCTTCCCTGAGTGCTGTCCTCTCCCTGGAGACTTCTCATCCCCACCCCATCTGGCACACCTTTGTCCTCCATCTCTCAGGTGTTTTCCCTTGTACAGCCCAGGTTAGTTAGATCCTTCTTAATCTTTCTCTTTTCCTCAAAGGCACTTATATAATAGTTTCATGTTTACTTGTGATCTTTAAAGTTTTGATGAGATACGAGTACATACAAAGGAGTGTTGCAGTCAAAGGTTTGCAATTATAATGAGAAGCTGTAACACAAGCAACTTTGTACCGTTGCAGTTTGAAAGTAGAACCTTCCAGTGCTTTTCATGGTCCTTGTACGCGCTCCTCAATCTTAGTCCTTCCCTTTGCAGACAGAACTTGTCTTGAATATTGGGTGGTGGTTCTCTTACAGTTTGAGATTTAGTCGGTTTTTATTTTTTTATTTTTTCGCTAGCTCCAGTTCTCCCTGGACCCAGAGCCCATTGCCATCAACTGCACGGCCTTCAATCACAACGGAAACCTGCTGGTCACAGGGGCGGCTGATGGCGCCATCCGGCTGTTTGGTATGCAGCAGGCGTGCTTGTGGAGGTCTGGCCCCCTCCTTCAGTGTCCCACAGAAGGAGTCTTGCACAAAAATGCAAGACTAGACTAGAAGCTACTGCAGAAGTCCCAATTTGGGATGCTCGAAGTAGAGCTTAACTTTGGTCCAAGCCTGCTTCTTTCAAGACCTCTGTGATCGTTCACCTTGCACGTGGTCAGTGTGGTGGGGCTTAGCAGTCCTTGAGTCTGGAGCTGTTGATCCAAGTCCTGCGTGAGATCCAGGAGGACACATAAGTAATGCCGTGCTGTCTGCCTGGTGTGGCTAGTTCGTTCTCCTGGTAAAAGCATCAGAACAGTGTGCTTCTGAGTTATCCGGCACACTGTCTCAGGAGCCCTATGCAGGTCTGCCCCCAGGAGAAGCAGAGTCTGGGAGGGAACTCTAGGGACCGTGTCTAGCAGACCCCCCAGGTGCCCTGGGGGGACCTTACAGAGGCTGCCTGGGAAGGATTTGTTTGTCTCCCTAGACTTGCTGGCTGCCCAGATGAGCTCAGGCTCCCCTGGGGATTCCTGAACCTCATTTTCAACCCAGGGAAGAAAGCTTCATTTTAGATATGTTAAATCGATGATGAATACACTGGAGGAGAGAATGAGCAAACTGAAAGACCTTTTGGGCAAGGGTCAGCTCTGTGATAGCTGTAGGTCCCAGGAGGCCCTTGGCCCCACAACCGTTCCTGCCTTTGGGCATAGGGCAAGGGGCGCTTCCTGTTGTGGGTGGATGCCTCCCCAGGGTCTGGATGAGGTTCTTTTTTTTTTTTTTTTTGGATGGGGTTCTTAGTGTTCTCTCCTTGCCTCAGATATGCAGCAGCATGAGTGTGCCATGAGCTGGAAGGCCCACTGCGGGGAGGTCTACTCTGTGGAGTTCAGTTACGATGAGAATACCGTGTACAGCATCGGTGAGGATGGGAAGGTAGGTGGGAGCAGGATTTTGATGGGAAACTCCTCTTCCTCTGGCTCAGGCATCTGAGATTCCAGAGAGCACCAGAATGGCATGAGGAGCTGAAATTAATCCTGGCCATGCCCTTTACTAGCTCCGTGACCTCGGGCCCCTCTCTGCCTTAGCGCGTCATCAGTATGTTAGGGGTAGTGATAGTAACCAATCTCTGGTGAGGTTTGAATAAGTGTGGTGGGAGTTGGCTATCAGAAAAGGGGAGAACCCAGCCTTCCTCCTTGTTGTAGCAGAAGTGACTCTTCCCACTCTAGGTGGATCAGTGGGGTCCAGATTAGGGCCCAGGTTGTGAGGGTGGTCACAGTGTGACGTGTAGACATGCTTCCTCGAGACAGTGTGTATAGGCCAGGGAGGAGTCAAGAAATGTAAAAAGGAAGTCAGGAGATAAAAAGTGAAGGTAAGTGCCCCCTTATGTGTTCTTTCTGGAAGGACACGTTAGGATTTCTGGAAAGGAAGCTGCGGTTGGGAGGCAGGCAGGCCGAGGTGGGAGGAAGACTTGTTTTTCCCGTATACCCCCCTGTACTTTGGATTTTACACCATGTACCTGTATTATTCATTGAAAACTGTAATTACAAAGTGAATTCTTCATTTGAAAACTATGGGAAAGAATTTTTAAATTAAAGCTTGACTTCCTATTTGAGTAGGATTCTCAGTTAAGAGGTTGTCACACAGGCAGCCAGTCCATGGTGTAGACGAAAGGATTATGTACACTACAGTACATGAAGCCAGTTTGTAACCATACTGCTCGTGGTCAGTGGATTACACTGCTGAGACAGGGGGAGGATATTGGGAATTTATCCTCTCTTTGCTTCTAAGTCAGAAAAATCCACTTGGGTTCTAACCCTAGAAACAACAACAACAACAGTAACAATCCCTTGGAGCATTCCCCCTGCTTGAGTGATGGGAATCCAAAAATGGGTAGTTACCTGCCCGCTTCTTCTCTGGGAGTCAGGCCAGAGAGAAAGTTCAGGCTCTGCTGTGAAGTTGCGGACTCTTTCTAAGATGTTCTTCTCTAGAAAATTGTTTAACTTGTGTTAGGGAAAGACAGACTGGGGAGTCGTCCCACTAGCTTTCCTTGTGGCCTGTAGACCCACCCCCTCTCCCCTGGGATCCGTCCCCCCGTCCCCCCCCCCCCCCCCCCCCCCCCCCCCCGCCCCGGCCTGGCCCTGGAGAGCCGTGGCCAGCCCCCACTGAAAGAGCGTTCAGGTTGTGTTTTGTGGTTGCAGTTCATCCAGTGGAACATCCACAAGAGTGGCCTGAAGGTGTCTGAGTACAGCCTCCCCGCCGAAGCCACGGGCCCCTTTGTGCTGTCTGGCTACAGTGGCTACAAGCAGGTTCAAGTGCCCCGGGGCCGACTCTTCGCCTTTGACTCGGAGGGAAATTACATGCTGACGTGTTCGGCCACAGGGGGCGTCATCTACAAGGTATGGGGGTGAGTGGGGCTGTCATGGTGGGCAGGGGGCTTCCTGGAGGTCTGGGCCCAGCTGAGTGCAGGGAAGCCCCTGACCCAGGATGGATAGCGCCTGGGGCCCCCTGGCTACAGGCCTGGCAGGGGGCTGGCCCCCTGCTCGGGATGGGGACGTGGCATGGCATGCTCGTCCTTTTCTTTGCTTGTCCCATCTGCTGTCCTTTGACAAGATTCTGGCCCTTGTCTGCTTTTGTTCCTTGGGAATAATACCTGTTAGAGAAAGTGTGAAAAAGTAGGGAGAGGCATTGGGAAGTGTGTTGGGTTGGGGCGGGGAGCACCCCGCACATGGAGAGGTGGACCGCTTTGTGACTCATCTGGTATAGATATATTAGTTTATTGGAGGTGCCGTGGGTTACGGACATTCCAGTCCATGGCCAAGGTGAAATTCGGGGCTGTGGTTTATCACACCATGATGTCAGTTGTCCAGTTTGGTTTTGTCCCTCAGTTGATGTGCTTGCTTTAATTCTCACATCCGAGCTTCTCTGATTCGTGTACTTTTCTGGTACAGTTGTCTGAAATTATAAACCTCTTCTGTTTTATTGGTATTGTCAAACCAGTGAGGAGGATTTGAGTTGTAGTCTAAGCATATGTTTGTTGTTTTTTTTTTAAGATTTTATTTGAGAGCAAGAGAGGGTGATGAGCAGTGGGGGAGGGAGAAGCAGATTCATGCTGAGCAGGAAGTCCAGCTTGGGGCTCCATCCCAGGACCCTGGGATCATGACCTGAGCTGAAGGCAGATGCTTCACCGGCTGAGCTGCCCAGGCGCCCTTCGGCATATGTGTTTGGTAACCATGCCAACCTGTTCTTAGCCTCAGTGGTAACTCTGCCTACTGGTAGTGTTCAGTGTGTAGGTACAGAGCCACAGGTATAGTGTTCTCTGGTTGGGGGCTCTCCACGCCCCCATTGCCATGGGTCATCTGTCTGTGGACAGCACATGCTGTGGATGGCAGTTGTGTGCAGGCATCGGCCTAAGCCCTGTGGGTGGACGCAGGGGAGACCGTGTGATCCTGCTCTTGTGGAGCTCACGCTTAAAACACCCACATCCTAGACAGGGCAGGGTACTGAGCCCAGGAAGCTGGGCAGGGGCTGAGTGCTGAGGGGAGACCCCTGCAGGGCGGTGGGGGGTGGGCGGTGGTCTGTGAATGTGAGGCCTTCCGAGGAGGTGGAGGAGGAGTTGTTGGGAGGACAGGGAGTGAGGCAGGCCTTGGGGCCCCACAGGGACAGAGGCAAGTGAGAGCACTGGAGCTGGGGGAGGCGGAGGGGAGTGCAGAGGAGGTGGCATCAGGAGCCGTCTAGACCATTGATCCGGAGCACGGCCCCAGGTAATCTGGGTTTACCATCAGTGAGGCTCTTTTCCACAGATGATGCGTTGAGTGGCTCTTGCCTTCTTAAAATTAGCTCTGTAATTTCTTGTAATTGCTGTTAGAAGATGCTGTACAAAGCTTTTGGTTTGCAAGCCTAACTGGATTTTATTGGCTAAAAACTGAGTTTCAGTTATGCTATACTTTGTGTATGGTTTTATGTGTGTTGTATGGATGTTTGTGTATTTTTAATCATGAGCCTTTGTCACTTGTGTTTTGTCCCAGTCAGCCTTTGTCATTTGTTCCCGTTAGCCTTTGTCATTTGTCTGGAATGCCTCCTCCTTTCCTGTTCTCTTGCTGCTGGGTAGGGATGAGAAGGTTCTGGAATTCTGCTTGAGCCAGGGTGGCTACTGTGGGCTGATGGTTTGCAGTCAGACTTGCTCTGTGACCAGTTGATGGGTTGCAGGATTTCCCTCTGTATAATTTTTGAAATGCTAGATACGGGGTCTACTTACTTAAGGAATATAATGAATTTTTGATCCTATTTTTACAGACTTTAAACAAGCTATGATTTTTAAATTACAAAGGCCAACGACTTCCGGTTCTTACTCATGGGTGTTGTCTGTAGCTGGATTGGTCATTATGCATGCTCCTGGCTTCCCCTTCCTTGATACCTTCCGACTCCTCATGCTGTGGGCTGAGTCCTGGTGGCTGGTGCTAGTAGGAGAGAGGCCGGGCTCCTCCGGGGTCCTCAGGGCCCTTCCTGGGCGCCACTGTGCTGGGTCCCGCGGTGGATGACCTGCAGCTTGCACTCCTGGGGGAAGCAAATGGGAAACCAACCAGCAGAAACCCGATCTAATGCTGGGGAGCAGGGAGCCATGTAGGGAAAGAACTGGGTGTAGGTTGGGGTGGGCGCAGAAGGCACCGGCCCACAGTGAGTTAAAGGTGGTAGAGGAAATTCTCTAGTCTTTTCAGGTGTGTGATATGGTTTTCCACCTAAGACAAAGGAGTAACTATAGTGGCCGTGTTTGTGACACCTCCTCTCTCCTGTCTTGCAGCTGGGCGGGGATGAGAAGGTTCTGGAGAGCTGCGTGAGCCTGGGCGGCCACCGAGCCCCTGTGGTCACCGTGGCTTGGAGCACGGCCATGGACTGCGGGACGTGCCTCACTGCCTCCATGGATGGCAAGATCAAGCTGACCACCCTCCTGGCTCATAAACTCTGAGGGGACCCACCCTGAGGGACACCATGGAAGCAGTATTATTCTGAGGGGAGTGGAGAAACAGGACAGGAAGACAGGGCACTCTGCTTCCCACCCCTGGCCAGTGTGGGGACTCCTCAGGGAAAGATTGTCCTGGAAATCGGGCACTGCCGGGCTGCAGTGAGCACACGGGATCCACATGGAGTGGTGGCACGTGTGTCCTAGAGACCAGCATGCTGGGTAGTGCAAGAGGCATGCTCCAGGTGGCGGGGAGGAAAGTTCAGGAAGCAGGAGATGCAGTGTGATGGCTATCCTGTTGGGCCAGGAGGGGCTGACAGGGATTGTGTATATATTTGCTCATTTTTCATCTTTTTTTAAAAAAAGAATGGTCTCGCAGTCAGCTGGTATGTCTTTCTGGAACATGTGTGTGCAGCAGAGCATCTCCCTTCACCCTTTGCCCTTGAAGAGGCAGGTGTTGCCAGAGGCAGCCGGTCGGCTTTGAGCCTAGGCCTCCCGTGCCAGCTGTGCCAGCTGTGGGGCTGAGCCATGTGGCAGGGTTGCTTTGCCGTAGAGCTAAGATGGCCCGTCTCACTCCGCTGGCGAGCTGATGGTTGTGCTGTCGCTGTTTCTTTGGGCTCCAGTCAGGCAGGCCATAGCATTCCTTTTCTTCCCTGCATTGCTGGAGCTTCTTTGGGATGAGGTTAGGGTCTGAGGCTCTGGTCCTGCCTGCTCCACGTGGGTGTCCCCTCCCTCCGCCACTGGGGTTCCTCTCTGTCACCTTTACATCCTTGAGGCGGACTGGAGCTGGCCACCAGTGCTGTGTGCTGATGGTTGGCGAGAGGACTGGGGCAAGGGGGCCAAGCTTGCTTGGCCATCTGAGGTGGGGGAGGTGTGGCTCTCCGGCTGCAGATGGGGGACAGATGGCCTTGGTGGCCAGGCACTTGGGCAGTCGTCAGGCCTCTGGGCTCCAGCCCACTTCTGGTGGTGCAGGTCTGTAGTGGGGTTGCTCCCAGTTACCTACTTGTGGAAAATCATGAAGTCGGTCCTCAGGCCTGGGCTCCCGTCCGCTGGGATCTGGGAGGAAAAGTAGGTATTGAGGTGGCCCAGCTATGAGAACACCAGAGGCTGGTAAGTAACTCCTTGCACATTTTTACTTGTTTCTGCCTTGGTAACCCTCTCTTCAAGTGAGGAAAACCAAGACGTCTCCATTTACAGTTTTCCCTGTTTTCCGCAGTGAAACAGCAAAGTATCTCCCCTAGTGATTCAGTAGGACATTTAAGGAGCCGTCGTCATGTGTTTCATTTGTGTGACAGAATTCACTGTTTAGCCTCAAAGCTTTGTTTCAGTTTCTCTTCTTACCCCTTCTCTCTTCTCAATATGGTCTCCGCAGCTACCGAGATGTCTAAGGATCACAGAGAAACAAAGAACACTTGAAAAGCTGTGTCTTCTATCTCTTCTTTTATGGTCTGGGCTGAACACCCACCACCTCCCTTTTGTTTTGACCTTGGCTTGAGATTGAGGGGCTCCACGGCCCTGCCTAAAGACACAAAACCACAACACTACCCCAAAACACACAGAAACCCCCAAACCCCAGGAACCTCTGATCTTTTGAAATTGGCAAAAGGAGGTGGCCAGACCTGCCCCTGTCTGCCTGTCTCTCCTCAGCCTTCACTCCATCCTGAGTGCCGCCTGGTGCTCCCCCCTTTGTCACCTGTCCCCCCTCCAGGAGGAGCTCTTGACCTCCAGGAGAACACGTCAAGACTTAGACTTCCCTGTCCTTCACAAGAGCTGGCCAGGGCACCTGCTCGGGACCCCAGCAAGACTCCTCCCACTTCTTTTGGGCAAGGGCAGCTCTTGGGGAAGCCATCAAGCCAGTGCAGCCTCAGGTGCCAAGCCCACGGGCTGGGTGTGGGTGTGCCTACGGTCCTCTGGCCACAGCTGCCTGAGAGCCCAGCCTGGGGGCCCCCTCACCAGCCCCCCAACCTGTCTGTGCTTTCTGTGCTTGCCGGCTCCGCTGCGCTTGGGAGCACGGCTTTCAAAGCACTTCAGCAGTTGACTCCAGCCTGTGTGCGTCCCACAGCCCGGGGTTCCTACCCCTGTGTGGGCTTCTCTCCCTGCAGCTACTCCGGTACGAAGGCTTCCCGTTCCTCCTCTCTCCTGGGAAGAGGTTTTAGGCAGACACGTAGAGGAGGAGGGATTCCACTAAGAACAAGAGTCTTCTGTTCCTTTATTCACAAAACAAAATGCTGCTTCCTGGGTTAGACTTGGGTTTGTCCAGGCTCAGCTTGGGAGCAGAGGCCCCTGGAGCCAGACCAGCAGGCCCCCCGGTGCTGCCCTCCTGAAAAGATGAAGCGGAGTCCAGGTTCAGCCTGCAGCTATACGACCCCAGGCACCGCGGCTTGGCCCTGTGACTTGAAACCATTGATCTCGTGAAGCCTCGACTGGGCTAAACCTTCCCGGCCCAGTGGGTGAAAGTGCTGCACATACAGTGGGAGGAGAGCATCTGGTCAGGGTCTGCAAGCCCCCCTGTTGTGCGCCTCCAGCCGCTGGAGGGTCATTATTCCTGTGGCTGATGTGTTAGAAATCACATTTCAAGGGGCTGGTCTCACATTTGGGGGCTGGACGGTCGGTTCTGATCATACTTTCACCTCCAAGTGCAGCAGGGGAAGGTTGACCTGTGACGGCTTGTGCTCGCATGTCTTGTCACGGCCTTGCCCTGGGGCTCCTTTGCTGGCCCCTTAGCCTGCTCTAAGCTGAGTGTGCGTCTTAAACTGGATGCGAGCTCCACGTGTCCACTGCAGGTCCCGGCGTCAGGCTAAACTTGACGGCAAAGCACCAAGGACGCCTGGGGAGCTTTGTGGAGCCGCCGAGGGAACACCTGCGCCGATCTGAATGTTGTGTTAGTGGCAACTACTTTTAAGATAGCAAGTCTAAGCAGAGGCTTTCGTTTCTTTTACTGCACCCAAGGGGCTTACCCTGGGCCCTCTCCCCCTGGGATGTGTACCCCCAGCAAGGAGAGTCAGACTTGGTCCTTGTGGGAATCCCAAGGTTTTTTTTTTTTCCTTTTAAAATGCAGACCCTCCTCCTCTCACCCTAATTTCCGACTCGGTGGGGGCGGCCCAGGAGTTGACACTCCAGTAAAGTCTGGCTGGCAAACCTCAAATGAAGCCATGTTTGGGGACTGTAAAAAATATTCCACTAAATAGAACATTATTCTTGACACTTGTTGAAAACATCAAGGCAGGCTCTTTTCAGGGTCAGATACCCTAGGTTCCTGGTCGGGGAGAGCCATGGGGCTTCACTGTGAACGCAGCAGGGAGAAGGGGGTTGCCTGGTCAAGGGGGGGGGGGGGGGCGGCCCTGGTTCCACTCTGCTCTGGGAGGCCTGCTGAAGGCCACCTGGGTGACCACGCGCGCCCTGGAAGGCGGGGAGTTAGAGCCGCCCAGGTGTGAGGGCGCTCGGGATTGGGGGCTGGGGTCCGGGTCCGCGGCTGGACGCTCGCTGCTGCGCCGGGGCCCAGAGGGGCGGGGGAGCCCCAGGGCCCGGCCCAGCGGGGAGCTCAGAGGGGCCCCGAGTAGGGTCCGCCCGAGACGCAGGGAGCCCGGGGCAGGGGGGGCGGCTGCCTGCGGGCGGCGAGCGGGTCCCCGCGCGGGCGCAGGGGGGCCGGAAGTGGGGCGCGCGGGGGGCGGCGGGGTGGGGGTGGGGGTGGGGCGGGGGCGCGCGCAGGGCCGGCCGGGTCCCCGCCGCCCGGAAGCCCGGAGGCCCCGGAAGCCCGGAGGCGGGGAGGCCGAGCCCGAGGAGCGCGCGGTCCCCCGAGCCTGGCCCTGCACCCCCCTCCTCCCCCCCCTCCGCCCGCCCGCCGCCCGGTGGAGGTGGAGGTGGAGGTGGAGGTGGAGGTGCCCGTGCCCGCGCGTCCCCTCCGCTCCCGGCTCCGGCTCGGCGGGCGGCGCGGGTCCGCGGGGATCGGGGCCGGGCTCGCTCCGCCTCTGCCCCTGGAGCCCGGGCGGGGCGGCGGCCGCTGACCGGCGGGGTGAGGCCGGGGTGAGGCCGAGTGAGCGGCTGCGGGGCCCCGCTGGCTGCGCCCAACCTCCTTGCGACCTTGCGCACTTCGCAGCCCCTGACGGGGTACCCCGCCTTCCAGGTGAGCGATAAACGACGACTGGGAGAGGGCTCCCGGCCTGTCTCGGCTGACCTCTGCCCCAGTGAGGTCCTGGGCGGAGCCCTGGGCTGCGGGGGGAGGGCGAGCCTCGGACCTCGGACCTCGAGAGCCCAGGGCGGGGACTGAGTCTGGGCGGGGCGGGGGGGCCGGGCTTGGGGGTGCCCCGAGGCCACGCCAGGCCTCCCCAGGCCCCACCCCCTTCCCCGGCCCTCCTCCCTCCTCCTCCCCGCCGCCCTGCCCCTGTCCCCGCCCCCTCTGGTCCCTGCCACCCCTCCCCCATCCCTTTTGCCCCTCCCCCATCCCTGCCCCTCTCCCGGATCCCTGTCCTCCTCCCCATCCCTGCTGCCGGCTAGAATCTGGCCTGTCAGATGAATCTTTTGGATTAAGGGAGTGTGGGTGAATTAAAGTGGTCCTGGGGTTCCCTGTAACTGCACCAAGGTCCGAGGAAATGACGGGTCTGGAGTTGGGGAGGTGAGGGAGAGAGGATGGAAGATACTTTAAGGGTGGGGCAGGCTGGGCACCCCGGGTACAGCCAGCATCTGGGCCCTGCTCTTTGCCCAGCTAACCTCTGGCCTGTCCTGACCAGTAATTACAGTTGATGGCTGGGAGTACTCTGACTTACTAGAATTCACTAAACTTTGTTCTTTGTAGGAATTAAGGTATGACTCCCATGCAGGACAAACCTGGAATTCCTGGTGTGATGAGAATGGGGTTTGCTGTCCTGATTTAGAAAAGCAAGTCGTTAAGCCTGGGCTCTGACTTCAGGAAAGAAAAGAGAAATGGAAGCTGTAAAATCCGGGGATAAGAAGAGGGTCCTTCCCGCATGGATGACAACCCAGGAGACCCCCAAGCCAAAGAGGGCAGTGCAGGGAGCTGCTGCAGCAAGGTGGGGCAACTTCTGGTTGGGGACCTGGGGAAACAGGAGGAGGGAGGTTTTGTGGGCATCACACTTGCTGGGGCTGAACCTTCCGGTGCTGGGGGAGCAGGAGGTGGTGGGTGTTCCAGGGTCCCAGGCCCCAGCTGCCTCCGCAGGGTGCTGGTGCAGCTCCCCGGCCAGGCCTCAGGTGTCAGCTCCCAGGCAGCGCTCCCCTTCTGGCTAATGCACAGTAGCCAAACTCTCAGACACCAGTTGTCCAAGGTGCCGGTGTCTTCATTTGCAACAAGCATTGTGACCTGACCATTAAGTGGTCAAGTTCAGTGGACCAGGGGCCAGTCTGCCTGCAGGAAGATCAGGAACAGATGAGCAGCAGTCGCTGGAGCAGCATGAAATCAGCTGAATGATGGTGGTTTGGGGGAGTCCTCAGGCCACCAGGGAGGGAGCGTCCCTGCATCCTCCTAGGCCCGGCACTCAGTGCTCCCCTCCCTGGCTCTTCTTACTGACCCACCTCCCTTCAGACCTTCTGGGTCCTGCTTTATAGTGGCCACGGGTGCAGGTGGGTTTTGGTCATGACTCGGCCTGATAACCTGTCATCTGACCCGCTGGAGTCCGTTGTGTGGGGGCAGGGACTCCAAGGAGCGGCCTTCATGCCCTGTTCCAGTGGCGGCAGGTGGGAGGGCCCCGGGCTGGGACTCTTGCTCTCCTTCTCTTCCCCCTTGTGAGACCTGAGACCCGCCTGTCCCCATCTGAGCACCATGCCTTCCTTTCAGACTGCCTGCAATGAGGACTGCGTACTGCATGAGCGAGGCTGAGATGGTAGACGTTGCTCTGGGGATCCTGATTGAGGTAAAGTCCACTGTGGCTCTTAGTCATGATCAGAAACTGCGCTGGGCCCTCGGTTAATGGCACCAAAAGAGACGCCCTGCGTTCTCAGGTGGCCTCGGGGAACCCCGTCCCCTGTCATCCCATGTCTTCCACCTGTCCCGTGTCTAGCACATCTCTCACGGTCCCACTCCCCTTGGCCTCTCCCTGTGTGAGATGTGACTCAGTGTTTGGGCGGGACACCTGGGGCGGGAGTGGCCGTGGGAGGGAGGGCAGCTGTCCCTGGCGTGACTGGGCTGGTAGCTGGAGGCGATGGGGAGCCTTTAGATGCTTATGTTCTTGGCGGGGTCTCAGTTGGGTGAGGTGACTCCTTATCCGAATGCCCCCACCCAGGTCTTCTGGCTCCTGAAGCAAATAGGGGTTGTATCACCGTAGCATTGTGTGTATGTTGACTGGGTACTTCTGTATATATTGGCTCACTGAATCCTTGCTGTCACCTGGCGATGGTTATTTCAGATATTATCCCCATTTTACAGATAAAGGAATTGAGGCCCAGGCCTTTTCCCATAGTGACACAGCCAGCAAGTGACAGAGCCAAGGCCCGCACTCAAGTTTTGTGTCCTGTGCTCCTTCCTGTCACCCCTGCATTTCCAGATATGGTTTTCCTAGTGTTCTTTTCCACCCTGGTATTCCTCAGGGGCGGGGAGGGGAGGGGATGGGGAGGCTCTGATTTAGGAGCGCCGCTTGACCTGGTCACTTGACCTGGTCACACGCTGGCTTCACAGTGGCTTCTGCACACGCTCTGCTTCGCCGACGATGGATAAACCCGCACGTTCCTTCGGGAAACAACACAATGTCTGTTTTCCCTGTTGTCTCTTCTACTCCACAGGCCCGGAAACAGGAAGAGCCCTGGGAGTCAGTGACTCCGGCTGGTGCTGATAAGCCAGAGCTGTTCCCAGCCCGCTTAGCGTGGGCCCCGAGTTCCCCTGGGAGTAGAAGTGAGGATGAGGACAATGGGAAGGAGGCCCCTACTCAGGGCCTCAGCCCCCAGCAGGGACCCGCGGGGCCTGACTCTGCATGCCGCTCAAGCCCTGACCAGGACGAGGATGAGGACATGCTGAAGTACGTCAGGGAAATATTTTTCAGCTAAAGGATACACTTCACAGGACTTTTTGCTGGGGCCTGAGGGAAGCCGGCTGCCTGGCCCTGCCTGCCGGGGCCTCCCTCCCCCGACCTCCTTGGAAGGCAGGCCCCGGATGCTCTGAGCCCTGGGCGCTGTCCTGTTGGGATGCGCTTCCCCTGGACTCTCTGTACTGCGCCTCCTCCACCTGGAGGGTCAGCCCCAGGGAAAAGGCAGACATGGGGTCAAACCCACTGGAACCAAGGGGTTAACTTACTAATTTTGAAAGGAGGGAGAGTATGGTGGTGAAGTTCACTGGAATTCCTACCGCTTAAGGAGGAGGCCTATTTTAGACCTAGTTTCCATGACTCGAGCGGCCCTGGAGGCAGCTGCCCACCCGGTGCCACTATGCTCTGCTCTGCCTGGGGCCCTGACTGGAAGGCCTCCTGCCTCCGGCCCGCATCCCCACCTCCTTCCCTGGCTGGCTCCACCTCGGTCCCTGGGCAGTCGTGAAGCCCGAGTGGGGCTGCAGCCCATGGGAAACTCTTAAGGACGAGACACCCAGAGTCCATATTTCTGTCTTTATTCAGTGTGGCTTTTGACAGGCGTGGGACGAGGCAGTCCTTTGCTGTGCGGGGTCGTCAATGCGCTGCGTGGAGAAATACAAACAGTTCCCCAAGGCCGAGATTGTGTTTCTGTCCTTTCCAGTTCTGGGTGGAGAAGGGAAGGGATGCGGCTTCGGTGTGCACTGGGACTGTTCTGCTTGCCTGGGTCACGTGCTAGGAGGGAGTTGCCCCCCGACCCCCTGATTTGTCTGGTTTCAGGTCCAGGAGACCCTCAAAGCCACCAAGGCCTCAATTTGTGCCCATGGCTTCTGTCTTGAGTGAATCCCTCAAGGGGTCACCCCTGGGCCCATCCCATGACACCCACCATGGAGAGGGGGAGCTTGCTCACCAGGGCCCAAGGGAGACGCCGAGGCGCTCTTGGCCCTCTCTCTTGTTCTCTCTCTCTCTCAGAATGTTCCCCATTTGTAGCCATGAATCCTCACTGGGTTCCACTTTGACATTTGGCAGATTATCCTGGAAATCAGGCCTCGTGACAGGAATCTCCTGTCATTCTGAGGATGACGTAAGAAGGCCTGCTCAGATCAGTGCATTGAGGCAGGAGTTCTTGTGACCGTGAGCTACGCGGGTTTGGGGTGTCCTTGTGAGCCCTAGAAGCCCCGTAGGACGGACAACCCTGCACTCAGGTTGTCCTGCCATTGCTGCCTCCTGGCTTTCTTGACCTGGGGTACCCCACCTTCACCCTGGAGGGGCCCCGTCTGCTAGAGCTTGAGATCGGCATTTGCTATGAAACAGGCTGAGAAGACATACGAGCCCCTCGGTTTTCTGGCACCTTCTCTGAGCGAGGTTCAGACTGAACTCTGGCAATCATGTTTTTGACAGAACTAGCAGCTGTCAAGCTTGCTCTTGTCCTCTGCCCTCCGAGGGAACACAACCGTGGCCATCAGCAGGAGGACGAGCAAGGCCTGGGCAGCACCCAGAGCCAGGAACCCAGGCCCCAGGAGGGAGAGCCTGACCCACTTCCACGTATAGGCGAGGAAGAGGCCCAGGCCACTGGCCAGCAGCGCAGACGCCATGGCCAGGAAGCCCACCGCCAGCTGCCATTCTCCGTCGTTACCGTTGCACCAGGCCAGGAACAGAGGCAGGGGGACAAAGAGAGAGAAGACCAGGGCCCCATATGCACCCAGCCTGGCCAGGGCCAGGCCGGCCCGTGGCACGCCCAGGGCCTCCAGCTCGGGGAACTGGTGACACTGGAGGGAGCCGGTGCCCTCGTTCCACAGGCAGAAGTTGTAGAAGCCGATTCTGAGGTTGGGCAAGTCCGTGAGGTTGCCGGCCTTCCAGAGGAGAGCGTAGAACAGCAGGGAGATGACCACCACCGTGACTAACATGATGCCCAGGAAGAGCAGCTGGTTGCCCCGCCTGGGCCTCGGGAGGGCCATTTTCTCCTGCCCTGTGGTCCGCTGCCTCCTGGGGACCTGCGGGAAGTCACATCAGTGAGTGCCCGGGCTCTCCCCCAGCCTCCTCACAAGCTCAGGTTCTCCCTTCTGGAATTCCAGGAGCATGTGGACCGCCCTCCCAGGCACAGGGAGCAGGGAGTCCAGGAAAGTTAGGCCTCCACTGCCTAGCCCGGGGCAGATGGGGGTGCCTGTGGCTGACCCCTGCCCTCTGAACAAAGGCCTCGCTGCCCTTTCCACCGCAGGCCCCTGCAAACGTCCGTGAGGAAGTCTCTCAGGTCCTTCCGAGGATGGGCTTGTCAGGGGTGAAGGATGGGCTTGTCAGGGGTCCCTGGGGGCCAGGAGCTGGGGGACGGCCGAAGGCACAGGGGTCCCCAGTTCTCAGGGCCACAGCCATGCCACCCGGGGGCTGTGAGAACCACCGTCAATGGGACCCAGGCAGTCAAATCAGACCTTCTAGGGTTGGGGCCAGGCCCTGGTGGTTCTAGAAGCTCAGAAGCTCATGCTCACAGGAGCTGGGGTTGAGGAGCTCTGCAGACTGCTCTCTCAGCTCACCTGCCCTGCTCTGGGAGTCAGGACTCGCTGAAGACAAGACGCCACCTGGTCATGAAATCACACAGTCATACTCACTACTTTCTTAAGTGTCTGTGACATTTTCTCCCCCTGAGGACAACGGTAATTATCGGGATCTCGGAAAATAATTTTTAAAAGAAAAAATACAAAAAAAGAGACTCTTATCCCACCACATACATAAAACCACTATTAATTCCCTACCGGTAGTTTTTTCCTATGTGCTGATGTTTTTGTTAAATAATTATAGGGTTGACCGCAACGATTTTCTCACTGAATATTCTGAAACTTTCTCAAAGCTGTTAAATGGTCTTTAAAAACATTAATGGCCGCATTATAGCTCATGAGCACATGATTGACTTGTTTCCGTTCTTCACCATTATAAACGACAGTCCCGTCCTATGGTTCTGACTTTGCCTTAGGCCAGGTGTCCACGAGTACGGTCACTGAGTCCAAGGTAGAAATATTTTTTTAGTGATTTTACTGCATATTGCCCAATTGGTCTGCAGAAAACTTAACTGTAGCCCCTCTCATATAGCATACACCTTCCTCATCAAACCTGAAAAATCTTTTCACTCCATTTTTACTCCTAGGACTTCCCTAAATTGGCCTCTACAACAGTCGTCTGCATATTTGTAAAATATGGAGTAAAACAGCCACCGACCTGGAGTGCTCAGGAACTCCCGGCTGCCAGCCTCACTAGACACCAGGTGCAGGGGACAAAATCTAGAGTGGTGTCCTGGCGTGGGGTGAGCGGGGGGGAGGCTGCCTCGGAAGGGACCCTGGGAAGGAGCAGCCCCCTCCCTGTCCCTCAGCTGCCTGGAAGGAAGGGGCGTCTGGCCACATCCCTCATTTGTTCTGCACAAACAGAAAATGCCCAGGCGGGGAAGAAGAACACTCGTGAGGGGGCAGGATGTGAGCCGCCGGGGCCACCAAGCCAGAGGCCGCAGACGGCAGGGGACAGCTCCCGAGGCTGGCAAGCCCATGGCGTGGCTGGGAGACCCACCCTTGCTTCATAGCTGGACAGCTTTGGATTGTCCTCCCCTGGTGGCAGGGACAGGGGAGCAGCCTGGGGCCTAACAGGGCCACTGGTTTCATTCACAAGGAACTGTCAACCTGGTCACCGCCCAGAGACCGCACCTCCTAACACCATCACACAGAGGACAATCCTTCACCCTTCAGCAGGTGGCTCTTCAGAGACCTGAGTAAGTGCAAACAATGAGATTTCTCAGTAACTCCTTAGGCAGAGAGCTGGGGACGCTGCCTGGGGGCCAGGCCGGAGCCCCCTTAGGAGGTTTCGGATTCATGAGGATGTGGACACATGGGGACGCAGGCTGCGACGACCAGGGCCCACGGCTTCTTCAGGGGAGCTGGGCAGGGAGGCCCTGCAGTGGAAGTGTGAGGGGCCTGTCCCCCCCCGCCCCCTTCACTGCCCCCTTTGGAGGCCTGAATTAATGAAACCCAGGAGGCCTGAGGTTCTTGGAGCGCTGGTGCTGCACCGCAAGGCCTCCCAGGTCCTCAGGGGTCTTCAGTGTTCCCCGGGCCCCGCAGGGAGGGGTTTGTATGGTTCTGCATATTTAACCAACACATGTAAGAACCTGTATCTGTGGTTTTTAGTGGATTTAGGTATCAGGGTGTGGAACAGGTTTCCAGGCTGGAACCCCCTTTTGAACAAGGGTTTGATAGGAAACGAGGTTTGACTAGCCTCCGCTGTAAATAAATAAAAATTAAAAAAAAAAAAAAATCTTTAAAAAAACGGGATCCCTGGGTGGCGCAGCGGTTTGGTGCCTGCCTTTGGCCCAGGGCGCGATCCTGGAGACCCGGGATCGAGTCCCGCGTCGGGCTCCCGGTGCATGGAACCTGCTTCTCCCTCTGCCTGTGTCTCTGCCTCTCTCTCTCTCTCTGTGTGTGTGACTATCGTAAATAAATAAAAATCGTAAAATCGTAAAAAAAAAAAAAAAATCGTAAAAAAAAAAAATCTTTGACTAGCCTCCGCTGCTTATGCCCAACCGAGCAGGAGCGGGGCTGGCTTCCTAGGAACGCTCCCTCTCATCGCCCCTGTTCCAAGCCTATTCCACCTGGGTTCCAAAACTTGCTATTATTAAGCACTTTTGACTTGAAGACAGAGCCCCCCCACCCCCACCCCATGCAAAAGGCTTGGGGCCCCAGAGGGGGGATGGTGGCAGCTGCCTCTGGGCCTCTGGCCGAGGCTCCCTCCAAGGCTCCCTCTGCGGGATCCTGGCCTTTGGGGTTTTCTCTCTTTCTCCCAGCTGCCCTTTGGGAGGTCTTCAGTGGAGGCTGCACTAAAGAAAGATGGAGCTGGGAAGCCCGGGAGCGGGGAGCGGCGCAGGGGGAGGAGGAGGTCGCCCCTAGTGTCCCTTTTCCCTGGTCCTTACAGGCATAGAGTTCAGGACCAGCTCCTGGGGTCTGGAGCTTACAGTCAAGGCCACCTGGCGCCACGTGCACCTGCTCCCTGTGCTGCACCCCTGCTCTGTTCAGCCGCGAGGTGCGGGCGGCTCCATCCCTGAGCCTGCTCCCCAGCCCACCCACTGTGGGGTCCCACCTGCTGTCTGCCTCCAATGCTGCTGACCTCCCCCAACCCCCTCTGCCATCTACCTTATCCCCAGGATGGTGCCTGAGACACACTAGGAACTTTTTTTGAATGAGCTTGGGAGGGAGGGAGGGAGGGAGGGAAGGAAGGAAATGCCCCGTGGCATCCTGTAGTCCCTCCCCGCTCCTTGTCACACACCCACCCTGACAAGCCAGCAAAGCTGTGGCTGCGGACCCCTGGAGAGACTTGGGACCAGCGGACAGGGCTGGAGGCCAGTCGTGGCTCCTTTGTCTAAACGTTTGGAAGCAAACGGGTGTTTGGCTGGAAAGCCCCATGGCGCGCTTCTCTGCTGCCCTCAGGGCCTGGCCCTGGCTCTTGTGGCTTTGAACAATCCTAGTAATCCCGTTCCACTGGGAGCTTTCCAATCCTTGGGACGGTAACTGGGAAGGCTGTTCAATCGCTGCTGCTATTTTTTAGCTGAACTTTTTTCCGGTTTATAATAAAGCAGTAGATGCTGATTGTAAAAAAACAAACAACAGCAACAACAACAAAAAACAGAAAAATTTGTGAATGACTAAAAATCATCTATAACTTTGGGTGGCGGTAGGAATCGCCACTGCGGACATCACACTTCCTTCCATGGCGTTGTTTGACGCAGCGGGGCTCACAGAAGTCTGTGTTTGCATCCCACTCCGCAGGTGCCCAATGCACGCGGTCCGCTGTCCGACCTTATTCGGCAAGACTAGAAGTAACTGCGCTGGACTTTGTGGATCCTCATTTCTTGCTGGATGTTGTGGATCCTCATTTCTTGCCACTGACTTGCTTCTCAGGATGCCTGAGGGGCCCTCACACTGCCCGGTCACGGAATCCCAGGGCACTTTCCACGCTGTCCTAGTACGCTTGTTCCCCTGCTCGCTGCCTCCCTCTGTGACCCTCGCACGCATGCATCCATCACACGCCCATGCACGAGTTCTCGTCCATCACTGTGCAGATCACGGCCTTCCTTCCATGCTACCCTTTCCTCATGTCCCAGTGACTGGGACTCCCACAAAACCCCCTTCTCCTCTACTCCGTTTTCTGTAAGAACAATATAGGAACTGTGACCTAAAGATTTGTTCATAGTTAGAGCTTTTAAGTTTCATATGTGATTGACAAATTGGTTAGAATTATTCTATGAAATCAAGACAAGTACGTTCAGCCAGAAGTATATTCAAAGAAACTCAAAACTAGCACTTATGCTTGAACTTATTAAAATGTTATGTTGGCTGGCAAAAAAAACCAAAAAAACAAAAACAAGCCAACCCCCCGCCCCGCCCCGCATCGGTCCATTCTTTTCAGTTTGTTCTTCCTGCCCTGGGTCTGATGACATCCAGCACCCAGAGGGGCTCCAGAGCCTGGGCTTGGGTCTCTTGCCAGGTGCCTCATTCATCCGTGCATGCCCGTCACGTGCCGTGCCCCGCGGTGGCCTCGCAGAGCACCCCTGCACCTCTTTAGGCCAGACGGTGGCTCCTCCACCAGACATGGGGCTTCTAGTCCCCTTGGAACGTGTTGCCGAGCTCCGTGTGCAGCCCTGGTTAGCACCTCAACCTTAACAGGCCCAGCGGCCAGCACCCCTGGGGCCCCCTTCCCGATCTCCACAGCTCTCCACCTACCGTCCTTAGCCTTTCCTTGTCCCCCCTCACTCGCCCCAGTGAGGTGGAGGCAAGGAATTTGATCCGCTGCCCATTCCTAGGTGTCTGTGGCCAGCTGGCCGTTTATCTACTAGAAATCTATCTTTTACTGCTCTGGCCCCGGCACCAGGCACCCGGTAGGCACTCAAGGTCTCTTCAGTGACACGTGGATGACCGGATGGATGTTGCCAATGGCACACAGACTTGCTCAGACTCCTCCCCGTGTTTTATTTTTTTCCCCACCTACATCTCTGTCCTGGTGGTCGTCCTCCTTCTGGCCCCTCATTCTTCCATGTGATGGGAGCCCTCTACAAGATGCTCCTTTCTCGGATGTGTCAGCTGAGCCGCACAGTGAGAGCACACGAGGTACGGGGCCCTTGGAGGCCAAGGGCTCGGCCACGAGCTGTCGCCACCAGGGCCTACAGGGCTGCCTGGTGGAGGCCGGATCGTATCATTTTGGTGTTGGAACAGAAGCTTGGAAGAGAAAACAGGTGGGTCCCTAGGTTGCTGTCAGTTCTAAGTTCACCTCTGGGGGCCTTTTCATTAATGGCTTCGGAAAGCTGGAGGGGGCAGCAGTGGGAGAGCATGGAGGGCGAGCTTCAGGAATTCTCTGGGCAGTGGAAGGCCTTGAGCACCAGCTCTAACCGGATCGCAGGCTCATTCATAGTTGACACCAGGCCATACGTAGCCCTCCTGGGCGTTCCCTGAGAGCCGGGCCTGGGCTGGGCCTGTACTAGGTGCCGCCTCATTAGGTTCTTAGGGTTCTCATCTCTGTTTTCCAGAAGAGCACACAGGGAAGGTCCCCAAGCCCCCGTGGCCAGTGGACAGTGACACCCGTCCGGCAGGAGGCCGTAACAATTAGGGACCTGTGTCCATGGAGCCGCCAGCAGGCCTGCCAGGCACTGCCATCCGGAGACATGTGGAATCGGGGCTCTGGGTTCAAGTCCCAGGTCTGCCCTTCACCTGCTGCGGTCCTTCACTTCCCAGGGCCCGGCATTGTCAGCGTAAAGCGAGTCCACTGGAACCGGTTCTGGAGGCGTCCTAGGAACTGAGTGAGATGATGGTGTGTGGTCCGGGGAGCGTTATCTAGGAAGCACTAGCTCCGTCACTGTCATCACCGAGAGGAAACTGGAAGTCAGAGAAGGGAAGGCCAGGGCTGGGGCCGTGGGGTCCGCATGGGTCTCGGAGTCGGCCCCCTACCCCCTCGCCCCTGCATCCCTTCTGGAAGGCGCCGCGGGCCTGTGCCTGGGGTGGGAGCGGGAATCCTGTCCCTACGTGGGATTGGGGTGAAAAGGAAAGTGGGGGCAGGCGGAGGAAGGGGGCTGGGAGTGCAGCAGGAGCAGAGAGAGGGGGAGGACCTGCAGGGGGAATAGAGCCAGAGGACCGGTGGGACAGGGTTGGGCGGGCTGAGCACTGTGTGGTGAGCAGAGGCTGCGGCCGGGTTCCTCTCCCTGGCCGGACACAGGAGCAGTGTGGTCATGGTCTGGGTGTGGCTCTGACACAAATAAAAGGGAAGAAGAAGGGGAAATGTGTCATATTTCCTTTTGCTGAAATATGAGCCCGGGTTCCTACTGTTCAGAGGGGGTGGGGGCAGCGCCCGGGTTCCAGGCCCCAGGCCAGCCTCCCACGCCCGGCTGATTTGACTTACTCAATTCTGCACGTAAACAAAAGCAGCTTCACTGGCAGAAACACTAGGACACCACGAGGCTGCCCCCCCCGCCCCGTAGGGTCAAAATCATGGGCCCCTAGAGCCCCGTGACACCGAGAGGGCCCATCTCAGTGGCTCTGTTGATGTTCATTTGCTTTCCGCTCATTTGTTTTGCCAGGTACCAGCCCTCACAAGCAGGTGATCCAGCTACAGGCGGGGCTGGAAAATAATTCAGAGGGAGACACGGTTCTTCTCCCTGAGTCCATGCCTGCACCTTGGACCCCTTCCATCTGGTCCTTGTGGTGGGGCTCCCCTGCTAGTCTAGTCGGCGGGAGGCCGAGGTTGGGGTTCACAGGACCTGATGCACAGTCTGGAGGCAAGTAGTCCTGGAGACTAGGGCTGCTCATGGTCCTCCTGCCCAGCCCTCTCCCCGACTCCCCAGGGAGAGTCACACCCCCCTCTTACTGAGGAGGCGGGGGGGGGGGGGGTTCCACCTTCTGACCCCATTAATGGCACCTTCTGGATGGTTCCCTCTGCTGTAGGCCTTCTGGAATCTGGCAATCGGGGCAAACCAGGGGCCTGGCTTCACGGAGCCTGCCTTCTCGTTGGGGAGACCAATGCCAATGGTATACTTTTAAAAAGATAATTGTGACTTTTAAAAACGATGTGGGAAGGAAATAAACAGGATGAAGTAAAGGAGAGAAGGTGACAGGAGGAAGGCATTCGTCTCCCTCAGTGGATCAGGGAAGGCCTGCACGTGGAGGAGACGTTGGGTTTGAGGCCTGAGGGGTGAGAAAGAGCCACCCTGAATGGGGCCAGGGGCAGAGCCTTCCAGGAAGAGATAGCAGTTGTCATAAACATGCGGTTGGGAGAGGAGCTGATTTCCAGGACCGGGGTGGCTGCAGCCCCATGACTGAGATGAGGCCTGGCGGGTGAGTGGACCCAGGTCACTGAGGGCCTTGTAGGTCAGGGTGAGAGGTGCGGAGTATAATCTTCTGAGTGTCCCGTTAATGCCTGTCCCTGTGCACACAGGGAGCTGGGCTCCCAGGCAGCAGGCTGAGGGCACAGGCTGGGCAGAGGCCCGGGGTGACCTCACTCCCATGCTGCCAACTAGCCCTGCGGGAAGCACCAAGGCCTCCCTGAATGGAGGTAGCTGCACCCAAGAGGAGGAGGAGGTAGAGAGGAACAGTCACTAAGACCTAGATCTTAAATTTTGCAAGAGGTTTGTAGACAGTTGGCTGGAGAGATGGTCCAGGTTCCCAGGAACCTGACCTCTATCCTCGCACAGGAGCACACGGTTGCTCTGTGGTGAGTTTGTAATGCATCCAAAAGGGCTCCAAGATGCACCCAAGTAACTCCAAGAAAGCAAATCCTGCCAAATGGAGTCATGATGCTGTGTGGCCTCCCCCTCCAGCCTTCGGGGCCAGTATTTGGGAAGCTCAGGAAATGTCAGTCTCAGGGCTGGCGTGGGCTGTTCCTTCCCGCCCTCTGCCCGGTTAGCACCCCCACCCCCCTACTGCTGCCACCCACACGGAAGGTGGCTCTCCTCACAAAAGTGCTGGGCATCTCGGGATCACCTCCCAAAGTCTGTTGAAGTCTAGGTTTGGGCTGACAAACCGAATTCCCTGTGGACTGCCACCACACGTGGGGCTGCATGGGGCCTGGCCCAAGGCCTGGTTCCCTGCCTGCACAGCACCCGTCAAGCTCAGTTGCTAAAGAGAACGTGCTGTCCATGTATTCGACGATTAAATTTGCAGGTATTTGTCACACTTATTAAATCACTTGAAAATATACCATTCTGAGGCCGACAGCAGGCCAGAGTCACTGAACTAAAGTAATACAGATCCCAGGTAGATTCCTAGAAAAGATGGGGGAAACTGGGCCCAAACCTCCAGAATGGTAGTAATCCGCCCCCCGACCCGGGGTACTAGGATGGACAGCTCAAGAGTAGAGGATCTCAGAAAAGCCACACATAGTTCATAACTATGCTAACTTCATAGTTAATATGTGATAAAAGTGGCATTCTAGTCCAGTGGAAGGTTTTCCATTAACCCATGCGAAAGCAATCGATGAGCTAACTGAAAACAAAACTAGTTTAAGTCCTCCTCTCACGCCACATACCAAAGTAAATTTCACGTGAATCCAAGCGTGAAATGTGAACTGAGGATAGAAAGGAAAGATCTGGAAAAAAATCAAGATCTGACTTGCAAACAGGAAAAGAGCACTTTGAACTTAAGAGCAAACTGAAGTCACAAAAAAGTTGTACAGATTTAACTGCTTAGAAAGATACATTTCCATATAGCAAAGGCAATATAATAAAGTTGCAAGTCGGTGAGTGTGGCAAGTATCTGCAATAAACATGAAGTGATCCATATTACTAATACACCTGCTGTTCATACAAATAGATAAGGAAAACATTAACCCCCATAGAAACGGAGAAAGATGTGAAGACGTTTCAGAAGAGGTCCGCCAAAGTAGGTACCTTTTACCAGATGTGTGGGAGCTTCCCTCCACCGAGCGATTCTCTGTGACACTAGCTGGTGTCCTATTTACCTGAATTCTGATACTAACCACTCGAAGAGAGTGCCAGGTCCCAAGGGCAAAGGGCTTAGTCCCAAGAGAGCCACCTCCCCACCTCCAGAGGCCCTTCATGACCTGGCTCGAAGGATGACATCACTGGGCGTGGGTGACTAAATGTCCAGCCGGCCTGCCTCCCCACGGGTTGTGGGGTGAGGCTCTAGGAAGTTCCCCTCTAATCCCAAGGTGGCCTCCCCTGGTGACCAAACCCCATCTGCAGGGACTTGTCAAAATTCAGCTCATCAACCTAAATCCAGATATGGCTGAAAGGAGTTTGTTGCGACTATTATCACTTAGGAAATTCCAAGGGTTTGGGGAGCTCCGTGCCAAGAAGAGAAAGGCCAAATACATAACCTTCTTGCACAAATCACTAGATCTCATGAGCTAACATGAAAAAAGTCTATACCTTTGGTAATATAAGGGAAGATATGCCAAGTCAAATAACCTCTGAGTTTTCCTATCAAACTGCAGGCGAAAGTGGCTGACAGCAGGTGTGGGAAGCCGGCGTGTTCCTATGGTCACCGTCACGGGGGAAGGGGGGGAGAGGAGTGGCACAAATGGTGGTCAAACACTCATGCAAGCTTTCCAGGAGGCCATCTGGCAATACGCACAGAAGCCCCTCAACACCGTCCTATCTTGTTGGCCTACTCATTCCACTTAGGAGTTCACGGAGATGCAATCCATGATGATGTACAGGAATGCGCAGCACAGAATTGGGCAAAAGGTGTGAAGGAACTTGAGTGCCTGCCACCGGGAGGCCACTACGGCAGGTCAAGGCGATGGGAGTCTTGCAGACTCTAGGAAGGCCGGGGCTAGAACCGCCCTAGGTGGCAGGACTGGAGAAAGAGCCGAAGGAAGCATAGCCAAGCCTCGGCGGGAGGCCGTGACACCCATCCCCGGGGGGGTGGCACCATGGACAGTTGTTCTCTTTCTGCGTGAGAAATAGTTCCAGAATCACGTGTTTCTGTAAAAGTGAAACGCAGCAAACAGCCTTCACGATGAGGTAAGATAAGGCAGGCGAGGCTGCGGAGGACGCCGGCAGGGAATAGGGGCGGGCGGGATCCGGGGTCGTCCTACCTGCTGCAGCTGGCCCGGCCCGGGGCCTGGGGAGGGATGGAGCGGGGACGAGATACTGCGAGGTGCACAGTAGCTGTGCGCGCGCGCGTGTGTGCGCGTGTGTGCGCGTGTGTGCGCGTGTGTGCGCGTGCGCGCGCGTTCTTCCCCGAGGGAGCCCCTGGTTTCGCAGGTGAGTCAGTCTAATGGAAGTCCTCGAGGCAACAGAAGCAGCAGCCGAGCTCGAATGGGGGGCGCGTCCAGTACCTGGAGAGGCTCTGGGCCGGGGCGCCGGGCCCCGCCAGCTGCCCCGCCTCGGACGGCCCGTGGGCGCTGCTGCGGGGGCTGCGGGGGCGCCCGGCGCCCGGGGGGGGGGGGGAGGCGAGGGGCGGAGCGGCCGCGGGGCCGGTACTTACGCTCCGAAGAGGCCGGGCGGGGTCGGGTCTCCGCGTCCTCCCGGTCGGGTCGGGGCCGCGCTCCCGGGGGCGGCGGGGGGCCGGTGCCCCGCGGGAGCTCGGGCGGTGGAGCCGGAGCTCGGGTGCCGCCGCTGCCCCCGCCCCCCGCTGATTTCACTTTCATTTCCCCGCTGCCGGGGGCTCGTGACTTCGCAGAGGAGGGGCCGTCCTGAGCCTGCCGCTGAGCCGGACGCCCGCCCCGCGCCCCGCTGCACCTGCTCGGCCCCCGCCGCCCCCGCCGCCCCCCCCGCCCCCGCGGAAACCCGCCCAGACCTGCGGCCACGGGCTTCCCCGGGCCGGCACCCCGACCTCGAGGTGGGCGCGGGGCCGCTGCTGGGGGGCTCCCTTCCCGTCCCCGCGGGCTTCCTGGCGCACGGGAGCGGCTGCGAGGTCCAGGCGGGAGCAGAGCTGGCTCAGGGCGCCGAACCAGAGCCCCCCCACCTCCCCAGGCCATTTCTTCCCGCGTTCAGTTCTTCTGAACCCAGACCCTAGAAAGCCGAGGTCTGCTAGGAGAGAGGCCCTGGGGTCAGGCCTCCCTGCTACAGGCGAGCAAAGTAGCTCACCGAGCATCGGCATTGGAGTCCCACCTGTGAAACGGAAACTGCCTACCCGCCCTGGCTGTTGTGCAAACTGGAGATACTGTGCGGGTGCCGAGTGCTGGGTGCCGAGTGCTGGGTGCCAGGGCTGGGTGCACAGTGATGGCCCCCGTGAAGATTAAAAGCAGGATTTCTAAATACTTAGTGATACTGCCCTTCAAGGCAGAGACAAAATTAACTTTCTGGCACATCTAGATAAAATAGTTCCTGTGAAAATGGAGTGCCGGTGAGCACAGTGATGTAGTCTACAAGAGACGGAAAAACATTTTTAAAAATGTGTTTGAATATAACGCCCATAGTTTCCAAAGAATCCAACAGTTCTCTGGAGTTCCTTATGAAAAGCCGCAATCGCAAGCTCTCCCTTCTCCTCCAGAGGCAAATAGTTGCACCTGTTTGAGCGGGATCCCTTAGGTCAGTTCTCAAAATTAACCTGCTTGTATCCGGCCCTCCCGGTTTTCCAGTTTCAGGCATAATCTATTGACTCTCAACTGTAACAGATGAAGACTTAATTTCTTCTCCCAGACTCCATGTGCCTCAAACGGGTCTTATCTTCCTCCTCCTTCCAAACTGGGTATATGAAGATTTTGTTTATTCATATTTTTAAAGATTTATTTATTTATTTATGATAGAGAAGCAGAGAGAGAAGCGGGCTGCATGCTGGGAGCCTGACGTGGGACTCGATCCTGGGACTCCAGGGTCGCACACTGGGCCAAAGGCAGGTGCTAAACCGCTGAGCCACCCAGGGATCCCCTGAAGATTTTGTTTAAATCAGTATTCAAGGTCTGCAAATATAACACACAGTAGGGGAACCACGTAAAAAATTGTGACTTTTTTTTTCCTTCCCCATGTAACTGTTAATCTTCCCTGAAGATGATAATTGCCTTAATTCGTTTGCTTGGACTTCTATGTACTTAACACCAATCCAACCTGCAAATTAACTGAATAAAGTCCAAGGACATTTAAGTGTTGAATACATGAACAAATCAGAAATTACAAATTTCAGAAAATTACAAAATAAGAAACAAATGGTTGTAACTTGCAAGTCCCTTAATCTATGAATTTAGAACTGATAAAAATACTGATAGGTTTAACTCTGATGTCTTTACTGTTCCAGTTTTTCATTGTGTTAAAACTAATATTACCAATAAAGTTTCTTGGGTAAATATTAAGCTACTTTTACAGATTTCTAATGATATATTGAAATAATCTCCACCCCCTCCCTCAAATAGCCTGCCTGGTTTTATAAACTGTCAATGATGGTTTAAATAATAGTAAAGATGCAATATTTACATCCTTTCATTCTAGGGGACTCAATGAAAGAAAAATAATGTATCATAATTAAGTTAAACCCACCTATATTTAAAAAATGCTCTCAGGAGTTATAATTCTATTAAACATCAATTAAGAGCAAACAAAAAATAGCAGCAATTAAAGTGTTCAACACAGGTAAATCTAAATTGCTTTTTTAATGTTTTTTTTTCAGCTGTACTCTGATTGACAAATCTTGCATATATTTAAAGTATATAACATAATTTAATATACATATACATTGTGGAATGATTACTACAATCAAGTTAGTTAATATATCCATCACTTGACTTATTTTTTGCGGGGTGGTAACACTTGAGATCTACTTTTTAAGCAAACTGACAGATTAAGAAAATGTGATTCTATATTATATAGTCTATATCCTTATATATATTGGGATATCACTCAGCCATGAGAAAGAAATCCTGCTTTTGCAATAACATGGATGAAACTGGAGGACATTATACCAAATGAAATAAATCAGACACAGATTAATACTGCAGGATCTCATGTATGAAATCTAAAAAAAAAAAATCAAACTCACAATAACATAGAATATAGCTGAGTTTATCAGAGGCTGGGTTGAGGGGAAAAAGGGGAGATTTGATCAAATGATATAGTCTTTCAGTTTATAAGATGATTCTGGAGACTAATGGACAGCATGGTGATTATAGATAATAGTTATGTATTGTGGACTTGAAATCTAAATTACTTTTGAAGAGAAAAAAAGCAGATGTCCTGCCGTGGGTGTGGATGTTCAGGGGTCAGCTGCATTGATGTCTGAGTTAGACCTGCATGTGACCCGGGGTCCCTGTGAATTCATGGCCTAACTGTCCTCTTTTCCTTTGGGAAAAAGGGGGAGTTGCCATCATCTGAGGGATTTTCTCTAAAGAGTAGGTAAACTTACCACCTGAGCACAGAGATTTTATGGGCTCCTTGGAAGGGTTTCAATCCCTCTTTGAGCATATATGTTCATTTATTTATTTGTTTATTCATTTGAGAGAGTGCGTGTTTGCGCACAGGAGTAAGTGGAGGAGGCGCAGAGGGAGAGGGAGAAAGAGAATCTCGAGCAGATTCCCCACTGAATGTGAAGCCTGCCACAGGGCTCGATCCCACAATCCTGAGATCATGACCTGAACTGAAACCAAGAGTTAGATGCTTAATCAATTCAGCCACCCAGGTGCCAGGATCTTGTCTGTTCTTAAAGAACAGACATTATCAGGGATCCCTGGGTGGCGCAGCGGTTTGGCGCCTGCCTTTGGCCCAGGGCGCGATCCTGGAGACCCAGGATCGAATCCCACGTCAGGCTCCCGGTGCATGGAGCCTGCTTCTCCCTCTGCCTATGTCTCTGCCTCTCTCTCTCTCTCTCTCTCTCTCTCTGTATGACTATCATAAATAAAATAAAATTTAAAAAAAAGTTTAAAAAAAAAAAGAACAGACGTTATCACATAATAACATGGCAGTTTGGGGAGGTCACTCTTTGATTCATTTTTGAGAGGTCTCCTGGGTCCTCAAGTGAAGAGGTCATCCTATTCACATTTCTCTTAAGTGCTGCCAAACAGAGTTTGTACCTTCAGAGGACTGGCCTCTATGAGAGGTGACTCAAGAGATCCACAGCCTTGTATAAACTCATTTAATCTTTTCACTGACATAACAATGTTCTTCAACTAGGACACAAGAGCATTTGGCTAGCTCTTTCATATTCCTTAAAGTATGGTGGCTTCTTATTAAAAATTTTTAAAAAATCAGAGCAGCGTATACTGAAGGGAAACCCCAAAGGGCTTGGTCTCAAGTAGTCAGATACTACCACCGGAGCCCTGCTCTAGGACCAAGCTGGAAAGATATTTTTGTGGTAGTCCAGAGATGCTCATGGCTGCAGGGCCACTGAAGCTTGTTGCTTGTTATTGGTGTCCGGTGGACCACAACTATCTGCTTGGAACCCTGTGGAGTATTCTATTTCTAAAACAGACTAGAGCCTTCCAACCCAAGCCAGACTAGCAGTAAAGCAGAGAAGGGAGGCCCGGTTGATTAAAATGCTACACCCCAACTTTGTTTGCTGCTACACACACACACAGACACACACAGTCCTTTTTGTATTGTGCACTGAGGGAAATATAAAAACGCTAATCGCAGCTAGAGGAGACTAACCCACAAGCTCTGGCCACTGTAGGCCCCACCTGACACTATGCAAAACCTAGAGGATCCAAGTAGCGACACGCTATAACCTACCTCCTCGGCATGCATGGGGAGACGTGTGTAGTACAGGACTCCTGGGCCCATATTCTGGGGTGAGCCTCCTTCTTCTGAGTTAGTTTCCTTCTGCAGGTTCGAAGCCAGATAATACTTGTCAAGGTCACAAGGATCTCCCTTCCCTGTAGGCTTGTGTGAGCCTGTGTCTGGTCAGTGCAGACAAGCTGGGTCGGAGGGGCGAAGGGACTCACCAGAGGGGTTGCTTCACTGTTAAGAATCCAGGAGAACTGCTCGTATCTTAACATTTCCTGTTTTTTTCAGTGGAGCTTTGCTGCAGTGGAGTCCAAGCACTCTTGGTGAGGTGACTCATCGACCCAGGCTCCTTCTGTCACATGCTGCCATCGTCAGCGCAGAGTCATCTTAAGACCTGTGGTTACCTCTTTGGAGGAAGCATATTGTTCTCTCAGCTGAATTTGCCATCCTCTGTTTCCCTCTACAGAATCTCACTGTCCTAGTATCTCTCCAGCAGACTGAGGCCCAGAGCCGCTCTTGTCCATTACCCAGGACGCTGCCATGAGCAATTTTCTCCACACAGCCTTTAGCTCTAGGAGGAACAATCAGCAGAGACCGGTGGGGGGATCCTGCAGGTGCCAGAGTCTGGCCCACCTGTTATTGTGGAGAATAGAGGTGCTTGCCAGGCTTAAAGATGAGGGGGTGAAGATGGCCAATGTTTAGTCAAGTGATAATTGTTTATAATTTATTTGAAACCAGGAAACAGGCTCTTGACTATAGAGAACAAGCTGAGGTTGCTGATGGGGAGGTAGGGCGTGGGTTAAATAGGTGATGGCCATTAAGGAGGGCACTTGTGATGAGCACTGGGTGTTTTTTTTTTTTTAATATAAATTTATTTTTTTATTGGTGTTCAATTTGCCAGCATATAGAATAACACCCAGGGCTCATCCCGCCAAGTGCCCCCCTCAGCGCCCGTCACCCAGTCACCCCATCTCCCCACTCACCTCCCCTTCTGCTACCCCTTGTTCGTTTCCCAGAGTTAGGGGTCTCTCATGGGTTGTTTCATCATAGAAAGCCCTTTGCCTGAGCTAGATTGGTGACAACTTCAGGACCCCAGCTCCTCCAGACGTCACTGCTGCCCTGTATGGGGACTCAAAGATGATATAGAATCTGGGTCATGTTTGCCAAGAGGATGGTGTCACAGTAGATACTCAGCCCTCCTCTTTCATAGTGGCCTCGATTTTTTAAAGGATTTTTTAAAAAGGATTTTATTTATTCATGAGAGACACAGAGAGAGGCAGAGACACAGGCAGAGGGAGACTCAGGCTCCCTGCAGGGAACCCCACGTGGGACTCGATACCTGAACCCCGGGATCACGCCCTGAGCCGAAGGCAGACGCTGAACTGCTGAGGCACCCAGGTGTCCCTAAAGGATTTTTTTTTTTTAACCTAGAATTTCCGGTTGTCCGTTTCCTTTCAGTTTGCAATTCCATTTTCCTCTGGTTTCAATAGTTTCTGTAAAGAAATCAGATCCAATTCTTACAGTTTTTCACTTGTATGAAATGTAGCTTCCCCCCACCCTCTAGCTGCTGTTACAATTTTTCTTTTATCTTTGGTTTTTACCAGCTTGACTATGATGTGTTTAGGTATGGTTTTCTTTGTATTTATCCTGCTTAAACTCTGCTGAGCTTCACTTCAGCAGATTTCTTCAAATATTGCTTATCTCATTCTCTTTACTCTTCTCCTTCTGGAACTGTTACACATTAAGAGTTAGAGACTCCATATCCTGAGTGTCTCTTACCCTCTATTCTGGCCTTTTTTTTTTTTTAAGTTTCTAAGTTTTATTCTAGATAGCTCCTGTTGACCAGTCTTAAAACTTATTTGGTCTTCTGTTCTTTCTAGCCTGTTGTTAAACCTATGTAATGAATGATTAATTTCAGATATAGTATGACAATTTGATTCTTTCTTAAAGCCTAATTCTCATTAGAAGAACAAAATTGTTAAAATGTCTTTGCTACCTACAGCAATCTATATGTTCAATGCGATCCCTATCAAAATATCATCAACTTATTTCACAGAGTTGGAACAAATAATCCTAAAATTTGTATGGAACCAGAAAAGACCCTGAATAACCAAAGGAATGTTGAAAAAGAAAACCAAAACCAGTGGCATCACAATTCCAGACTTCGAGCTCTGTAATCATCAAGACAATGTGGTACTGGCACAAAAACAGACACATAGATCAATATAGAACCCAGAAATGGATCCTCAGCTCTATGGTCAAGTAATCTCTGACAAAGCAGGAAAGACTATCCTAAAAAAGTCTCTTCAATAAACAGTGTTGGGAAAATTGGACAGCCACATGCAGAAGAGTGAAACCGTACTATTTCCTCACACCATACACAAAAATAGACTCAACATGGATGTAAGACCTATATGTGAGACAGGAATCCATCAAAATCCTAGAGGAGAACTCAGGCAGCAACCTTTATGACCTGACTACAGCAACTTCTTGCTGTAAGTAAGTAATTTGTATTACTAGCAACTTCTGCTAGACACATCTCCAAAAGCAAGGGAAACAAAGGCAAAAATGAACTATTGGGACTTCAACATAAGCAGCTTTTGCACAGCAATGGAAACAGTTGACGAAACAAAGTCAACTGACAGAATGGGAGAAGATATTTGCAAATGACTTATCAGACTCGATCACCAAAGAATAATCCAATCAAGAAATGGGCAGAAGACATGGGCAATAGCCATTTCTCCAAAGAAGACATACTAACGGACAACAGACACATGAAAAAATGCTCAACATCACTTGGCATCAAGGAAATATAAATCAAAACCATGATGAGATACCACCTCACACCTGTCAGAATGGCTAAATTAACAAGCCAGGAAATGACAGATGTTGGTGAGGATGCAGAGAAAAGGGAACCCTCATACACTATTGGTGGAAATGCATGCTGGTGCAGCCACTCCAAAAAACAAAAAGGAGGTTCCTCAAAAAGTTGAAAATAGAACTACCTTATGCTTCAGCAATTGCACTACTAGGTATTTACCACAAAGATACACATTTAGTCATCCAAAGGGGCACCTGCATCCCAATGTTTATAGCAGCAATGTCCACAATAGCCAACTATGTAAAGAGCCCAAACGTCCATTGACAGATGAATGGATAAAGATTTGGTATAGAAATACAATGGAATACTATTAGCCATCAAAAAAAAAGAAAAAAAAAAGAAAAAAGAAAAAAGAAATCTTGTCATTTGCAATGATGTGACAGGAACTAGAGGATATTATGCTAAGCAAAATAAATCAATCAGAGAAAGACAATTATCATATGATCTCATTTATATGTGGAACTAGGAAACAGGATCATAGAGGAAGAGAGGAAAAAATAAGACAAAATCAGAGAGGGAGACAAACCATAAGAGACTCTTAATCATAGGAAACAAACTCAGTGTTGCTGGAGGGGAGGGTGGGAGGACAAGGTACTGGGTGAGGGGCATTAAGCCTTAGGGCACATGATGTAATGAGCATTGGGTGTTATATAAGACTGATGAAATATTGACCTCTACCTCTGAAACCAATAATATGTTTAGTTTAAATAAAAATAAAGCCTAATGTTGTGTTGAAATGCTCCATGTTTTCATTGATTTCACCTTTAATGTCATGTAATTTTTAACATAATGGTCATTTGGAAGTCTTTTTCTGTTAACTCCATTTACTGAATTATCTCTGGGTCTGCTTCTGTCTGCTTTCTCTCTTGACTATTGGTCACTTTTTTTTTCCGATCTCCTAATTTTACATGCCAGACAAGGTGTTTTGATACATTGTAGAAGGGCTGGATTATGTTATCTTCAAAGAATGTTTAGTTTTTTTCTGGAAGAATTTGTATTACTAGCAGATTATCTTTATTTTAATCTTTGTTAGAGTGTTCTATTCCAATTTTGTCCTTAGTCCTAGGATATAGCCCTTGCTCCTATGCATGGTCTTTACTCACAGGACATGGTTTTTCTGGGGTTTCAATTCAATGTTGAGGATTTTCACCAAGGTCTCTATATTCTGGGTTGGAACTTCAGTGTCTGCCAGGACTCTTTTCTACTCTGTTTACCATACTCTTGCCTTTACATAAACATCTCAGGATATGGTCAAGAACCTGATGGGAACTTCTACATAGTTTAGGGGCTACTTTTCTGTGGTTCATTCTTTTTCAGTACTCTGCCTCCAAATTTCAGTTATAATAGCAGATTCAAATTCTGATCTTTATTTTTTCTGGCCAGTAAGATTGTTGGGTTCCACTTCTCAGAACAAGGGTTTGGAAAAAATGCCTCTAGAGAGAAAAGTGGGAGTGAATGTGGAGTTTATCCCATATATGCCTTCTCACAAGCATCGCCGTCCTGCGCTATTCACCATCTATTGCCTGAAATCAATTATTTTATGTAGATGATTTGGTTTTATAGAGGGTAGGTTAGTCCATTACCAGGTTTTTGATAACGGATGGAATTGGACACCTTCATTCATTTTTATAAATGGGTAGCAATACAAATGTCTTTTCATGACTTGATAGCTCATTTCTTTCTAGTGCTAAATAATCCATTGTCTGGATGCACCACAGTTTATTTGCCATTCCACTACTAAAGGGTATCTTGGTTTCTTTCAGGTTTTGGCACTTATGAATAGATCTGCTAATGACATCCACATGCAAGTTTTTCTGTGGACATAGGTTTCAAATCCTTTATTCTGACCAAGGACTGTGACTGCTGGATCCTACATGAAGAGTATGTTTAGTTTTGTAAGAAACTGCCAAACTGTCTTTCAAAGTGGCCACGTCATTTTTAAATTCCATACTCGGAAATCATCCTCTCTGCTTCTATCTTCTGTTAGAATTGTAGAGATTTGGTGTAATGTCTTAAAATTTTTGTAGAATTCAGTCAACCCATTGGGGTCTGGTGATTTCCCTTTTGGCAACTTATTGATTCAATTTCTTTAGTTGACATATGCTTATTCAGCTAGTCTATTTCTTCTTGTATGAATTCTGGCAGGTTGTGTCTTTCAGAGAATTGGTCCGTTTCATATAGGTCAACCAATTTGTGGGTAGAGAGTTATTTGGAATATTCTTTTATTAACCTTTTAATGTCTATGGAATCAACACTGATGGTCTCTCTTTTATTTGATATTAATTTGTCTTCTTTTTTTTTTCCTTAGTTAACACTGCCAGAAGTTTATACATTTTATTGACAATGACATTATAACTTATAATTATTAACATTATAAACAAATGAACTATTAAGCCATGAAAAGATATGATGGAATTTACATGCATATTACTAGTGAAATATGCCAATCTGAAAAGGCTACACATATTGTGATTCCAACTATGTGATATTTTGGAGAAGGTTAAACTGTAGAGACAGTACAAAGTGAGTTGCCAGGGCTTAGTAGGGAGAGAAAGATGTATATGCAGAATATTTAGGGCAGTGAATATAAATAAAACTACTCTGTATGATACTTTAATGATGGATATATTTCATTAGACATTTGTCCAAATCCACAGAATGTACATTAAGAGTAAACTCTACTGTAAACTACGGGCTTTGGAATGGTAAGGATGTATCAGTGTAAGTTCATTAGTTGTAACAAATGGTGGGCGATGGTGATAATGGGGAGGCTATGGATATGTGAGTGTCAAGGAGTTTATGGGAAATCTCTGTACTTTCTACTCAGTCTTGCTGTGAACCTTCTCTAAAAACTAAACTTTATTAAAACCCAAAATAAAACAAAACCAAAAACATGGCAGTTACTTTTTTAACACCACCCCAGTGAGCTCTCCTTGAATCCTCTTTGGGGCTTCAATTGGAATTGTTGAGAGTAGACCACCCAACCTTAGATTTTCCCAGTTCCATCCTGCTACCATGGCCTAATTAGACTTGTAGCCTGTAACTTTGATGCGCCTCCTCCTCTACCTGATTCTCTCTCTGCTTAGCCTTATCCTATAATGGACACCACTGTTGACCTGTGACTCGTTTTCTCACTTATCACATCCATCTTGATTTGTTTGACTGACATACCAATTTCTCTGCAGTGTCTTTGAGGAATTCCATAATGGTGGAATTCTGGAATTCATTATGAATGACAGACTGTGAGATGCTCCATTTGCTTTCACATGAATAAATGGCTGCAGATGTACATTCAACAGCTCGAAAGCAAACTGCACATCTAATCTTTTACATTGTTGCTACATTTTGAAAAGTAAAATGACCCTTGTAAACCATAATTATGCATTTCAGTGCTATTTTGTGATACTTTTGTTCTGTGCAATGAACAGTATATAGCATTTTAATTGTTGAAGGTGTACAACTTAGCACTTTATGCACCATCTTATTCTGTAATTATTTTAGTCTTGTGTGTTTTATATACAATTAAACAGTAGTCTTCTAGTGGGGAGAAATGTCTAATGTCTTTTATATCATTGATAGTTTCTAGCACACTAAAGATAAAACAAATTCAAGAAAAGATGTTGGTTGACTGATTCATTAAGTTCCTACCAGGGATGTTAAAGTAATTGATAGTACATATCATTCCGTCCTTGAGTTCTTAGTTGTTTGGTGTTCTATGTACAAGTTGTTTTGAGAGAATTCAAAAGTTCATAGATTTTTTCCATCTTGACAAAAATTAAATATAAATAAGTGATTTGAAATTTTCTGTATTTTCTCTGGATTTCTTTTTAAATCTCTGAAAGATGTTGCCACTAAAGAAGATGGGTTATCTAGAATTTGTAGTTTAGTATATGCATATGTAATGTGTAAGGGGAGAAATAGAGGGATGGGGAAGGCGTTTCTTTTTTCTCTTTTCCTCTTCTTTTTACTATGTAAGCATATGGTATTTTTCATCCACAGTTTTCAGAGCAGCATAAAGTTAAATTATTTGTCCGTTTGGAACTTCAAATAGAAGGTGCGTTGTCCATGATTCTTATTTGGTTGTTCATCCCTATTTTTAGTTGGATGTGGAGCTATTTGCATAGAGTTTTGCTTATTGGATTCTTCAGCTTGAAGATTCTTTTCTTTGATAATATCCACATCCTTTTTAAAATTTGAGGGAGTAGTCTCCTGTTTGAAGCTAAGAGGTTTCATGTCTTTAGTCTTTGTGGCCTTGATTTGAGAATGTTTTCTCTTCTTCTTGGGTGCTTTGAGCAGTGAAAGACTTTCAAATGACTTCTGGGACATAGACTGGAACCACTCCGGAGAGCTTACCATTAGATTTCTTTGGTTTATAAAAGGGTGATTTCTGGGTGCTATCCAGGATGTGCTGTATCTCCTTATATTTATGTAAGTAGCTGGCTTTAATCTAGGAAAGAAATGAAATACGTGAGTTTTTGTCATGTACTCTAGGTATTTGTAGTCCTTAGGTATCTGTCATAGTTTAAGTCATATTTTTAAATCCTTTGGTGAATTCATCTTCCTTTAGGACTTTTACCATTATTTCTATGAGAATGATCTAAGCCTTCAATTTCTAGACATGATTTTTCAGAAGTACCCCAATCCTGTACTTCTGAATGCCAAGAGTCTATGTTTATTGAGATACCCCCCAGTTTCCTGATACAATGGCCACTCTGGGGCTCAGTGCCTTATCTATACACCTAGTTAAAGTAAATGTTCTCTAAAGTTCCACCTCTCTCTAAAAACCTACTTGTTTATTCTATAAAAATGTACTCAGTTACATGTTACACATTTTTTCTATAGTTAGTAAAAAAGATCAATATAAATCTAAGAGCTAGAAGTTGCATCTATTTCTTCTTCCTAGAAATGAAAAATCTCTCCAGTCACATTTTGATCTGCATAGTCCTTCTCAAGAATTTTTATCATTAACAGATGGAATGCCAAATATGAGATTTATTCCTTAATATCTGATTCTGACCAATGCTTGACAGAGATAAAGAGATGTAAGTCATCTTGATAATATATTGATTAGTGTTCAGTAGATTCATTCATTTTGGTTAAGAACAGAACAATTTAAGTTCCAGCCCCTAAGAAATCTCTCACGAAAATAATGATTAAAAATCAGGCTAGGTCTTAATTGTCACCTTTGCCTAGGTCCACTGTATTTTGTTTTTAGTTTCCTGAGTTTTGAGTCTACTGATACTGTCATGTGTGATTGATTCCTTGTTTGCCTGGACCTATGCTTATCTGTTTTGTCCATATTAGTTGACCTAGTAGATACTAGGAAGGCACTGCCTTCCCCAGCATGATAGCTATCCCTTCTAACTAGAAACTGTTACCAATTGCCTATTCTTGTAATTTTATTGACTTTGCTGATTATACTATAAAAAATAGGCATTAATAAAAACTTAGGGGAAAAAGCATAAAGAGGAATATTATCCTCTGCCAGTGTTTTATCCAGAGATAATCATTGTTGGGATTATGTGCTACCAGGGATTTTTCTAGGTGTATATGTGTTTGAATGTGTATAATATGCACACATTATATATTTACATAGTCTATAAATACAACCATACCAAAGTTGTTCTATAGCTTTTGTTCACTTATGCATTGTGAACATTATCTCACGTTAATCTGTATTTATAATATTTCATAGCTATGTAATATTTTATTTTATGGACGTACTATAATTTAAGCAATTTTCTATTGTTGAACACTTAGGTTCATTTCTTTTCCTTTCTCTTTGACTCTTTTTCTTTTAAGATTTTATTTATTTATTCATGAGAGACACACAGAGAGAGAGGCAAGGACACAGGCAGGGGGAGAAGCAGGCTCCGTGCAGGGAGCCCAATGTGGGACTGGATCCTGGGACTCTGGGATCACGCCCTGAGCCAGAGGCAGATGCTCAACTGCTGAGCCACCCAGGCGTCCCTCTTTTTGATTCTTATGAATAATACAGAAATGAACATCAGGGCACCTGGATGGTCAATTAGACTCTTGGTTTCAGCTCAGATCATGATCTCATGGTTGTGTGGTGGAGCCCTGCATTAGGCTCTGCACTCAGTGGGGAGTCTGCTTCAGATTCTCGCTCCCTCTCCCCCCCCACCCTCACTCTCTCTCTCTAAAATAAGTAAATAAATCTTATAATAAGTTATAAATCCTAAGCTCCCTAGGATTATAAGGCTTAAACACATCAGAGAAATCTGAAGTCATGATACAGTTATACTTTTATTCATGCCTACTTTACTCATAGATCCAAGTTAATGAGTGATTTCATGCAAATAAACAATCAAATAAGGCCTGATAACCTATTCCCTTCACATATCCAGTATTTTCTGATGGCTTTGGGTTTTTGTTGCTTTGTCAAATGTGGTACAGCTGCCACCATTTTTAAGAGCAAATGTTTTGTTTCTTAGGATAATGAAGTAATAAGCATTGCTTCCTTATAAAAAAGGCATTACATAGCTGAGAATGATAAAATTTTATTGACTTACTGATGTTGAATTTGGAAGTTGGTTCTTGGATTGAGTATTTGTTTTATCTGAGGGGTTTGCACATTTTTAGTGCTTTCCATGCTAGGGAGCAAATACTGCAATATTTCTTGAGTTTGAGGTATTCGTTTATCCCTGTAGATTCTTTTTTCATCATCTGTCCAATTTATGCCAGTCTTCTTGCTCTGGAAGGGAAGTACTTTCTTTCATTTTGCTTTTAAAGTTGTGACGCAGATCTGGGGAGCAATCACAAAAATATGTGTATATATATATATGAATTGAATTGGCTCAACAATTATTTATTGAACATCATATGTCAAGGATCTATCTAAAAATTCTTATCCATTTGAAGCTTATATTTTAATTATAGGGTCAGAAAATAGCAGATAAAAACATATGTCAGATAATGATAAAGTTTACAGGATAAAATAAAGCTGGGGAGGGGAACAAAGAATTCTTGAGGGCGGGTAGTGGTTTCTATTTTTTTTAAAGGTGTTTAGGCAAGGCCTCCCTGGGAAGCTGACATTTCAAAGGAATTAGGGAGTGAGTCAAGCAGATACCAGAGGAAAAGAGCATTCTAGGCAAGAAAAATAGGTAAGTGCAAAGGCCCTGAGCTAGGAGCCTGATAGTGTATTGAAGGATCATCAAGATGGACTCCTAATTCTGGGAAACGAACAAGGAGTAGTGGAAAGGGAGGTGGGTGGGGGGTTGGAGTGACTGGGTGATGGGCACTGAGGGGGGCACTGGGTGACAGGATGAGCACTGGGTTATATGCTATATGTTGGCAAATTGAACTCCAATAATAATACAAAAAAAGATGGCACAAGTGCCTAAAGCAGATTGAATTAACTGGAAAGAGCTAAGATATCAGCTCAGATAGGTAATCTGGACTCAGTTTACACAGGCCATTGTAAAGACTGATTTTACTGAGTGTGAAATGGGGAGCTACTGAAAGATTTTGAGCAGAGGAGTGTTACGATCCAAGATTTGTTTTAGCAGGAACCTACTGTTATATAATCCCGTATTTTGAGATTGTTCTAATGAATTAGTGTGGGATGAGAGAAGAAAGGAATCAGTGGTGACTCCAAAGCTTCTGATCTTGGGAAACAGAATGATGGAGATACGGGAAAAACCATGGGAAATGCATGTTGGAAATCCCTTCTTTACTACAAGATATGAAAGAATTACTGTTTATTTTGTTAATTGTGATAATTATTATAATAACATCTAAAGAGAGTGTTTATCTCTCCCTTCCATTAGTAAGACTACTATAAAAAAAAAACAGAAGATAACAAATGTTGGTAAGGATGTGGAGAAATTACAACCCTGGTGCACTGTTGGTGAGAATGTGAAATGGTTCAGTGACTATGAAAAACAGTATGGTGGTTCCTCAAAAACTTGAAAACAGAATTTTTGGAATCCTATAGTTATTCTATGTCTAGGTATATGCCCCAAAGAGTTGAAAGCAGAGTTTCAAAGAGTTATTTGTATACATTCATAAAAGCAGCATTATTCAATTCACAGGAGCCAAAAAAGGTGGAAGCCTTAACAAGGAAGGAAATTCTGACTCCACCTCTCCCATAGATAAGACTTGAGGACATTATGCTCAGTGAAATAAACAAGTCACGGAAAGACAAATACATTATTTATTTGCCTTATCTATACACCTAGTTAAAGTAAATGTTCTCTAAAATTCTGCTTCTCTCTAAAAACCTAATTGTTTATTCTATAAATATGTACTCAGTTACATGTTATACATTCTTTCTATAGTCAGTAAAAAAGATCAATATAAATCTAAGAGCTAGAAGTTGCATCTATTTCTTTTCCTAGAAATGAAAAATCTCTCCAGTCACATTTTGACAAATACAAATAATGTATTTGTCTTTCAAATATTTAATTCCACTTATATGAGATACCTAGAATAGTTAAAGTCAGAGAGATTCAAAGTAGATATTTGCCAAGAGCTGGGAGGAAGGAGGAATGGGAGTTGTTTAATGGGTATAGAGTTTCAGTTTTGGAGATTGTGTGCACAACAATGTGAGTGTACTTAACAACACTGAACTTTACGCTTAAAATTAGTTAAGATGGTAAATTTTATTTCACGTGTATTTTAACACAATTCTTAAAAATCCAATATACTAAGGAAGAGAGAAGAGGGATAAAAAGAAACCCTGAGTAAAGCCCGAAGGAAGCCTAGTAGACATCTTAAAGGATGTGGTGGGATTACTTGTAATTATAATGCCTGAGGCGGTATGGAGACAACATAAGAAAAATAATATATTTAGAATAAAACCATCAAACAGATTATTATTAGTAAAAAAAAAAGGTTTAGTTATACACTGAACTATTTATGGACAAAATATGATTTGCTGAACTTGCTTTAAATACTTTAGCAAAAAAATAAAAGAGTAGTGGGAATATAGATAGAAGAATAGGAAGATGCTGATAACTATTAAGGGTGGGTCATGGGTCCCAGTGGATCAGCTTATTCTCTCTACTTTTGTTTATATTTGAATTTTCCAAGTAAGGCTTTTTATAAAAGGAATTGTCCATTATTAAAAGTGAATGTTGACTATATTTTGAGAAAGTGAGACAGAGGGTAGTGATCAGAATTATGTCACTGAGGAGATCTAGGGAGAGTTGGGAGAGTACTCATTTGGACTTCATTTTAAAAACTTCAATATCTGCTCCATAAAAAAGAGAGAACAGTATAAGAAACTCCCTCTTAAACCCATCATTCAGCTTCGATAACTGGATTTCTTCTTGCTCAATATTTGGAACCCATCACTGGCTGGGTGAAATGGTTATAATGGTTACCTGTGCCTGTAAAGCCTGTTCCGAGGACATAGTAATGATGCCTGGAATGCCATGACTCACTTCTGGGTGCTGCTGGTCTAGCTAAATAGAAGACTGGGTACTACAAGAGTACAGTGTTTGTGTTTACCAAACCTAAAGAAGAAATGACTTGGATATAAATCTGTCTGCTAGGATTTATGACTCCTCCCCTGCTCTCCCCAGTCAGTTGAGTCTCTGTATCTGTACCATAACTTATCAGTAAATATAAACTCTTCCAGAACTGGAGACGCCTGACTGGACCTTTCATTAATCTCTGATAGAATCCATCTCAGTTCATACTTGGTAAGTTCAGTAATCGGAAAGGACAGAATTTCTTCTCTAATAAACTGAGTGCTAACAGAGCTAGGACATTTTAGAGGAAAATGTAGAGCCCTAAATGCATATACTGTAAATAAAGGGACAACACACAAGACTAGGAAAAGATAACTCCTTTTGAAGTGACTTACTTCAGTAAAAAAAAAAAAAAAAAAGAGTTTTTATTAATACATCATTAAGATTCACCGGGGCATATGCCTGTAAGATAATGTAATCAAGAAGCAATGAAAAAGCTCAGAACAGGCTGGAAAAGGTTGAGAAACATAATTTTTAGTAGCTGTGGGGGACACTGAAAAAGAAATCTCCCTTTTCAACAAAATTCCATGAAGACTACCTGTCTCCAATCTCTTTCCTATTTTATTTTTTTTTCAAAGATTTTATTTATTTATTCATGGGAGAGAGAGGGAGAGAGGCAGAGACACAGGCAGAGGGAGAATCAGGCTCCATGCCGGGAGCCTGACGTGGGACTCGATCCTGGGACTCCAGGATCATGCCCTGGGCTGAAGGCAGGAGCTAAACTGCTGAGCCCCCTGGGCTGCCCTCTTTCCTATTTTAAAATACACTTTAATTAGATCTGTACCTCTGTCATTCTACTGAAATTTCTCTGATCAAGATCCTGAATAAAACTTCCATGATGTAAAATCCAATAGTAAATTCATCTCACTTATTCAGAAGCATTAGACTTAGTTGATTATTACCCTCTCCTTGATATATCTTCTTAACTTAGCTTCCAGGACAACACATCCTCTTAGTTTTCCTCCTAACCCACAAGATGCTCCTTCTGCTTCTTTGTTGGTTCTTATTCTTTTCCTGATCCATCAGTACTGGAATTTCCAAGGATTTGCTCCTTAACCCTCTTCTATACCCATCCTCACTTAAGAGTCTCATCCAGGTTCTTGCCCTAAAATTCTATCTTTATCTGAAAAAATATATCCTAAATGTATATCCAGCCCAGACCTCTTCCTGGAACTCCAGACTCATATATCCAACTGCTTATTCAGTTACCTCTGCTTCAGTGTCTGAAAGGCATTTCAAAAACAAGTCTAAACCCAATTGCTGCTCTGCCCTCAGCCTTTACTATCTCAGTAGAGGATAACTCCACCTAGCTAGTTGCTCTGGAAACTAAAACTCTGGCAATTCGACAGTCATAAACAATTGTGAAATTATCACCACATTCAAGATCTAGAAAAGATCATTGTTAAGAGATTCCTTGTGTTCCTTTCTAGTCCATTCTTCCCTTCATCTCCTACTCTATCCCTTCTCCTATTAGGAAAGCTTTATCTGTTTTATTGTTGTCTCTATATATTAGTTTGCATTTTATATATGTGGAATTTCACATAGCATTTACTCTTCTGTGTGTGGCTTCTTGTACTCAGCACAATGATTTTGAGATTCATCCCTGTCATGTGTATCAGTTCATTTCTTTTTTTATTCTACGGTATGGAGAAGGTATCAATGACAAGGTATTGGGAATATATCAATTAAATAGATTTTTTTTCAAAGCTGTATTAAATACTATTTCTAAAACTCATATAGAAATTAAAGGAGGCAAGTATTTTTCAGAATCAGGAATAAAATGGCTATTAATCCTCTCTGTTTATAAAAGGGTTCCCATTAGCCAAATTTCATAGGATTTATTAATGATGATATAGTGAAAGCAACCTCTGTATTTATTAAAATCCTAAGCAATAAAAAAATACCTTCTGTTGGTATCCGTGTCTTCTCAGTCCAGCTGGGAGTTAGTGTGCTTATAGGACACTTGAAGGATGTCACTTTGAAACAGCTTCCATACAAGTTTGTGCTCTTGGGCTGAATTATTTCATGGATTGGCTTCTCACTGGTTTCCAACTGTCTGTGTTGGTTTTTGCTGAGCCTCTGAATCATATTTTGGGAGCTGAAAGAAATTGGGTCCTCTGATTTCAATGTCAATAGTGAACTATCTAATCAAGAGTAATGTAATGTCATGTTATATTTGTATATTACACCTTACAGTATGTAAAGGAGACTTACAGATATTATCTTACTTAGAGATCTCACCAGTCCTATAATAAAGGCAAGATGGCCTATGTTATCCCTATCTTACATCAGAGAGGGAATGTTAAGGAATCAGAATGGTTAAGCTATTTGCTCAAGATCACGCAGGTATAAGAGGGACAGGTCTAGAATTCACATCTTGTGACTTTAATACTTTTTCTATTTTCTCTTATTTTGATATATTGTTTGGTTTATTTCCATAGGTATGATAAATAATATATTTTTAAAAACTGTATTAGTTTGATCAATCCTAGATCCAAGTACAGGCATGCCTAAAGATGGCTTCTTACCTATTCTGTAGGAGAGTCTACATGTTTCCACACAACCCATTATACTGAATAGAAACAAAGCTCTTAGAGCCAAGAGCCAAGAGCCAAGGAAGCTCAAGAGCCAAGGAAGGAAAAAAGTATTTTCTCTTTTGGACAAATTCAGTCTATCCTCAGATACTTAGTATTCCATGGTTCAGATGGTTGTCCATGTCATTATTCCTGAGAACAGGAAAACTTGCCAAGGGTGCTAGTGATATAATGACTGGTTTAGACAAAGTTTACCTATGTTATCCCTGAATTTATTTATTTTCTTCCTCTTTCTTAAGATTTTATTTATTTATTCATGAAAGACACAGAGAAGAGAGGCAGAGACACAGGTAGAGGGAGAAGCAGGCTCCCTGCTGGGGAGCCTGATGTGGGACTCAATGCCAGGACCCGGGATCATGCCCTGAGCCAAAGGCAGATGCTCAACCACTGAGCTACTCAGGCGTCCCCTGAATTCATTTTCTAGTCTTCCAATTTTTAGGTACAAGTATTAGCCCTATGTGACCAATGTTCCAATTGCTATTACAGGTCATAATTTGATAGTCATCCAATTATTGTTATTGGATACTAAATAATTTTCTTATGCCAGAATTTTTTTTTTTAAAAGAGAAACTCAGAGAGTTTCTATCTGCGTAGAAATATCTAATTGTAAATTTTAAGGCATTCATTGGGGATAGTTTGAGAATACTAAAATCTCAAAATCCTTTAACATATATTATATAAGCACTGCTATGTAGAACACTGGCCTAGTCACAGATACTATGGAGACATCAATTAGCAATTGTTATAAAAAAAAGCTACTTTTACCTGTTGCTTCAAAGAAGTCAGAGGAAAAGGAATAAGGTAGTAGAAGAATTCTAATTCCCTTACCTCAAATATCTTTTTAGAAGCCAAGCAGGAGCTCGTCCAGGTATTTTCACTAAAAAAGAGAATATACCATAAAAGTTCTGAATGCAGATTTTAAAGATGAACAAAACTTAGTATTTTTATTTCTTGACAATTACCTCATTTATACATTAGTGGCCAGCTTAACTGAGCTTATCTCCAATTACTCTGTTTTGGACATGAGAGACACAGAGAGAGACAGAGACACAGGCAGAGGGAGAAGCAGGCTCCATGTGGGGAGCCCAACGTGGGACTCGATCCCCGGTCTCCAGGATCACAACCTGAGCCAAAGGCAGACGCTCCACCACTAAGCCACCCAGGTGTCCTTCTTGTGAATTTTTGTTTTTTAGATTTTATTTTTTTATCCATGAGAGACACACAGAGAGAGGCAGAGACAAAGCAGGAGAAGCAGGCTCCTCATAGGAAGCCCGATGTGGGACTCGATCCCTGAACCCAGGATCGCACCCTGAGCTGAAGGTTAAGCCACTCGGGTGTCCCCCTTGTGCATTCTTAAGATATATAAATATAAAACTTATAAAAGCTGAATGTAAACATAATGAGGTTAACAGATACTTCCTATATTTAATAAAAATTAACAATGGTGGGTTTATGTCCCATGATAAAGTAGGGAATTTTGCACTTTGTGTTTTCTTCTCTGAAGTGCCTCTAGCTTTAGGATGTCCCTCTTTAATGTAATGGTAACACTAAACACATTCCAAGACCCAACTTGCTGGTTTCCTCTTACCAAGCCGATTTTTACACTGGTCCCTGGTGGCAGTCCAGCGCAATGACATTGTTAGATATCCCACCAATAGACAAATCTGAGCATGGAAAAGGATTTTACTTTTTAGCAGCAGTAGGTTTTTGGACTTCTAAGCAAATAGTTTCCCTCTCTAAAAACGTCACCCCCTTGGTATCTACAGGCTTGTTTTTGGTAGACTAGATTTTTGGCATGCAGGCAATATGCATCTTTAAATTTGTCAGGTAGGTTCTGCATGTCTGAAATGTCCATTGTTTTTAGATACTCATTGTTTTGGATACTCTTTATTGTTTTGGATACTCTGGTGACACTGGATGTCACCATACGTTAAACTTCTCTTTATCAAGGAAAATGTTTATAAAGCACAGAGGTAAGCTGAACTTAACCTGAAGGTGGATTTCAAATAAATTACAGTTTTCTTTCTCTCTTTCTTTCTTTTTTTTTTTTAGGTTTATAAATGAATAGTTTTATTGGAGCTAAAAGTGAACTAACCACTTACTTTAGTTAACTTAGAAAATTTTCAATCTTTTTGTACTTAACACAAGTCTATTCCTCTTGATTTCCATGCAAATAATTTATAGGATTCACATGATCTTACACAACTCTCTCCAAGGTGCAAACAGAAAAATTCTTATTTTCTCAGAATCAATGTGGTATCCTCCTAAATTTTATCTTTTGCATACTTTTTTGGCAGCTATAGTGGGATAATGTGTTTTGATCAGCAAATTAGATACCTGACTTTAAAATGTCAAAGCTTGAGTATTTTCAGTGATAGCAGTTGTTACCGTGGGAATGTTCAGATGAAGAGGTACAGAGGTCACTGGAGGACAACATGTCAAATGAAACATCATTCATGCCCTTAAAGACCTTATCGCCTAGTGAGGATTACAATAAGGAATCAGGTAATTACAGCAGAATACAGTTAACACGGTGAGAGAGTGGATGAGAGTGCATTATTGGTGCGCACAGCAGGTGCAAGCCAGGCAGGTGCCTTTTGATAGTAAAATGTAAAGGTTGTGTAAGGGTTACTTAGGAAAAGATTTGGGAGGGGAGTGTTCCAAGCAGAAGGAGTAGGAGTTGAGAATATATGATGAACAGAGTCCGGTGCACTGTGGAAACAAATCACAGTTTTCACGGCCGTTTTATTTGGCTGCCCCACCTTTGAGTTCTGAGTCAGTCTTTCCCCCAAATGTCTTATCACTGTGTGAGTTTTTGTCACAGGCTACACACAAGACCAGACAGCTTACATGCAATGAATCCTTTTCCATAGTCCTTGGTGCTTCTTCAAAGATCTTCAGTTTTAGAGAAACAGCATATAAATTATTTTACTGTAGTGCTTCCCTGTATTCTCATCTTCAGACTATTTCCAAATTAGAGGACGTTCTTGTGTCACCTGTCAAAAAGGTAATTTCATGGCAGACAAACATTTTGATGGCTTTTCTATGGCTGGCAACAGTGATCTTGCAGGCTCAGGTCTACGGAGTTTATCTTCTTCCTTTCTATAAGGTCAAAAATTTCATTAAGTGTTTCTGCAAATTTTGAGGAAACTAAAAAGCGACCAAAAACTTACATAGTGAACGCCTCAAAATCACAGATAGGAAATCACGCTTTTTTTAGTACAACATGTGAAGACATGTAGCAGGTAAGATCTTTTCGTTTTCTTTGATGAGAAGTTTATAGACTGAATGAAATTTGCCAAATTTTACTTTTCACTGCCAACCATTCAGATACACGAGCGAAGTATCACTGAGATTTGGACAACACATTAACAATACACATCTTTATGTTTTCTGTGGTTCTGTTCTTTTTTCCTCTTCTCCTGGTGTGTATGTGTATTATGTGTGACATCTTCTAAAACTGTTCCACAGACCTTTGATGTTCTGTTCGTTTTCCTCCTTCTGGTTGGTCTTTGCATCTCAGTTTGGGAAGCGGGTCTTACCTATCCTCAGGCTCACTGATTTCTTTCCTCAGCCACTTCCACGCTGCTACGGATGAGGCCATCAAAGCCATTCTTCATTTCTGTTAAGTGTTTTTGGCTTTTAGCATTTCGTTTGGATCCTTTCTTAAACGCTTCCAGATCTTTGCTTATATTGCCCACCTGTTTTTACATGTTGGTTACCTTTCCCATTAGAGTGCTTAACATACTAATCGTAGTTTTTTTGCTTTTTAAAAAATTTGTTTTCAATTCCAGCACAATTAACATACAATGTTCTTTTAGCTTCAGGTGTATACATTACTAAGTACTCTTCATGATAAGTATACTTTTTTATTTTTTATTTAATTTAATTTATTTTTTATTGGTATTCAATTGGTCAACATACAGAATAACACCCAGTGCTCATCCCATCAAGTGCCCCCCTCAGTGCCCGTCACCCAGTCACCCCCACCCCCCGCCCACCTCCCCTTCCACCACCCCTAGTTCGTTTCCCAGAGTTAGGAGTCTTTCATGTTCTCTCTCCCGATAAGTATACTCTTAATCCCCTTCACCTATTTTGGCCATTTCCCCCACCCACCTCCCCTCTGGTTCTGTATAATTAAGAGTTTGTGTTGCCTCTTTGTTCATTTGTTTCTTTTTTTTTTTTTGTTCATTTGTTTCTTAAATTCCACATGTCAGTAAAATCACATAGTGTTTGTCTTTCTCTGACTTCTTTCTCTTAGCATTATACCCTCTACCTCTATCCATGTTGTTGCAAATGCCAAGATTTCATTATTTTTTTGGCTATATTCCATTGTGTGCATATGTATGTATATATGTATATACATATCACATATATATGTATGTATCACATCTTCTTTATCCTTTCATTTGTCGATGGATGCTTGGGTTGCTTCCATATCTTATCTATCATAAATAATGCTGCAATAAACATGGGAGTGCATATATCTTTGAGTTAGTGTTCTTGTATTCTTTGGGTAAATACCCAGTAGTGGAGTTATTAGAACATATGATAATTCTCTTTTTAATTTTTTGAGGCTCTCTATACTCTTTTCCACAGTGGTCACACTGGTTCACATTCCCACCAACAGTGCATGAGGCTTCCCCTTTCTCCACATCCTTGTCAACACATGTTGTTTTTTATGTTGTTGATTTTAGCCATTCTGACAGGTGTGAAGTGATAACTCCATGTGGTTTTAAGTTGTATTTCCCTGATGAGTGATGTTGAGTATCTTTTCATGTGTCAGTTGGCCATCTGCATATTGTCTTTGAAGAAATGTCTGTTCAGATCTTCTGCCCATTTTTATTTGGATTATTTGTTTCTTGGATGTTGAGTTGTATCAGTTCTTTATATATTCGAGATACTGTTTATCAGCTATGTCATTGGCAAATATCTTCTCTCATTTGGTAGGTTGTCTTTTAGTTTTGTGGATTGTTTCCTTTTTTGTGCAAAGCTTTTTATTTTGATGTAGTCTCAAAAGTTTTTTTTTTCTTTGCTTTTGTTTACTTTGCTTTAGGAGACATATCTAGCACAATGTTGCCACAGCCACTATCAAAGAAATTACTGCCTATGCTCTTTTAGTGTAGGCTTTTTATGGTTTCTGGCCTCACATTTAAGTTCTTAATCCATTTTGAGTTTATTTTCTTGCATGGTGTATAAGCAAGTGGTCCAGTTTCATTCTTCTGCATGTAGCTATCCACTTTTCCCAACACCATTTGTTGAAGAGACTGCCTTTTTCTTATTGCCTATTCTTGCCTCCTTTGTCGAAGAATAACTGACCAAATAACTGAGGGTTTATTTCAGGGCTCTCTATTCTGTTCTATTAACCTCTGTGTCTACTTTTGTGCCAGTATCATATTGTTTTGATTACTACAGTTTTGTAGTATATCTTGAAATTGGGATTGTGATGCCTTCACTTTCATTCTTCTTTTTCAAGATACTTTGGCCGTTCGGGATCTTTTGTGGTTCTGCACAGATTTTACGTTATTTCTTCTAGTTCTATAAAAAACACTTGGTATTTTGACAGGGATTGCATCAAATCTGTAGGTTGCTTTGGGTAGTATGTACATTGTAACCATATTTGCTCTCCCAATTCATGAGCATGTAATAACTTTCCATTTGTATTATCTTCAATTTCTTTCATCAGTGATTTATAGTTTTCAGAATACAAGTCTTTCACCTTCTTGGTTAAGTTTATTCCTAGGCATTCTATTATTTTTGTTGAAGTTGTAAGTGGGATTGTTTTCTTTTTCTGTTGCTTTATTATTAGTGTATAGAAATGGAACACATTTCTTTTTTAAAAAATTTATGAGAGAGAGAGAGAGAGAGAGAGAGAGAGAGAGAGAGAGAGAAAGCAGGCTCCCTGTGGAGCAGAGAGCCTGATGTGGGGCTTGATCTCAGGACTCAGGGATCATGACCTGAGTTGAAGGCAGATGCTTAACCAACTGAGCCACCCAGGTACCCCAACAAATTTAGTGAAATCCTTGATTGATTTTTTTATAGATTAATTTTATTGCTTCTATGCTTCCTACTTTTTTTTATTCCTGCTTATGGTCTTTCCTTTTCCTCAACAACTCCCCTTTAACATTTCTTGTAAGGCTGGCTTTGGGATAATATATTCCTTAAACTTTTATTTGGGAAATTCTTTATCTTTCCCTCTATTCTGAATGATGGCCTTGCTGAGTAGAGTATTGCTGGCTGCTAGAATATTATATTTTCCTCTCAGCACTTTGAATGTATCATGGCCCCCTTCTCTGGCCTGTGAAGTTTCTGCTGAAAAATCAGCTGATAGTCCTATGGGCTTTCCTTTGTATATAATTGTTTTATTTTCTCTTGTTGCTTTTAAAATTCTCTTGTTATCACAACTTTTTGTCATTTTAATTACTCTGTCTCTTGGGTTGATTTTGTTGGGGTCTTTCTGTGCCTTGTGGACTTGGATTTCTGTTTCCTTCCCTGGATTTGGGAAGTTTCAGCTATTTCTTCAAATATATTTTCACTCTCATTTCTCACTCTTCTCCTTTATGGGTCCCTATAATGCAAATGTTATTACACCTAATGATGTCTCTGAGTTCTCTTATAGTCTAATTTCAATTTTTATTATGTTTTTCTCCCCTGTTCAGGTTGATTAGTTTTCATTTGTGTTCTCCAGGTTGCTGATCCATTCTTCTGCTTCCAACTAGTGTATTTTTAATTTTGAGTTATTGAGTTGTTCATCTCTGATTGGCTTTCTGTCTTTTGTTGAAGGTATCACTGAAGTTCTCCACTCTTTTCACAAGTCCAGTATCTTTGTGACCATTACTTTAAATTTTCTATCAAGCATTTACTTATGTCCATTTTGTTTAGCTCTCTTGCTGTGATTTTTGTCTTTTTCTTTCATTTGGAACATAATTCTCTGTGTCTGTTTTCAGTGTTAGGAAAGCCAGCTATGTCTCCTGCTCTTCAAAGTAGTGTGGCTCATGAAGAAGAGGTTCTGTAGTGCCCTGCAGTGTGTGTCCTTTGTTCACCAGAAGCTGCTGCTTAATTAAGAGGTATCTCATTTTTGTACTTTGTGCACCCTACTATTATGGTTGAGCCACTTTTGCCTCTAGTCCAGTCATCTGCATTGGCTCTCTTTGCCTGTTGTAGGTAGGTTTTTTTTTTTTTTTTTTAAGATTTTATTTATTTATTCATGAGACACACACAGTGAGTGAGAGAGAGAGAGAGAGAGAGAGAGAGAGGGAAGAGAGAGGCAGAGACACAGGCAGAGGGAGAAGCAGGCTCCATGCATGGAGCCCAATGTGGGACTCAATCCCAGGTCTCCAGGATCACAACCTGGGCTGAAGGCAGTGCTAAACCGCTGAGCCACCCAGGCTGCCCTGTACGTAGGGTTTTGATCCTGTGTTGTTAGTGTGCCAGTCTGGACTGCTTTGGCAGCTCTGGAGCTGGAGTAAACTACGCATTTGCCAGAGATACTGTAGTACCAAACTACTGGACGCTTTCCGTGTTGTCCTCTGAGAAGTTTTGATTGGTGGGTGGGGCCTATTTTCAGACTACATGTCTGACCCAGCTCCACTGGTAGGGCTGCAGGTGGACTGGTGGTGTGTGGTTATTTCCAATCTCCCTTGGGTGGGAGTCACTCTAGAGTGGTGCTGGTGCTGGTCTCTGTCGTGGCTGCATGCACCTTTTTGGCCTGTGGAACTGCTTTAGGCGGGTTTCTGCCAATGGCATATTGGAGGGGCAGTTCATGTGGTGTTAGCAAGGTTTATGCAGGTCTGCTGTGGGAGATGACCTGGAACTGAGGCCTGCTTGGAGGGTTGTGTCTGAAGGAAAGTGTGGGGGTGGGGCACACTGTTAGCAAGTTAGGTAGGGAGTGTTGGCACAGTAATGTTTCCCACAGGTGTCTGTGTGTCTAGGCTGGGGGTGGGGTAGGGAAATGGCACCTGCCAGCTTTCTTATTCCTGGAGAAGTCTCCCAGAGATTCCTGCCCCTCAAGAACACGCTTTGAGATGAGTAAACAAATCTCCCTCCTGTATACCCTGTGTGTTTTCAAACTGCTGTTTTCATGCTGTATCCCAGTGAGGCTGCTGTAGTGCTGTCTCTTTAAGTGTGGGGACTGAAGTTCCCCATTGCCTTCCTGACTCTCCCAGAGTTGAGCCATTGATTTTTAAAGTTCCAGGTATTAAGCCCCGCTGATTGGAAGAACTCTCAAAATTATGCCCCTCTTGTTTTCTTGCAGGTTCTCCAGGCCTGGAGTGCTTGGTGTGAGCGTCTGGTACTCTTTCCTCTCCACATTCATGGCATTCCTTCCTATAGCTCCTGACCTTGTCTCTGCCTTGCCTACTTGTGTTGTGGGGTAGGGAAGGATTTTTCCTCCTTTACATTTAGCTATGAAGAGTCCTGTCCTGCCAGTCTTTGGGTGGTTTTCTGGGTTATTTACACTGATGTGGGTGTTATATCTAGTTGTATCCATGGCATGAGGTGATCACGGGAGCCTCCTACTCCACCATCTTCCCTGGAAGTCTACAGTGCTTAATTTTCTCATATGGTAAATCAGTCTTGCATTTCTGGGATGAATTTTATTTGGTCACTGTGCATAATCCTCTTAGTATGTTACAGGATTCAGTTTGCTAGTATTTTGTTTTTGTGTCTTAATTCTTAATAGATTCAGATCTTGGTTAAAAAAATATTTATTTGGCCCCTGGAATCCAAACAGTTGTCTTTCTTGAGATAATTTCTCTGGTACTTCTCTATCCCCAACGACTCCAATGTAATCCCATAACACAGCAGGGAGCATTTATCCCATTATGTTTGTCACTCTTTCTGCTTACTGAGAATAGACTGTATTTCCACCGTATGTTAGTATCCAGCACAATCCTTGACTAGTATAGCTTGAGACTTCTGGGAAACATAACCAACAGATTTTTTTAAAAGAACATGAACAAACATGAAAAAGATATTATATAACAAAGACTGATTATAAGAGAGTGGCTGCGACATAGAAGAATAGTGTCAGGGAGGTTAAAATATCGAGTTAAGATATGAATCAATATTGATAACAAGACGTAACTTTTACTTCGCTATACTCAAAATGAAAATATATCACAGAATGTTTAAATCTGTTCTTCTGGGATTATATTACTAACAATCATCCTGATGGATGACAAAGAGCAGAATCTCTCAGTTCTTAAGTTGCTTCTGTCTTTCTATCAAATAGTTTTCTTCTCTCTAGAAAGGGGAGAATAAATACTGGTAAGAGAAGACAGAAGTCAAAAGGCTCTGAATGAGTTATTTCTAGCTCCAGACATATTACATCTCAAGTAAGGAAAGAATTTACATATAAGATCAGAAAACCACTGGCAAAAAAATTTTTTTTAAGAATTCAAGGAAGTGACTCTCTGCTCTCTCTGCTACTTGCCTAACTTGTCATTTAAGACTGCATCATAATTTAAGGATCAATTCCTTCAAGAAAACATTCCCCGAGACTTCCAGGCTGGATTTGATCCTGTTCTCTGAACAGAGAAGTTTGTGCATATCATTATCACTCAGTCTATCTAACTCTTATTGAAATGCACATCATGTTATAGAACTTGGTTTCTATGTTGTAGAGAAAGCGGTTGCCAAAAGATCTTTTTCATTTGAACTAACAACATTATGGAAAGAAAGAAACCTATTCAATATGAAGAAGGGTTTGATGGGCTAGGTTCTGTTTGGCCTTTTACCATCTCTCATTAGAGCTCCCTAAGTGGTGAGTCACTAAGGGTGGTCTGCAAATGGCCAACATCAGAACTGTCTGAAGTAACTTACAAAAAATGTAGATTCAGAAGCTGACAACAAAGACTAGCTCAGAATCAGAAGCTGGGGTTGCCATAAACTTCCCAGGTAATTCTCCTGTGTATTAAAACTTTAAAATCAAACATTCTACAAGACAATGGGGCCCATGATCTTCAAAAATGCCAAGCCTGTGCATGATGAAGGCTGAGTGGCTATTCCAAATTGAAAGAGAATAAAGAGATATGGTATTTAAATGTGATTTTTGCTTTAAAGGACATTATTGTTACATTATTGTAATACGATATAAAATAGTATTGTATCAAAGTTGAATTTCCTGATTTTAATGTAAGACAGTGTTCTTATTCTTGGAAAATATATGTTGAAGTTGCTGAGGAATAAGGACATATGATGTCTGCAAAAAAAAAATGGATTGGGGAAATATTAGATAGGCAGATAGAGTTCTTCATACTATTCCTGAAATTATTTCAAAACTAGAAGTTAAACTTTTGTAGGCTTTCTCTTTTTAAGTTTTAGGACCATGCCAACTTCAACCACTGTTAGGAAACTAGGAATTACTGAAAGGTTTTGGGTAGTTGTTTTACCTAATCTGATTGGTGTTTTCGATCACTTTTGTGGTAGTATGAAAGGTGAAATTAGGATGACAATATTGGTGGCAAGGAAGGCAATTAGAAATCTCCCTGTAAATATATAAGAATCTGAAAAGGATGATGACAGTTAAAATGGAGATAAAGAGATTATGAGGTAAAATCCACTGGATTCAGTGGTTGACTGGATCTCAGGGATGGAAATGGAAGGAGAAAAATATGTTAACTCATGTTTATAGCTTGAAATGGATGGTTATGTAGATAGTACTGATACCAAGGTTGTAGAGAGAATACAGGAGGAACAGCATTTAGTGTAGAATTAGGTGAAATTGAATTTGGATATGTGGGACATCTCTGTGGAAATGTTTAGGAGATAATTACATATAAGTCTAAAGCTTTGTCAAAAGGTCAACTGTATAATACAGATATTTCCATCTGAATATGCATACACATAAATATAGAGCACAACAATACTTCATACTTAAGATAAACAGTTCATGAAAGGCTGAATCTAAGATGACTTAACAGGAATAAATTTAAGGCCCAAGACATTGAACCAAAATACCAATTGGAGAAGTAGAAGATGGAGACACCCTGTAGCAGCACAATGAAAACAAAACTTTATGGGTTTGAGTATACATAAACCCAATTTATCAATATTTTAGGAAAGTTTCCAAGAGAACAAATGCAACCTTAGGCTGCATTAATGGAAATCTAGTATCAAGAAAGAAACAAATGAGAGTGATGATTTATTGTACGCTCACTAGCTGACATCCGTAATACTGTGTTTGGTTTCACTCAAGCTTGAACAGTGACAGAAATGAATTGGGTGGTAAAGGACTTGACTCATCCTGTACTGTGGGTGATTGAAAGAAACGGAAGGAAAGTTTCAGGGAATACACGATAGCTTTAAAAAAATACTTCAGATATATCATGTGGAAGGGGCATTACATTTGTTCTCATTTTTTTCAAGGAGAATCAGGGAAAAGGAGTCTGTCAAAAATGTTTACTTTTCAGGTTATTTCATTTTTTGTTTTGTGTAATTAAAGAAGTGGATGAAATTTACAGACACAAATGTTTTTAACTCAACATAAAAAGAACATTTTTAATGCTAAAGCTCTGTCAATGGAATGAACTGTCTGGCAATTAAACTACTTAAAAAAAAAAAAAAGTAAACTACTTGTCACCAAGCGTAGTCAATCTAAGGTTGAATGAGGCTGGATCCTATAATATAGGTGAGGCTAGATGACTCATCAAAGTTTCTCTCTTCTTTAGAATTCATGAGATGAAAATGAAGAGATGAGACAATGAGATGGGTACTCTTTTTTTTTTTTTTTTTTTTTTACTAGATAAAATGACAAGAAAGCAATTTGATATATAAATAATTTCTACTGGCTTCCTATATGAATTTCTAGAGCTAGAGAGAAAAATAAAAATTTGAGATTCACAATTTCTGGGAAGGTGAATATGCTCCTTGGCTATCAGTTTGAAGATAATCTAGTTTCTTACATGAAGATCTTGATCAGATACATAAGGTTAAGTAACTCACATTTAGGTGACTTGTGAGCGCTCATTACTGTCTATATTCCTAGTTTACTCACCCAAACCTTGATTAGGGAATGGTCTTCTGAAATAGTCAAATATACAATCATCTGATATATTTGGCTTTATATCTAGAAAAGATGATAAAAGATCATTAGTAGCATGAAAATAATTTGAGGCTTTTATACTTCCTATTTTTTATATTTTGTAAACAAAAATGGCTAGAAGATAGCATGTAAATAGTTTAGCTCAAATGAATTAAAAACAACAGTCCTCAAATATGAATTTGTGTTGCATTTTTGCTATTTATTGCAAAAATCGAAAAAATGTTCATACCCTCTGGAACAGCATTTCCTTTCTAGGAATCTATCATAAATAAGAATATATACAGAGTTATAAGGTGTTCATTATTGTTTCTAACAGAAAAAAATAAGCAAAATCCAAGTTTAATAATGGAGGTAGTTAAATTTAAGGTTCACTAATACAATGGAATACTTTGCCACCATTTATTAACATGTAAAGAAATTTATAATACACTGTAATTTTAAATGAAAACATAGGTTGCAAAATAACATGAATATTCTGTGATTAACAAGGAGTTATATATGCTCAGATGTAGAAAAGGTCTAAAATAAATATTCTAAAATGTGCTTTTCAGTTTTAATAACAGAAGAATATGTTAAAGTTATATATAAAAAGTGATTTTCTTGGATGATCACTATGAGAAAGAGTAGTTAAATTTCAAGTCAATTAACCATATTAGTTATGGTTAGAATTTTCCCCTTTCTTTGGTGTGGTTCTTTTTTTTTCTCTTTTAAAGATTTTATTTATTTATTCATGAGAGACATACAGAGAGGCAGACACATAGCCAGAGGGAGAAGTAGGCTCCCCAAAGGGAGCCCGATGTGGGACTCAATCCCAGGACCCCAGGATCATGACCTGAGCCAAAGGGAGATGCTCAACCACTGAGGTGTGGTTCTTATTACCATTTCTATTTCTAATTAGCCTGATAGATCATAAATTAAATGGATCTATATACACATATATATTTTTAATTAGGTTATCCCAATTCCTTTTTGTAAATAAGTGTGGTATAAATGTATAGTAGTAGAAATAGGCAAATTCATATCCAACCTAGCAGATTCTAGTGGAAGCAAATGAATACTTCATAATTTTCTCTCCTGGGCTCATCCTCTATTAAGTTAAGAAATGAGAGGACCAAGATGGTTTATAAAACATAAAATGCCTAAATTCTGTTTAGAGGAAAACCTCTCAAATCAGAGATATCCATCAAGTACATGGACCATTCACTCCAACCCTCCAGTGTAGCTGACCACTCCTTTCTCTATGCTCTTTGAGAATCCAGTCTAGAATACGGGCATTGCACCTATAACGCTGCACTTAATTTGTTTACTTGTTTCTCTCCCCCTGTTAAAAGTTGAGCTCCTGAGGGCAAGAAATGGTATAGCATACTTCTTAATATCCCTAGCACCAAGCACACTGGCAACCTCAAAGATGTGGCACAAAAAAGTGTGTATTGAATACATTGTTTAGAGAGGGTAGAAGCAGAACATTACCTTTCACATCAGAATTTGGTTCTTTGTGTCTTTGCACTAAGTGTCCTTTATCACATGCCTAATGGAACACAGAACAAAAAGGAAAATAATAGTATATTGTAAACATGAAAATGCCATATATTTCCTGTATCACATTTGGTATAGTTTTCAACATTTCTCATTTTATCATTACAGGCTTAGAGTGGACAAAAAAATCTCTTAAATCAGGGACTCCTAGTATCTTTCATAACACTGTTTTTCTCCAGCAGCAATGAGTGGAAGAAAATATTGATATTGTATTTTGACACTACTAAAGGGAGTTAAAAACATTTTTTTCACTTCATATAGAATTTATTTACAATGAGAAAGACAAAAATGTCTGCTTACAATCCCACTTATTAAATGAGAATAAAGATGTAAGAAGATAAGACTATGAAATGAAAAATATATATAAAATTGTGTGAAAAAGTATAATTGATTACAAAACTGTATTTATATAAAAAAGATGAAAAGCATTTTCTCATATCTTGTGAAAGTCCGGAGTAAGTAAGAGCATACACATGATGCTGCTTTCTACTTTGAAAAAGGAGTTGCCAATAATGTCCCAGGTAGACTAAATGAGACATAAAGCACTGCTGAATTATGACAACAAATCCTTACTAGTCTAAAAATCATGTGACCATTAAAACATTTTAAACTTTTGTTTAAAAAGTTTGTTTCTAAACTTTTGTTTCTGCATCTGTGGTATGTGGATATTATAAAGAGTTTTCCAAAAGGGCAAAAGAAAGGAAAAAAATGAAAACAATATTTTTTTTGCCAACATGTTATGCATATCAACTCACGATGAAAAGTGGACTATGAATTAAAAACTAAAATCTCTGCAGATAAATTTGGCAGCAAAAATTGATATAACCATTATGAAAATGAAAGTATAAAAATCAAAACTTAATAACTGAAGGCAGAGATTAAGGAAAAATACTCTAGAAAAAATTTTACAAAGTTAAAAGTAGCAATATTATATAACCACTACAATTTAGAAAGGTGAGATTAGGCTGGAGAAATTCACTTGTGATAAGACTTGATTTGATGAACACAGTCATTTTTCACCCTCTTCCCTTGGTTGAAATGATGCTGTAAGCCACAATAAATTATTACATTCATCCTATAGAAAATCACTAGACCAGTGTCCTTCTGAACATGATCTCCTAATTCTAACCATGCCATCTATAATTGTTTGTTTTTGCTGAAAGCCTTTCAAATCAATTATTGAGAATGTCCTGGTAGGAAATAAAGTTAAATAAAATACTTGAAAATAACTTAAAAATATTATTTGGGGGAATGTTTGGATATCTTACAAACAAATAGTTCAGAGCATGAATTTAAGTTGTCATCAGGCATTGAACTCAGTTAAGATGACACTGTTCACTCCTCTTGCCAAAGATTATTCGAAAATAAATTTCAAGATCGAAGGTTAAGAACTCCTACTAGTTTGTAATCGTATTTATAATGTATGCAGCCTTTTCAAATGACCAATTGATGACAGATTTCCAGCTGGAAAATCCAACATTAAATACAGATTATGATTTCCTAAAAATTTTGAAGCTCCAATCAAGGAAGAGGAAAATATATAAACATTTAAATATAAAGGAATTTATTATATTTTACATGAAATATAGCTTGGGTAGAGAAGAAAAACCACTAGGTGGATATGTTTATGAGAAGTAAATAAATATGGGTCTCATAAAATCTACATACAAAACAATAAAAAAAACCAATCCCCCCAACAAAATCTACTTTGGTTACTGGGTTCTGCAAATGTCTTCACATACTGAGGTTGATTAGAGAGTTTACTGATTTTTTTTTTTAATAATTTTGGCCCTTTCCCAAGCATATTCATGTTGCTTAGATTGCACAATTTACAAACATGAAATCAGGTATCAATGTAAAAATATGCAATGTTGCTATAACAATGTGCTTTAAAGACCAGACTTAACAATTTATGAGGAATACTGCACCAAATGAATGCATGCATACTGATCAAATCTGAATAAGTTCTGTGGATTGCATCAACATCAGTCTTATGGCGTTGATATGGTATAACAATATGCAAGATGTTAACACTGGAAGGAGAAGAAAATGCAACAGAGTTCCTGTACGTGTATTTCTTTACAACTTCCTGTGAATATGTAATTCTTTCAAAAGTTCTTTTAAAAAAGCTATCTTTTTGTCTGGTTCTCCCCAAAGGCAAAGTTTCTGACTTGAGTGTCTCTGGAGTTGGGGGTGGGGACATGGCACTCTTCTTTTAGTGACACCCATTTAAGGAGGGGAGCTGTAGGTGGAAAGAGGGCAGTAGTCCCAGGTCTTCTCTATTATTTTGTAAGCTAGGGTGAGGGCAAATAGGGCCAAAATATGTAATGTAGCACTCGTGGCTACATTACAGACAGAGTATCTGTCTCATGCATGGGGCTTGGGTAGAAGAAGGGAGCCCCTACCCCTTGGCTGCACTCACCTGGAACTTAGCCTCAATAGTAGGTAGCTGGAGGCAGGATATGATATACTGATGCCCTGACCTTCTTAGGCAGATAGCCCACTGACTGGCATCTGTGGAGCAAGGGGGCCCTGTGTTCCTGGCCACACTAGTCTGGAGTGGAGTTTGTTTCATTGAACTGGGAGGTGTGTGTGGGGGGAATCTTGATTTAATGCCATAGGCTCTTGCTGTTTTCTTTTTACTGACTTTTAGTAGATTTTCACAAATACATGTTCTGTTTTGTTTTTTGTTTTTTTTTTTCATTTGCTATCTGCCCTTAGGACAATTTCCAGAAATTTTAAATGGTTGTGGGTTTTTTTTTTTTAATATCACCAATTTTTGCTAGGTGAATGGATTTGCAGAGCTCCTCATGCTGTCACGATGGAAGTCAATATCTCAGCACCATCTCTTCTTAGACTCTTGTACTGCCATTGAATTTTTCTTAGTTTCAGTTTATTTCTTCTTGCTATCCTAGATGTATCTTTGTAAGATGCCTCAAATACTTTTCAGAGTAAAGTAAGTATAAATGAAATTTAAATATAGCACCTTAATACAACCCACCTCTCATCTGTCAAGGTTCTTTGGTGTTTTTATAAACAGCAAATAATATGTGCAAAGTTTTAATAATTGGCTTTTCCTGGAGGAAAAATTAAGGTATAGGAAGTGTATCAAGAAAGGACTTGACATTCTCTGGCAACCATTGTTTCAAGAACTGTTAATAAACAGATCAATGAATACCTCTTGCTCTTCTCTGTTGTTTTGAGGACTTGCTACAGTAGGATTTCTTTCCTTCTTTGTTTTCAGGTACTTTTTCTTGTTTTTTATCTAAATAAAATAACAATATTTAAAATCAATATTTAACACATCAAAGATGGTATATATTGCAGACATAAAACTATCTTGAGACTTCTAGTTCTAGGAAGACAAAGTACTTTTTCTATTCTTCTCACTATGTACAACTAAAAACCCTGGGTATTATATACAAAATAAACATAAGAAACTTTAAAAAGTAGAAAGAAGAAGGCAGACTGGTAAGGGACCTCATCAGGAACAGAGGAGCAGCAGGATGGTAAGTAGATCCTGTGTTTTGTTTTCACTTCATATATCCCAGCTTTTGAGCTGGAGAATCAGCAACTCAGAAGTGCTAACAAGGGGCACCTGGGTGGCCTAGCAGTTAAGCATCTGCCTTTGGCTTAGGTCGTGATCCCGGAGTTCTGGGATCGGGTCCCACATCAGGCTCTTTGCGTGGAGACTGCTTCTCCCTCTGCTTGTGTCTCTGCCTCTCTCTCTCATGAATAAATAAATAAAATATTAAAAAAAAGAAGTGCTAATGAGTGAGGAAATAATGTCTGAAAACTTCCCAAATTTGATGAAAGACATAAATGTAAATATCCAAGCAGCTCAATGAACTCCAAGTAAGATGAATTCAAAAACCTATGATGAAACACGTTATAACCAAACTTTCAAAGATAGAGAATCTTGAAAGTAGCAAGAGAAAAGCAAATTGTTACATTCAAGAATCCTAATAAAATTATTAATAGGTTTCTCCAGGTGCCTGGATAGCTCAGTTGGTTAAGCCTCAGACTCTTGGTTTCAGCTCAGGTCATGATCTCAGGATCATGAGATTGAGCCCTGCATCAGGCTCTGTGCTCAGTACAGAGTCTGCTTGAAGATTCTCTTCCTTTGTCCCTCCTCCGGCACACATTCTCTTTCTCTCTAAGATAAATCTTAAAACAAAGATTATTAGTAGATTTTTCATCAGAAACTTTGGAGCCCAGAAGATAGGGCACCAACATATTCAAAGTGTTCAACAATGGCATAATTGTCCTTCAAAGGTTAAGAAGAAATTAACACATTCCCAGATGAATTCACTCAGCTTTTGTTTGTGGCCACTAGACACATTCTGCAAGAAATGCTCAAGGGTGTCATGCAAGGTGAAATGAAAAGACAATGGACACTAACTTGAAACTTTAGAGTGAAATAAAGATCTCAAGGTAACAACACAGGGCATTATAAAAGCTAGTATATTTTTGTAACAATGGTTTTAAGAGTAGTTTTTGTTTTCCATATAATTTAAGAGACTAATATATGTAAAAGAAGGGAACTAGTTATTAATGTAGTTTCATCCTGTTGTGATCAGAGAAGGTATTTGTAAGATAGCTATCTTTAAAAATCTATTAAGACTTGCTATTAACAATTATATGCCAACAATTAGATAACCTAGATGAAATGGACAAATTCTTAGAAATACAAAACCTACATCACAAAGACTACATCACAAAGAAAGAAAATTTGAATCAGTAATCAAAAATCTCCCAACAACAACAAACCCTAGACTTGATGACTTCATGGGAGAATTCTACCAAACATTTAAAGAAGAACTAATACCAGTCCTTCTCAAAATTCTCTAAAAAAACTGAAGAGGATGGGGGATCCCGGGGTGGCTCAGTGGTTTAATGCCTGCCTTCAGCCTGGAGCGTGATCCTGGGGTCCTGGGATCGAGTCCCATGTCGGGCTCCCTGCATGGAGCCTGCTTCTCCCTCTGCCTGTGTCTTTGCCACCCCCTCCTCTCGTGAATAAATAAATAAAATCTTAGGAAAAAAAACTGAAGAGGATGGAACACTTCCTATAACTCCTATGAGGTCAGCATTATTCTACTACCAAAGCCAGACAGACACTACAAGAAAAAAAAAATTATAGACAAGTCTCTCTTATGAACATTAATGTAAAAAATCCTCACCAAAATACTAGCAAATTAAATTCAGCAGCATATTAAAAGGACGTACATACTGACCAAATAGGATTTATTCCTGGAATGCAAGGATGGCTCAATATACCAAATTGATCAATGTCAAACACCACATCAACAGAATGAAGGAAAAAAAAAACCCATATGACTATCTCAATTGATGGAAAAAGGTATTTGACAAAATCCAACACCCTTTCATGATTAAAAAATCCCAAACACAGGCAGCCCAGGTGGCTCAGTGGTTTAGCGCCACCTCCAACCCAGGGCCTGATCCTGGAGATCTGGGATCGAGTCCCACATCAGGCTCCCTTCATGGAGCCTGATTCTTCCTTTGCCTGTGACTCTGCTTCTCTCTCTCTCTGTGTCTCTTATGAATAAATAAAAAATATCTTAAAAACTCAAACAAACAAGTCATAGAAAGAAACTACCTCAACACAATAAAAGCCATGTATGAAAAACCTACTGCTAACATTATGTTCAATGATGAAGGATGAAAGCATTTCTTTTAAGGTCAGGAACAAGGTAGGGATGTTTGTTTTTATCACTTCTATTCAACACAATGCTGGAAATTCTAGCCAGAGCAATTAAGCATGAAAACTTTATAAAAGGCATTGAAATCAGAAAATAAGAAAATGATCTCTGTAGATGACATGATCTTATATTTTTAAAACCCTAAAGATTCCACAAAAAATCTATCTGAACTAATAAATTAAATCAGCAATGTAGCAGGATACAAAGTCAACACTCAAAAATCAATTGCATTTCTATACACAAAATAATTTGACAAAAGAAATTACAAAAAATCACATGTACAACAGCATCAAAAAGAATAAAATACTTAAGAATTAATCAAGGAGGTGAAAGAATTATACAATGAAAACTACAAAATACTACTGAAAGAAAAAAGACATAAATAAATGAAAGTGTACCTCTTGTTCGTGAAGTGGAAGCCTTAATTGTATTAAAATATTAGTACTACCCAAAGAAACCTATGGATTTAATGAAATAAAATCCCAATGACACTTTTTTTGCAGAGAGAAGAATCCATTCTAATATTCTAATATATGAATCCCCAAATAGCCAAAATAATCTTGAAAAAAAAAAAGCAACAAAACTGGAAGGTTTGTATTTTCTGATTTCAAAATTTACTACATAGCTATAGTAATCAAATCAGTGTGGTATTGGCATAAAGACAGACATACAGATCAATGAAAAGGAATAAAGAGCCCATAAATAAATCCCTGCAAAAACAGTCAAATGATTTTTTGAAAAGATTTTATTTATTCATGAGAGAGAGAGAGAGAGAGAGAGAGAATGGAACGGACACAGGCAGAGGGAGAAGCAGGCTCCATGCAGGGAGCCTGATGTGGGACTTGATCCCGGGGCTCCAGGATCACGCCCTTGGCTGAAGGCGGTGCTAAACCACTGAGCCACCTGGGCTGCCCATGGTCAAATGATTTTTGACAAGGGTGCCAAAACCATTCAATGGGGGAAAGGACAGTCTTCTCAACAGATGGTGCTCAGGAAACTGGATATTCACTTGCAAAAGAATGAAATTGGGACCCTTGCCCAATACTAAATACAAAAATTAACTCATGGGACACCTGGGTGGCTCAGCGGTTGAGTGTCTGCCTTCTGCGCAGGGTGTGATCTCAGGGTCCTGGCATCGAATCCCACACTGGGCTCCTTGCATGGAGCCTGCTTCTCCCTCTGCCTGTGTCTCTGCCTCTCTGCCTCTCATGAATAAATAAATACAATTAAAGAGATTAACTCAAAATTATAAGTAAGACCTAAAAGGATAAAACTCCTAGAAAAAACATAGAACAAAATTTGGCAACACTGAATGTGGCAGTGACTTATTGGATATTCTACTAAAGGCCAACAGCCAATCAGGGACTGAGGTCTTCATCCCAATGGCCTCCAGAGAACTGAATTTTGTCAACAATTATGTATGTGAGATTAAAAGCGGATCCCCTTCTTCACTCAAGCCTTCAGATGAGACCAGAGCCTAACCAACACCTTCACTGCAATCTTTTGAGACACCTTAGACAGAAGCAAGCACCCAGCAAAGCCACTCCTAAACACCTGTATCACAGAAATGGTGTGATAATAAGTATTTGTTGTTTGAAGCTGCTGCTTGGGGGTAATTTGTTACTCAGCAATAGACAACTAATATGTCTGTCTTATTCCATTCAGCTGCTATAACAAAATACCACAGACTGGTTGGCTGGAAATAATGGAAATTTCTTTCTCATAGTTCTACTGGGAAAAGGTTGAGATCAGTGTGTCAGTATGGTCAGGTGAGTGCTCTCTTTTGGGCTGCAGACTTCTCATTGTATCCTCACATGGCAGAAGGGACTGGGGGTCTCTCTGAAGCCTCTTTTATTTATTTTTTTTAAATTTTTATTTATTTATGATAGTAAGACAGAGAGAGAGAGAGAGAGAGAGAGGCAGAGACGCAGGCAGAGGGAGAAGCAGGCTCCATGCACTGGGAGCCCGACATGGGACTCGATCCCGGGTCTCCAGGATCGCGCCCTGGGCCAAAGGCAGGCGCCAAACCGCTGCGCCACCCAGGGATCCCTGAAGCCTCTTTTATAAGGTACTAATCCCAATTAGAGGGCTCTGCCCACATGACCTAATCACCTCCCAAGGGGCCCACCTTCTAGTACCATCATATTGGGCATGATAACTTCAACATATGAATTTAGGGGAGACAGAAACATTCAGGCATAGCATTCTGTTCCGGGGCCCTCAAATTCAAGTTCTTCTCTCATGAAAAATGCATCCATTCCACCCCATTCCATTCCAACAAGTTATGTGCTTCCCAAAATACAGTGGTGGGACAGGTATAGGACAGACATTCCCAAAGGGAGAAAAAGAAAAGTAAGGATGAAGTGATGGGTCCCAAATAAATTAAAATCTGGCAAGACAAACTCGACAAGATCTCAAGGCTCAACAATAATCCTCACTAGCTCAATGCTCTGCCTTCTGGACCTACTGGGGTATCAACGTCACCCTCACAGCTTGACAGGGTGCTGCTCATGCCTGGCTCTCTGCCAGGGGCACTGCCCACAATGTAGCTCATGGCTCCAGGCAGCCTGCCATCATATCCTGTTGGCCTCAATTGCAGGCCATCTATCCTGTTGAAATCTAGGTGGTAGTGGCCCTGATAACCTCTAAGCTACCTCTGAGGCCTTCTTTTTTATTGTCTTGCAGAACATTGCACTTTTGGAAATGGATCTATGATACTGTCCGGTAAAATTCAAGGAGCATGACAGCCTTCCTTCACTCTGTCCTCTCGCCAAGCCCTTCAGTGCAAACTGGCAGTTTCCCTGATGGGGTGGCTGATTGGTTCTGTGGTTCACACACACACTGACTTCCTTAACAAATAGTTGATCCTCTACATTCTTCTCTTCTGAAAACACATTCTTTTATTTATTTATTTTTATTTTTTAATATAAATTTATTTTTTATAGGTGTTTAATTTGCCAACATAGAGCATAAGCATAACTCCCCAGTGCTCATCCCATCAAGTGCCCCCCTCAGTGCCCGTCACCCAGTCACCCCCACCCCCCGCCCACCTCCCCTTCCACCCCCCCCTAGTTCGTTTCCCATAGTTATGAGTCTCTCATGTTCTGAAAACACATTCTTATTTTTTGTAATATGGCAGCATGAGAATTGTTTAAAGCTTCACTTTCTGGTTCCTCTCTGCCCAACAATTCCTTCTTCCTTTATCTCTCCTTGTACTTTTACTATCAGCAGTTGGGAGGAATCAAGTTGCTCTTCAACACTTTACAAAGAAATCTTCTCAGCTAAATATTCACTTTTATCACTCACAAGCTCTACCTTCCATAAGACACTAGAACATAATTCAGCCAAATTCTTTACCATTTTGTGGTGAGGATTGAAATTTTCTCAGCCAATAACATGTTCATTTCCATCTGAGACCTCATGAAAATCACCCTTAATATTCATATTTATGTCAATGTTCTGTACATGATTATTTGTGTATTCTTTAAGATGGAAACTTGCTCCCCCTCTTCTTTGGGAGCTCTTGCCAGAATCACCTTTAGAAGTCCCTTCGTGGCAATATCAGCATTTTCTAACACGCACTTCAAAACTCTGCCAGCCTCTACCCATTATCCAGTTCCACAGTTTTAGGTATTTGTTACAGCAGCACCACACACTTGGTACTGAGAGAGCAGCGTCCTAGTTTGTCTTGGTCACCTCCTAATACCATCATGTTGTAGGTTAGGGTTTCAACATACGTATTTGGTGAGGGCATAAACATTCGGTTACCTAACACTGCCTGCAATCCCTACTCCTCCTAATTTCCTCATTATGCACTTATCATTACCTGACACATCATATATTTTACTTATTTCTCATTATTTTTTATTTCTACCAATTAGAATATAAGCAATGAAAGAGGATTTTTGTCTCATTTTGTTGTTCACTGCTATATCCCCAGCACAGCTGAAGCTCAATATATAGTCATTAAATAAATGAATAAATGAACATTGGATTTGCAGTAAGGTGATGTATGTTATGCTACCACCTCTCATTAACAAGTGGTGTGGCTTTTGAGAAATAATCTTCTGGATCTTTGGAGTAAGGGTGTTAAAAATCCTAAGGTTAGAAAATTCTATGACTTAAAGATATATTCCATAATCAAAAAACTAATAATTCTTGCTATACAATAATTATACAACTGCAAGCATTTCTTTTGTCAGATTGCTAGTCACAATAAGTACCTACTTAGTATATCCATATAATAGGCAGAAATTTTCAATCATACCTGAGAAGTTAACTTGAGAAGATAATTCTGAGACTCATTGGATTCTGAACTGTCAGAGCCTCGGCTACTACAAAAAAATAATAATAAATAACTTTGATGTAATAATTATAAAATTATTTTAATTATTATTTATAATTATATTTTATTTATATTTACAATTTTATTTATCACTTTAATTCTATAAGTATAAAAAATAGATAGCAATATTTTGGTGGCATTTTAAAATTTCAGCTGTAACTTTTATCCTATTATTGGAATGGTTCTAATTATAAAAAGAATGTTTACAAAGGTAAACATTACAGATGAATTTGTAAATATTATAAAGTGTAAATGTCTGATAGTTCTAGGCATCTTAGAGTATTAGAAAAACAACTGAAGTTGGAACACATCAAAATAAACAAATCCATGAGTTCAAAACGATACTTTCCATCTGCAAACACACTTATTAGTCACCTCTGGGGGTTGCAGGGGCACTAATTCAAAGTCTGAAAAATTTATAAGGAGAGGAAAAGAATCAAATATTTGTTTTGTCTTTCCTACAGGAAACTGTATGAAATTAGTACCTTCATTTTTCCAACAACATTCCCTTAGCATTACATTTTGCATTTATTATTCACTAATTTAGAGTATGTAGTGGCATCTCTATAAATGTGTTGATTCTCTGTGAGTAATGTCAGCATTAAAAACAATTTGAGGGTGGCTCTTTTGGTAAATCATCCACCTTTGGCTCAGGTTGTGATCCTGGGGTCCTGGGATCAAGCTGAGCAGGGAGCCTGCTTCTCCCTCTCCCTTTGCCCCTCCCTCAGTTCATGCACTCTCTCTTGCTTACTCACTTTCCCTCTCATATACTTAAAAATCTCTTGGGATGCCTGGGTGGCTCAGCAGTTGAGCATCTGCCTTTGGCCCAGGGCATGATCCTGGAGTCCTTGGATCGAGTCCCACATCGGACTCCCTGCATGGAGCCTGCTTCTTCTTCTGCCTATGTCTCTGCCTCTCTCTCTCTCTATGTCTCTCATGAATAAATAAATAAAATTTTTATTAAAAAATATTTTAAACATAAAAATTTTAAAATTGGAGTATGTCTTTCACATACAGTACATAATAGGTGCTCAATTAATATTACTTGACTAAATAACTGAAGTCTTGATGAAGTCAGGCCAAAGTAAACTGCATGGAAAAAATTTTCCTCCAGCTATAGTTGGGATTTTCATTGAGACTGAGAATTTTATGTCCTACTGTTATAAAGAGCACAGTAAAAGAGCACAAGTTATATTACATTCACCATCTTGACTTACCTAGACTCTATATCCAATGTAATTTCTTTAAGAGAAGTATCTGAATCCTCAAGGATTTTTTCCAAGTTTATGTGTTTTTCCATTTCTTCTAATTCTTTCAGGCACTGATAATACTAGGGGAAAATGATAAATTAATTATAAATTAACTCCATTTCCTAATTAAACTAATTGAATATTTCTAGATATCTAGAATCATAGCTAGGAGTCTATCAAGTACCAGAAACCCCAAATACTGGTCGGATATTAAAAGAAAAAACTGCCATTGGCCCTTAGAGTTAGGTTATGTTATCTGATAAACTGGAGTTTGATGCTTTAGCAAATGGACTTTGCTTACCTTGGTTCGGTCTGGATCACAATAGTCCAAGAGAGAATCACAAAAATGATATCCCATTGACTCCAAGTCTTTTGTGTTGAAATGAGTGCCTCGTTTATTACCTAAAACATCAATAGGTTTATCCACCACTGAGAATGAGTTAATCATTTGTCCTTAACAGGTAGACCTAAGTTGTACAACAGAGAGTGTAAATAAACAAAATATCTAATATGATTCTGTATCCTGTCCTTTGGATTTTCTTCTCTAGGTCAGGTCATTTAACAGCTTATTGCTTTCTCTCATTCCCTCTCCATGCCTGGATCAAAGCTGACTAGTTTATATTGTAAGGCAGAAGAAAATTTAATCAGGAATTATGGAATACTTGGTTACCAGCTATAAACTAACTCATAATCACTTAGTGAAAAACTTGGGTAAATATTTTAATGTTTTCATCATCATAGATAATGTTTTATCAGTTTCAGGTGCTTTATTTTTATTTTTTTTAAAGACTTTATTTATTTATTCATGAGAGACACACAGAGAGAGGCAGAGACACAGGCAGAGGGAGAAGCAGGCTCCAGGCAGGGAGCCGGACGTGGGACTTGATCCCAGGTCTCCAGGATCATGCCCTGGGCTGAAGGCGGCACTAAACTGCTGAGCCACCGGGGCTGCCCAGTTTCAGGTGCTTTAAAAAACAAATTATATATGTGGATTACTAGCACTTGCCTTTGAGTCAATAAATTTTCTAAAAATATAACAATATCTTAATATGGAATATTCTAAGGGTAAACTGGATGTGACTAAAAGATTTCTCAAAGAACTGAGTGCTTCTGTTAAAATATAAACTGGCTCTCTCAAAGAACCACCAACAAATAGCAAATCTGACTTGCAAATAGCAAATCCACTAAAAACATTTCTATACTGAGGCATCTGGGTGGCACAGTCGGTTGAGCTTGATTGTCTGCTTTTGGCTCAGGTCAGGATCCCAGGACTGGAATGAAGTACTGCATTAGGCTCCCTGCTGGGAGAGAAGCCTGCTTCTCCCTCTCCCTTTGCCTGCTCCCCTTATTTGTGCGCTCTCTCTCTCTGTCGAATAAATAAAATAAAATCTTAAAAAAAAAAAGCCCAAACATTTCTGATGTTTTACATATGAGTGAGCATTGCTTTTTCTTGAAATCACAAGTCATCTGTAAGGACTCCTTCTTAGAAACAAGATGAAAACAAGTAACTAAAGATTAGTTCATGGTATAACCAGTTAGGTATTCTCCATATGCTAATGTTTCCTTTTCTAAACCAAGGGAAATGATGAGCTGGAGATACACAGAATGGTAGTTTGTTTATTCATCCTACCTTATATATAAACATGTGATTGGATACCAGCATGCATTTAAGTAGGAGGAAAGTGCTCACTATCACACTGTCCACATTATTAACCTCACATTAAAAATGTTTCTTTGGTTTAAAGCTCTGAGAGCCATGAATGAGAACACTTGGTCTTACCCAGGGTAGATCCACAAAAAGTAGCCTCCATGGTAAAGCTGTTTTTGATTCCCATTTTCCACATTACTACCCTGCCTGTTCCCTCTTTGCGCTTCTGAACGTTAAACTTGCAAGCTGAGAACGAAAACTAAAAAGAAGCGAATAAAAATGAGAAAACGTGTTTTTCTGAGTACAAGGTCTTCCTCAGGAAGTAGGGTTGAAAATGAGAAAGTAATACAAAAGCAGTAATTCTCTCTAAAGCTTCAGGGGCTGCTTTTATTTCTAAACCAGTGGAAATCACTCATTTTGAGGATGATATATTTACATTTCTCAGAAGTACAGATTTGAATGCCAGCAATACGTTTTACTTTTTATATATGACATATGCATTCAAACCCCACCGATTAATTTTTGATACTGTTGGGATAAGCTCTTATACTTTAAAAAACTTATATGAAAGGGCTTAAATGGTTAGGAATAAAGATTAATGTAGATGTTTTGAATAGAATAAGGATGTTTTATTTTCACAAGCTTAAATCATTGGAAAGCTGTCCTGAAAGATTGTTAGAATGTCAGTATCTATAAAATTTTGCGATTTTATTTACAATAAAATTAGCTTGTGTTTCACTCTATGTGTCTGACACATGTGTAGATTTGTGTAACTACTATCACACTCAGGATATAGGACAATTCCATCACCTCTAAAAAAAACTCCCTGTGTTATTCCTTTGCAGTCACAAGTATTTATTTTAAAGCTACAGTAAATTATATTTTTTTCAGTTTTGGTTTCTAGTTGTTCAGTGTGTATATAGAAATGTAGTTCGTTTCTGAGGGTGGACCTTGTTGTGTAGGACATTGCTAAACCTACTTATTAGTTCTAGGAGGTTTTTCTGGTGCATTGCTTTGGGTTTTCTATGAAGAAAATCATGCCATCTTTATTCCAGAGTGTCTGTCTATTATTTCTTTCTGTTGCCTTTCAGCACTTGAACCTCCAGCATAAGGCTAAACTGAAGGGGTTAGGGTGGCTATACTGGCCTTATTTCTGACCTTAGGAGGAAAACAGTCTTCCATCATTAGGAATGGTGGTAGGACAAGGCACGTATTTTTCTTCACATTTTCAAATTATTGGTCATTAAACATTCCACATAGTTGCTTTTTTATGGTCAATTGTATAAGCCAGTCAAAATATATAAAAAAAGCAGTTTACGGAATAAAGTGATCTATCCTGCAGTCTCACATGGGCAACATATAATAAAAGAAAAGTTAATCATCTTAAATGGTACTTACTTTATCTGGACAATTTTTGCTTAGCATAAGTGGAAAGATTCGCTGCTGTAAGTATAATGCTTTACATCTATCACTACCTTCACAGCCGTACATAAAGATGTTCTTTTTTCTACTATGGCCATGAAGGTCACAATATAAAATAACCTCTCGTTTCTCCATCAATCTACCGAGAAAAAAAAGGAGCAAGGTAATAAATTTTACCTCTGCATTTTTCTATGCGTATAACTATGGATTTACAAGTCTAATATCCAAATAAACAGAATTTCTTATATCATTGCTTTCAACTTCTTTCTCTTATCCACACTGCATATTATTAACAATTTTAAGACACCTACAATAATTTCCTATTAGCCATACATAAAATATGAATGCTTACCTTCTATTATAAGGACAAAATTTACCTTACTCCCAAGACTCTCCAACAGGCTCCCTCTGCTTTATTATTCTGGTTTCCACTATACACAGAAAAACAGCTCTCTCCTACTTGGCCCATTAGCTTTCACAGAGATTCTTTCTGACTAGAATATCTTCTTTATTCATCTCTGTGAGTTCAAATACTGCCCCTCAGCCCTCAAGGCTGACTTCATGTCTCACTTTCTAACTAGTTAAGACCACAGATTTTTTTTTCAATAAATTTATTTTTTATTGGTGTTCAATTTGCCAACATATAGAATAACACCCAGTGCTCATCCCACCAAGTGTCCCCCTCAGTGCCCATCACCCAGTCACCCCTACCCCCCGCCCACCTCCCCTTCCACCACCCCTAGTTCATTTCCCAGAGTTAGGAGTCTTTCATGTTCTGTCTCCCTTTCTGATATTTCCCACTCATTTTTTCTCCTTTCCCCTTTATTCCCTTTCACTATTTTCTTTCTTCTTTCTTTCTTTCTTTCTTTCTTTCTTTCTTTCTTTCTTTCTTTCTTTCTTCTTTCTTTCTTTCTTCTTTCTTTCTTCTTTCTTTCTTTCTTTCTTTCTTTCTTTCTTCTTTCTTTCTTTCTTTCTTTCTTTCTTTCTTTCTTTCTTTCTTTCTTTCTTTCTTTCTTTCTTTTTTTGTATTCTTGGAGCACATAGTATTGGTGTTATGATTTCCTTGACACTTGCCTTGGAAAGTTTTCATATTTTTGATATTTAATCTTGTTAAGGATAAGTAATGCTTTAAATCACCTAGAATAGTGCTATGCACACAGGTACCCAAATATTTGTTAAAAATTGGCTACCTGACAACTTGGTGCTGAAGCCAATTATTACACAACCCTTAATTAAAGCGGTAAATATCACTCAGAAAAATGGTAACAAAGTTTGGATTTTTTCTGGTAAATTTCTAATAAATAAGGAAATTATTATACATTTCTTAGTCTGCATAGCTTAGGCATTCAATGAAAATTAAAGCAATAAAAATATCCCCCCAAACTGACTGATTAATTGACTCAAAATTAATTAAGTAACTTTGAGAGGCTTTAAAAAGATTTTTAAAAAGTGGTGGTGTTATAAAGAAGATGTGGTTTATGTATACAATGGAATATTACTCAGCCATTAGAAACAACAAATACCCACTATTTGCTCCGAGGTGGATGGACCTGGAGGGTATTATGCTGAGTGAAATAAGTCAGTCTGAGAAGGACAAACATTGTATGGTCTCATTCATTTGGGGAATATAAAAAATAGTGAAAGGGAATAAAGGGGAAAGGAGAAAAAATGAGTGGGAAATATCAGGGAGGCAGACAGAACATGAAAGACTCCTAACTCTGGGAAACGAACTAGGGGTGGTGGAAGGGGAGGTGGGCGGGGGGTGAGGTGGGGGTGACTGGGTGGCGGGCACTGAGGTGGGCACTTGACGGGATGAGCACTGGGTGTTATTCTGTATGTTGACCAATTGAACACCAATAAAAAATAAATTTATTTTTTTAAAAAAGTAGTGGTGTTAAGGTGGTAGGATGATGGGCATTTTTTGCCCCCCTTTTTTCATATTTATAAACTTTATGTATTATATTACTTAAATAATCAATATTACACATACTATTTGTTATGCCTGGAAGGATAAATACCAAAAGGTTAGCAATGGTGTTTGTAGTAATATGAAATGTATTACTTTTAAAACAAAAATATTAAAACCTAAAATCAAAACATTCAAAGCATAGTTTTCGATTAGGAATAATACTCCTTTAAACTACAGTGAAATCCCAGCGTGAGGTCTGTTACATGTATTGATTGATTACCCTTTTCTCATCTGGTGCTCAATAAATTCTAATTGATAACCTAAAACTGCATAAAGCCACTAAATGATCATTACAAGTTTTTAGAAAACTAAGTGGATTATAAAGCAAGATTATCAAGTTAGGGCCTTAAATATGAAATATGCTGAACATTTTAAAACCAGTATTTCCCCAATTTAAATGATCTTTCAGTTTCTTACATTTAAGTCCAAATAAACTTCTGAGTGACTCCCAAAGATATGTCATTACATCCTTCCAAAGGGTCTCTATAATTTTACATGAATTTTAAATCACTTGAGAAATGGTTTGGGTCTTTTTTCTTACCCACAGGTTAAGATATTCTAAGTGTCTTATACTAAGCATCCTATACTAAAACTTACTGAAACTTTCTTATTCTCATATTCTTTAAATATACTAAATCTTAGATATACCTACAGCTGCTTTCCTTCCCACATATATGTGACTTCTTATTCTGCTTACCTACCTATGATTCATTGCATTAAGGTAGTTTTCTTTCTTGGAAGTCTTTCTGAAACTTACTGAATAGATTTCTGCCTTAACCTTACAAGGTAATCTGAGAAGAATGGAGACATTTAAAGTATTTTCCACAGAGACAAGCCAAAGGGCCTTGGCCTATAATCCATCTTCTGTTGGACCAGAAACCCTTAATGTCAAAGAGCACTAAGTAGACATTATAGATATTCTAATCAGCTCCCTTTCTTATAATTTTTTTTATTTTGGAATTTTAGAGTACACAAACTTTGCAAAGGTAGTAGAGCATAAACATATACCCCTTGCCCAGTTTCCCCTACCGTTAACATATCACATAACCATGGTACAGTGTTCAAAAACAAAGAAACCAACATTGGTACACCACTAGTAACTAAACTCCCAATCTTACGGATTTCACTAGTTTGCTACTAATGTCTTATTATCTGTCCCAGAATCCAACTTAGGATATCACATTGCATTTTGCCTTCTTGGTTATTGTTTGCCAACCCCAGGAAAATAAGGAAGTCATGTTTTGTTAGTTTTTGTTTTTGTTTTTGTTTCTTATCACCTAACATTTCTCAGATAACTGCCGGGAATCCTGGAGTCCAAATTTATGAGGCTTATGAAAGCAAGAGTTTTCAGTGTTTCCTGTGGAGATCTGTACTTCACTCCCTCTGTGCCTAAGCAGATAAAAGGATTAACATGGAAGTGAAAGTTGAGGCTGAACTGAGAAGCATGGAGTCATGCTTCTCCATGTTTCTGAAACCTGTCAACTCCTCTGAGGGATGAGGGACTGGAGGTATCCTAGAGGGCCTCAGCCCTGAAACGGAGTTCTTGTACTTGCACTGGGGGCCCTGGTAACAAAATGGGATCAGCTATAAACACTCTCTACAATAGCGCTTATTTTTGTAAATATGTGAATAATCCTAAATAGTTTACAAAGAGTCTTTACATCTGTATCTGATTCATTAACATTGTTTTCTTTTTATATTTGAGCTAACCCTGACCTGAATACATTTAGAACTTTCAATGTTCCATATTTTATTTGGGGTACTTTATTAATAATATTCTGATTTAATCCTCCTGTGTGTTAAGTATCATTATTACCATTTTAGATGAGAAAACTGGGGTTTAGATTGTTTTTAAATTGCTCAAGGTCACAGTTAGCAAATGATATAGAAGGATTCCAATCTGATATTTTAACTCCACTCCACACTCTTAAGCAAAAAAGTTGAGACTTTGGACTTGGAATGGGGTTCTGTGACTCTAATAAATCTTTTTGTTCTAGCACATGCCTGATTGTGATTATCTTAATCTATTAAAGAGTTCAACCATTCAACAAATATTTATATATTATGTGCATTTGCTGTTCTAGATTCTTTGGAAAATTTAAAGCTTCAATTTTTCTGGGGGAATATAAGACTATTATTCATCAAAGTTTTAATAACTATATAACCTAATGGTCAAAAGACTTATCATGTTAAAGAGTAGACTTATCATGATGAGCACTGAATAATATACAGAATTGCTGAATCACTATATTGTATATCTGAAACTAATTTCACATTGTATGTTAACTATACTGGACTTAAAATTAAAAACTTAATAAAAAAAATGCTCATCATAGACCAAGGTATGATCAACATAGTGCCAGCAGACCCAGTGAGACAGAATTAATTTTTACATGTAAGAGACTCAAGCATCCCAAAGTAAACATTAGTGCTACATTTAGCTTTAGCAAGAAATCACATTTCATTTGGGATATGCAAATTTAACTATTAGTTTCACAAAGCATTAAAATGTTTTAGAAATTTATTCATTATTTAAGAAAAGGCTAGTGAATCCAGTGGCATAATGCCAGAAAGAAGAGTGGAACGAATGAGCAAAGAATTAAGTAGCCAGAGTTTAATTATCAGTTAAGCCATCTTAAAAGCTAGAGTAAAATGAGTGAGCTGTAGAAGCAAAAATCTAACTACTGAGTTTACTAAATAAACAGAGAGGTAATCTGAGGCTTATTTTACCTACGGATCATGTTCCGGGTATACCAAACAGAAGGAAATGATTCCTTTAGGAGAGATGTATAATTACGATTTAAATCTCGTCCAGCTAAGGAACAACGATAATTTCCCACAATCACACCATCTGGATTCAGCATGGGTACCACCTTGAAGATGAAAGTGTCCCGAAGCAACTGCGCATCGCTTGAGTCTCCTAAAATATAATCTAGGAAGCCTTTCATGATCCAAGAGCTGTTGGTTTCTCCTGGATGTACCCTGGCAGTCAAAATCACAGCCTTTCGCTTTCTTGAGTCAGTGTTCTTCAAGGGAGTAGTGATTGTTAAGACATACACCATGTTCCTAGCAATTGTGTGGCACAAGACACGTATTTTACAAAACTTTGACCGTGCTGAGTCATGATTGATACTGGAAAGATATTCTTGCAAGTTGGTATAAGTATACGGATAGCAGTGAGCAAAGTAGCAGGTATCTTTGTTGTGTGGAAACTGAAATGTCCATGTAAGAGAGAAATAATGGCGCCCATCTTGTCCCTGGTTGTTCCTATAATACTTGATTTGATCTCCTATTCTCTGCCAGCCAATATTATGAGTCTTGGCATCTTTTTCAGAATAAAACAGTGGGCGCATACCCCGATTGTAAAGGCTAGCAGGCTTAGTGAAATTGATTATAGTGAATCTGTAGACTATTCCTGCTTGGGTATTAGTGACTTGGAAATAGTACCACTGGGTATGTTTATTTGTGAAGAGGTCAGGGCGCACAGTCAACTGGTATTCATATTCAGCCCTAATACACAAAAAAGAAGGAAAAAGAACACATAAAAATGTAAAAATGACATTTAAATTAAATAAGGAAGATTATTTTACTTTTACCTATTCGCAGAAAGCCTTATTTCCCCTGAAACTGCTTATTTAGGCAGCATCCAATAGCAAGTAATAAAAGTTTTGAAATTTTCTCTTCTATTGGATGTGAAACTGCTTCTATGCTAATTTTCTAAAGGCCTTTTTATTTTTTTGTAATTCAAGAGAGCACATTAAAATGAGCATTTGATGAAAAATTCTTTATTTCAGCCCAATTATGTTTCCTATAAAATAAATGATTAAAGAGCTCTTGAAACTCAAAGTCCAATGTTTTGTTTTGTTTTTTTTTACTTCAAATATATATTCCTGTTTTCTATTGGATTCATAGTCTCAAGATCTGAAACACTATCACTGAGAAAGGTTTAAAACATATAAATTAATATAACTACATGCATTTAAAAATTTGAAACTCTTCGAGGATTGTATTTGGTAACTATTTGCATTCTCCAAACTTAGTCACTGAGGATACTTAAATAAAGGTAAAAATAGTTTTATTGATACATTTGTTTAATACACGTATACACACACAGTCTTACTGGGTTAGTTGTGACTTTTTCTTTACCAAGTAACCTTCTATTCCATCAGCACTATGTACTTCCTTTGTGTGTACTGTGTATTATCAACAGTGACCTAAGAATAGATGAAATGAATAATGCGAAACCATAGCTGTTGCATCTAGTGAAGGGTATATGACGGTTAATGAAGAACTGTTTTATTTTCTGTACTTAAATATTTTTATAGTAAAAATTTTTTAAAGAATGACCTTGGATAGTACACATGTTCCTAAACATATTTTACGGAACATTCATCCCAAACACCATTCCATTAAAAAGTTTGAGAAGCAGTGCGTGTGTCTGTGTAACAGTTCACACTGGCAAATTAAAAATGTACAGTATAGAAACCGGTTCAGAGTATTTGAGTCCAGAATTCAAACCTGTCTCTAATTTGCATCATACTTCAAGGAACTGCAGTTCATTTGTGAATACTAAAACTTTAATGTACCTAATACAGAAAATAATAAGTAGTTGGTCTAGCTCCTCAAATAAAAATAATTAAAACCTACACTTTGACTACCTTCTGTAGATTTCCACTCTCAAACCTTGCTTCAAACATCAAAGTATTGTCATAGTCATCCACAGGTTGCTTCAGGGGTGTTCGATTGCCCCCTACTCGGGAATACACAAAACAGGGTTCCTTGTAAGCTGATGATAGAAGAAGATACTATAAAGATATCAAACCATGTCTAAAGTATATATTCTATATATAGAGAGCTTGAAGCCACAATATAACTGAAGTATCACTAAAGATTTTAAATTTTAAAGTAATTTGACACTAACATACAGATTTGTTGAAATACAAAAGTCTAAGAGTATTCAGACTAGAAAAGTAATGCCCCAAATAATTTCATGTATTTCTCATATTAAAAATGTTTATTCTGCTTCTGATTATTATGGAGTAATTGGTCCTGAACTTGCCCTTTCACTATAAATATCTATAAAGCTAGACCAAAGAAAATGAATTGTTTTCATATATATGGATAACACACAGACTAGAACTATATAGAATGTTTGAAAAAAATAAATACATGAAATAAGGCCATGTCTAACCCTAGCCTTTCTTCCTGGAAATACCATCTAACTACATCTTTAAAAAGTGGCACTTAAAAATAGCAGAGCAGTCTTACTGAGCTGAGGAGGCAAGATTGTTGCTTAAGGCTGCTGAAACTTACAAGGCAGGACACCAGAGATAAGAAAGCTACATAGGGCCTCAACAGTCTACAGTGGTGGTTCCCTGGTCCTTGGCTAAGGGCTTGGCTATATAAACACAGGATAAGACTCAGCAAGATAAGAGTGTGTTACTGTGGGACTGAGATATTAGATATGCAATTCTAGAAAATATACTGTACTTCTAAACTATCCAGAATGGAAAGGCTTCATTGACTACCTCAGGCATTCAATCACGACTCCAGAAAGGCTGCATATTAGGTATAAGTACCACATCCAAGGGTAAGGACCATGACCTAGAACTAAATGACTAAGACAAAAGGAAAATAGATTTGCCCTTATTAAAAAAAATAAAAATAAAACCAAGATGCCTGGGTGGTTCAGTTGGTTAAGCAACTGCCTTCAGATCAGATACATAAATAAAATAAAATTAAATATAAAATAGTATAATATAAAATAAAATAAAACAAAACCAAGGCTGAAGGAAGTAAAATGATCTGCCAGCAATTCAGCTGCTTACTGGAACAAAATTCAGCATAATTTTTAAAAAGAACAGACTCCAACTAGGTATCTTTCACAATGGCCTACATATGATTGAGAAAAATTATGAAACACAAAGAAAAGCAAGGAAAATATGATCCATGTTCAGACACACACACCCCCCCCCACACACACACACTTTCAACACACCCCAAGATAATCCAGATGTTGGGATTAACAAAGGACTTTGAATATATATACATATATTTAAAGACTTAAAGGAAAAGATAAAGATAATGAATAGGCATATAGTCTCAAAAAACCTCCCAAACTACAAAAAAAAGAACCAAATGAAAATTCTAGAAATAAAATATACAATAACTGAAATTAAAGATTAATTAGATGGTTTTAAGAAAAATTGGATATTGCAAAAGAAAGACTCTCTGAACTAAAAGAAAAATTAAATACAATTAATCCAAACTCAAGGACAGAGAAGAAAAAAAAAAGATACACTGACATGTAGAACATAGCTAGAAACCCACATCTGTGTAATTGGAATTCCAAAGGACAGAAGAGAACAAATAATATGGAAAAAAAGAAATAATGACTGAAAAGGTCTCAAATTTGAAAAAAATCTCAACTCTATTAACCTATGGACCTACGAAGTTCAGCAAACATCAAGCAGGATAAACATAAAGGTATCCAAATCTAGGCAGATCATAGTCAAATTGCTGAAAACAGCCAGAGAGAAAAAGACACATCATACATAGAGGGAACAATGATAAAAATTATGGTTATCTTTTTAATAAAGACAGTAAATGTCACAAGACAATGGAACATCTTTAAGGAAAAAAATCTTTAGGGGTACCTGTGTGGCTCAGTTGGTTAAGCATCCGACTCTGGGGTTCGGCTCCGGTCATCATGTCAGGGTCCTGAGATCTAGCCCTGTGTTGGGCTCCCTTCTCAATAGGGAGTCTGCTCCCCCTCCCTTCCTCTGCCCTTCTCCCTACTTGTGCACACACTCACTCTCTCTCAAATAAATAAATAAATAAATCTTTAAAAAAGAAACAATCCTTAGAAAAAATAATAGGAACCGAAAATTCTATACATCCAGTTGTTTGGGGACTTCCCTCTCCTAATGCTACACATCTGGCTCTCTCAGGCCTAGGAAACACAATGATTTTGCTCTATAGACAGTCCTATGCTGCTTTACCAACCCTTGTTAGTCTGCCTTAATTCTGTCCACTTTGGTAAGTTATACTCCCATTAAACTTTCTTAAATTACTCCAAGTATGCCATCCCATTTTTGACAAGACCCTGACTGACTCACCTCAACTATTTTAATATTTTATCAGATCTTATTTAAGTTACATATGGAAGTTCTAAGGCAGGTTAGCCATGTAAATATTTGAAATTAAATACAAAAATCAGGGATGCTTGTCTTTATTCTAGTTGTTAAAAAATATGTGAGTATATAATTTCTAGAATTGCTTACTACATAGGAAACAATCCTGGTAAAATTTTCTGTTTTGCCATCCCTTTAAATTATATATATATATATTCATTCTCTGGAAGTTCTTGCTAAGATATAGAACTCTGATGGTGAAATGGTGCAAGAGTCCCTTACTTCCTTACATGGGTGCTTTAGGAGCAACACTCCTAGAGTGTTTGAGAGTATAAAACACTTTTAGAATATAGGCTGAGACACCTATGTTTGATTATTACATACTATCATAAAACAGATATGAGATTTTGCATTACTAGAGTTCTCAAAGTACAAATATTGATCCTGGCCATTAAGAACACTGTCCTGAAATATAATCTTAGATATTAGTTGCAGGGTGGGGTATTTTTGAAACCCTTTTAAAGGTGCAATCTCAAGAAAGCATCAAACTGGCACAAAACAAAAAGTCATCTGGAAGATTTCATGAATGTGACCTATGAATAGAGAGGCAACGATAGTTGTAGAACACTACCCTGGATTTATCTTTGAAAACTGACATGAAGCATAATTCCTTCTAAATATAATCCTCCATTGTAGTGAGCAATATATTTTATTTTAAAGTAACTTTGCATAAACTGCAGTACACCTTCAAGAATACAATTAGCACTAAATCCACATCTGAATCAATCTGTAACCAAACATCTTGATAGAGATCAGGACTTCCTGGTAATCTGTAGTTTCCATTATAAATAGTAAAGCAAATATAATTAAGGGATGAATCCAGGTACCAAATTATATTTTATAGCAACATGTCTCATTATGTACCCACCATCTTCAGCTAGATAAACCACAGTATCTTCCTTGGAATTTGGATAAAGGGGTTCCATCTCTAGGCCTGTTGGGGTGTACACTGGCTCAGGATAAGAAGGAGTCCAATCTGGGGAGAAAAGAGAAAACTTTGTTTGAATACTACTTCAAAATAAAATGGGAAATTTTTTTTTTAATTTTTTATTTATTTATGATAGTCACACAGAGAGAGAGAGAGAGGCAGAGACACAGGCAGAGGGAGAAGCAGGCTCCATGCACTGGGAGCCCGACGTGGGATTCGATCCCGGGTCTCCAGGATCGCGCCCTGGGCCAAAGGCAGGCACCAAACCGCTGCGCCACCCAGGGATCCCAAAATGGGAAATTTTTATTGTATATTTTCAAACTATTCATTGGTATATCTAGGCTAAAATTTAGTGTTTCACGCAGGGCTTAACTATCCAGGCTTTCTCTCTTTCAACTATCCAGCAAGCTAGCTATGGATTGTTCCATGGTAGTTGGATAGGGTTTAAGAGAAAGTAGAAGTACACAAAGACTTTTGAGACCTAGGTCAATACTTGCATGCTATTGCTCTAAAATTTACATATTACATATAATGCAATGTACAAATCTTTATTGTATGTTCAATGAGTTTTGACAAATACATAGATGTCCATTCTCTTTTATTAGAAAGGAAACAAATTGCTGAACCTTTTTTCAAAGTGGTTGCACAATTTTACACTCATACCAACTCTAGTTCCAGTTCTACATTCTAATATTTGGAGTTGTCAGCCTTTAAAATTTTTAAAAACTCTGCCATCCTCGTGTAAAGTGGTATCTCACTGTGATTTTCATTTTCATTTCCCATGTTTAATATTTTTTCCACATTTATCAGCCATTATATGTCTTCCCCTTTGAGCAATATCTATTCAACTCTTTTGCTCATTTTTAATTAGTTTTCATTTTATTATTGGTTTGTAGGGATTTTTCGTATAGTTTGCACCCATGTTGTCAGGTATGTGCCAGTAATATTTTCTTAGACTGTGGCTTGCCTTTTCATTTTGTTAAATATGTCTTTTGATGAGAAGTTTTAAATTTTGATGAAGTCTAACTTATTATTATTGTTTCTTTTTCCTTTCTGGGTCCTCTCTAGAACTGTTCATATCCTATGGTTATGAAGATACTGTCCTATGTTTTCTTCAAGGAGCATTATGATGTTAACTTTGACATTTAGGCCTGTGACTTATCTTATTTTTTTCAATTTTAAAAAAAAAATTATTTATTTATTCATGACACACACACACAGAGGCAGAGACACAGGCAGAGGGAGAAGCAGGCTCCATGCATGGGCCCAACGTGGAACTCAATCCCAGGTCTCCAGGATCACGCCCTGGGCCGAAGGCAACACTAAACCGTTGAGCCACCCGGGCTGCCCAGGCCTATGATCTATCTTGAATTAATTTTTTTTGTGCTGAGAGGGGTACAGGTCAAGGTTTATTGTTTTGCTACATGGACATCAGGTTGTTACAGTATTAATTATTAAAAAGACTTATCTCCACTGGATTGCTTTGGTGACTTTATAAAAAATAATTTGGTCTAAATGTGCTAGTCTATTTTCAGATTCTATTATGAAATACTTTTTTGCCAATTATTTGTGCTCATTTTTAAAATCTACTGAAACATACTTCTACCCATAACTCACATGGCCTGAAATAAACCAAATATTTAAACAAAACCTTTATGAGGAATCATACTTATGAGAAGTACAAAACCAAAGAAATACAGTTCTGTGCTTTATCACAGAGCATATATCACTTAGATCAAGATCTATTACATTGCCAGCCCCTCGGATCTCCACTCATACCCCCTTCTAATCATTTATTTCTTCTTCCCTTTGAAATATAACCATTGACCTTACTATAATGTAATTACTTCTTCATTTGCCTTTATAATTTTATAATCTGAGTATTCATATATATATTCATAAATATATCTACATAATTATTGAAATGAAACTATAGCTTTGTTTTGCCTATTTTTATACTTACATAAGTTGAATTACATAATACATATTCTTCTCTGCTTTTCACATATTTGTAAAATCAGTCCATCTTGTGGTGTGTTGCTGTAATGTGTTCTTTTCTATTGCTATAGAATACATTAAAATGCTACATAAAAGTGCTCCAATTTATCCATTTCTACTTATAATGGGCATCAGGTTGTTTCAGGTTGGGGCTATTTATAACAGTGTTGCTATGAAAAGCTTTATACATGTTCCTTGGAGCCCATGTGCCCACAAATCTCTTGGGTATAGATTCTGAGGTAAGAATTCTAAATTTTAGGACATATATAACTTAACTTTTAGTTGACAACGCAAAGCTGTCAACCAATGTATACACCCACCAGCAGGTTATGCTCCATACAGTCAACAATGCTTAGTTTAAGTTAAGATGTAAAATGTAGTCTCCTCTGACTTCCACGGCATAGTACTCATCCACTGAGGGACATTTGGGTTGTCTCCTTTTGGCTATTGTGAACAATGTTGCCATATTAACAAGTACACATAAGTTTTTTGGAGGGCATATGTTTTATTTCTCATCAACACATGTTATCAGACCTCGATCCCAGTCATCCCAGTGGCTGTAAAGTGTTATTTCAATGTGGTATTAATTAGCATTTCTCTGATGACTAAAGATATTGAATATCTTTTCATGTGTGTTTTTTTTTAAGATTTATTTATTTATGATAGACATAGAGAGAGAGAGAGAGAGAGAGAGAGGCAGAGACACAGGCAGAGGGAGAAGCAGGCTCCGCCGGGAGCCTGACGCGGGACTTGACCCAGGACTCCAGGATCGCGCCCTGGGCCAAAGGCAGGCGCCAAACCGCTAAGCCACCCAGGGATCCCCTCTTTTCATGTATTTATTGGCCACATTTATCTTTGGAGAAACGTCTTGGTAGAAGTAGCCTAAAAAATGGAAAATTTTTGAAAAAAATAAAGTAATAGTGTGAACTAAGTTTATTATATAACAAAGTTTGTAGTTTTAAAGCTTTAGCTAAAAGCTTTAAAATTCATGCCATAATATTGATAAGTTAACAGAATAGAATAAAATTCAAAATTAGACCTAAAAGTTTAGCACTAATTGTGGCATTTCCAACCAGCTTACAGAAAATAATAATTTTTAAACAAGTGGCCAGATGGTTAACAGAACTGGATTGAGAGCTTGCTTCTTGTATCAAAATGTCCTGGGGATGGATGAAAACTTTAATCACAAAAAATACAATTTGAATAGAACTAAGAGAAACATGAGAATTTCAAAACCCAGAAGCCACAAAAAGTGATAGACAAAATGATTACATAAAAATTTAAAAATTCTGCATGCTAAAGATAAAAGGCAAATGACAAACTGAAAAAAAGTATGCAATATATATGACACAGTAAGCTGATCTGCCTACATAGAAAACACTGATCAAGAAGATGACAATAAGTACAACAAATCATAAAATGTGCAAAGGATTTTATCAGACAGTTGACATAAAAAGCCAATAAACACACCTGTTGGCCATTTTTATGTCTTCTTTGGAGAAATGTCTATTCAACTCCTCAGTCTGTTTTTAAATTTAGTTATTACTGTTTTTGCTACTGAGTTATAGAAATTCTGCATGTATTTTAGAGATTAGGGATCCCTGGGTGGCGCAGCGGTTTAGCGCCTGCCTTTGGCCCAGGGTGCGATCCTGGAGACCCGGGATCGAGTCCCACGTCGGGCTCCCGGTGCATGGAGCCTGCTTCTCCCTCTGCCTCTGTCTCTGCCTCTCTCTCTCTCACTGTGTGACTATCATAAATAAAAAAAAAAAAAAAAAAAAAAAGAGATTAACCTCTTATCATATATGTGGTTTGCAAATATTTTCCTGTTCCATAGGTTGCTTGATAAGAGTCATCTGTCTACTTGGGGCTTTGGATCCCACGTTCCTATTGGAACGTACTAATCTAAGACCATGAGTTTCCTCATTAAAATTAAGGTTGGCAAAGTAAGTTTGCTAAAATTTGAATTCCAAAAATTAAGAACATACCAATATGCTGGACCTTTTCATCAATGACCTCACAGTGGTATGGCCACCGTGTTGGGCTCAGTGGACCAGAAGAAGAGACACCATATAAATCTCGTGGTTCACGAAGACGTGGCACCCATCTCCCTAGTTGATATTCCAACAGTATCTGGGTAGTTCGGGGGATAAATGGGTCCCTAATAGAGTCACCTGAAAAAAGATTCAAACACAATCATGAGTGATAAGCAGCAAAATCTCAATTCCTATAATTTTTTAATATATTCTTTTTTCCCTTCCAATACCATTAATTTGTGAATATTTGTGGATATCATCTTATAATTCATGCCATTTAAAAAATCACTATTGAAATTTTATAACAACTGATCTTCACAATAGCTAAAAAAAGTATTTGTTGAACTCAGATACTATTAATTGATGCTGAATTCTCAGTGTTATTCCGAAAACATTTGTTTCTTGCAGCTTTTCTAGCAAATTGTCTACTTTTGAGTCTTTTTTTTTTTTTTTTAAAGATTTTACTTATTTGACACAAGCAAGGGGAATGGCAGGCAGAGGAATAGGGAGAAGTAGGCTCCCTGTTGAGCAGGAGCCCAAGCTGGGTTCAATCCCAAGACCCTGGGATCATGACCCGAACGGAAAGCAGATGCTTAACTAACTGAGCTACCCAGGCAACCCATCTTTTTTTTTTTTTTTTTAAGATTTTATTTATTTATCTGAGAGACAGAGAGAGCACAAACTGGGGAGAGGGAGAAGGAGATGGACAAACAGACTCCCTGCTCAGCACAGAGCCTGATGTGGGGCTTGATCCCAAGGCCCCTGGGATCTTGAGTCGAAGTCAGATGCTTAACCGACTGAGCCACCCAGATGCCCCTACTGTAGAGTCTTCTTAAACTTAATCACACTGAGGCAACTATTTGTCCAATGGGTTAAATATACTCCATCAGCATAATTCCTCACCACCCACTGGCATTATATTCTCAAAGGTAGCTAGTAAACTCTCAGTCACAACTTTTTCTCTGTTCTCATTCTAGGATCACTGTGTAACACAACTCGAAGAGCATAATTCACATAGAACACAATGGCATTGCCTCTTGTGTTTTCACTACCTACTTGCAGTGTAGGGGCCCTGTCCTTTTCTATGGGATAGCTTGGGGCATCAATTTGATGTGGATAATCACTCCTCCCTAAGCTCATGTTCCTTGTCTTTTATGATGCAACACTTTCTGGTTTTCTCCCTACCTTTCACATACGTGGTTCTCCATTTGTCTCACTGATTCCCCTTGCTTTCCCACCGCCAAAATGTGGCTTTTTACCCAGATTTAGTTTTGAGCTATTTTTTTAAAAGAGCAGATATAGCAAGTTGGACTAGAAGCAAAGTTCTATCATTTTGTTTCTATATGATTTTGCTTGGCTAATGCAGCCTCTTTGAACATAAATTTTACCATATGTAAATGAGGAATAATAATACCTTCCCTTGTACTTCTCAGGTTTGGTATTTAGATCCATTTATTCAACAGTTATTAAGCATCTAGTATTTCATTACGTGAACAGATACATTTTGCCTAATTTACAGTATGACTCAAAAATGGCAAGGCAGCTATGAATTAGTAAATAAAACTAGATCCATATCTCATACTATTTGTAAATGTAAATTATGGAGAAATTAAATACCAAAATTCAAAGTCTTTAGAGAAAAGCTAGATGATTATATTGGTGACCTTGGGGGTAGGGAAGGCCATTGTAGCTTAAAACAGATATAAACACAGAGAGCCACAAATAAATAATGATAAATTTAACATCAAAATAATTCTAAATATAAGCAACATTCACAAAGGATTACTATAAACAGGCAATTCATTATAAGAGTGACTATAGACAAACGTAATTCTCAATTTCTTCAGCAATAAAGGAAATGTTAGTTAAAATGGTGAGTTACCTCCTTTCTTCCACAAATTATCAAAATTTTAAAAAGAAAAAGAGTGGCAAGTACAAGTAGTAGTACAAGTCCATAAACCAGTACTACAAATTTTCTATGAGTATAGATATGTGCATAAATGCAAAGGAAAAGGCCTAGAAGGATACATACCAAACTGAGAAGAGTAGGTATCTCAAAAGATTTGTTTTAGGATGATGGTTTAAAAAAAAAGAGAAGAAAAGAAAAAGGAAAAAGAAGAAAAAAGAAAAAATTAAAATCTTATCTTCAATTTCAGATAATCTGTGACGAGAATATTTAGAATATTTTAGTGTGTATTTGAAAACTCTAAATACAATACTAAATGTATAAATTTTAAAAAATCAACTATACATCAAGATCCCACATATATGTACACTTGCAAATAAATGGTTTTATTAAGGAAACTCTTTACATGGGCATAGTTCATTTGTTTTTTTTTTTTTTTTTAATTTTTTTTAAAATTTATTTATGATAGTCACAGAGAGAGGGGCAGAGACACAGGCAGAGGGAGAAGCAGGCTCCATGCACCGGGAGCCCTATGTGGGATTCGATCCTGGGTCTCCAGGATCGCGCCCAGGGCCAAAGGCAGGCGCCAAACCGCTGCGCCACCCAGGGATCCCGGGCATAGTTCATTTGAATAAAGATGTACTTTAAAAACATTGTCCATTATAACTCGAGTCATACTGTAAATTTTTTTTTTATTTTTTATTTTTTTATTTATGATAGTCACAGAGAGAGAGAGAGAGAGGCAGAGACAGAGGGAGAAGCAGGCTCCATGCACTGGGAGCCCAATGTGGGATTCGATCCCCGGTCTCCAGGATCGCGCCCTGGGCCAAAGGCAGGCGCCAAACCGCTGCGCCACCCAGGGATCCCGAGTCATACTGTAAATTATAGAGCTAGTTATTTAAAGAAATGCCTATGTAATTCCTTATGTTAAGTGTAGCCTTTTATAAATAATGACTACTTTTAGTTTCATTAAATATCAGGTTTACCTAAAACCTTTAAAGTCTGAACTCCAAGAGATGCTTATAAAAGTGGATATGTTTTCTTTCCTTATCCAATACCAGAATGCACTTCTATATTAATCAATCTGACTTTTTTCTAGTTTCTACACTTTCTTACTTTTCATTGACCTTGAGTGAATACTCAAGGTTTTATCCTAAAGAGAAGGGAGATTATATGGACAAGTTCAAACCTGTTAAAAGTGCACACGAGTGGATATCTTCGCTTACAAATTTCATGAAGTTATCCTCATCCTAAAACAAGAGAGTTTTATAATGTTTTTTTTTTAATACCAATAGTTTCCAAATCCAGAAATTTTTTTACATCTATTTGAGTACTTAGAATTGAGTGCATCTAATCTTTAATGAATGAAAAAAACCCAAAGGATTATTATGGGCTACTGGTCTCAAAGTGCCCAACACTTCAAAAATCCTGAAACCTTTAAGTTTTTATCTTTCATTGGTTAAAGTCATATTAATGAATGTACGGAGGGAATAAATTTTAAAGATTCTTGGTAAACTTGGCAGAACAGTTTAAACTATGAATAAAATGAACAAAAAGAAGAAAAAGAAAAAGAAGCACAGAAAGCCATGGACTTAAAGGGTGATACGTTATTTGAAGGGAGCTTGTTCTGGGACCTTAACCTCACTAAAATGTGAAGGAAATCACTCAAAAATATGTACTAGATCCAAACTATTTTGTAATACTGTGTTTTGTTTTTTCCTTTTTTCTTCCTCCGTGTCCTTTCCTTTGTTACATCAGAGCCACATTAAACCTATTATGGGGATACAAAGTAGGTCTAGAACAGATGGGATCCAGTATTATGATACATACTACGATGTAACAGAATTAATACATATAAGTGAACATGATTTATAAAAATAAAACTTTAGTAATGATTTAGCACACACTGTTAAGTAAAACTCAGAAGCATCTTAGCCAAAATATTTTCTCATAAAGACAGTATTGATGTAGGTTCTTCTGAGATGGGGCATACTGCACATGGTAATAGCTTGGCTTTCAAATTATTTTCCAAATTCAGTGACAGGTGATTTAAACATCTAATTGATTTCTGCATCCAGTTGAGTTTATGGTATTTTTTTCCTGGGAATTTATAACACAAGTTTTATTTGAAATTAAGTAGGAATAAAGTCGAGAAAAACATACTGACTCATCTTCATCACTGATTGTTCCATCTGAATAGTCTTCTTTTTCTGAATCTTCTGACATTTCTTCCAATAACTGGCTTGAAATCTCTTTTATTACGTAGGCAGGCTGTAAAACAATTTCTAGGGAACTTACTGGGCAGTTTTCTGCTGAATTTGAAGGTGTTCATTACATTAAATGACTAACCCCCGGATAGAGCCAACTGTATGTAATTAACAGCGACAACAGGCTTCTCTAAAACCTAAATTAATTAGGACACAGCTAATCAAACATTCAACTTCGAACATTTGAAGAAATCTTCCATTGCCATGAAAAAGAGACCAAAACCGCAGTAAAAGGCGAATCAAGAGAATAATTTAATTGAGAAGGAAATCCCAGCACGCAGCCCTGTATTTAGTTCAACACTCACATCCTGTATTTAGTTCAACACCCGGCAGAGCAGGTTCAGAATAATCCTGAGGGTATTTAAAAAGATCACGAATCAAAGAAAAAATCATAGTTACTCAATGAAACCTAACAATATGGTCAAAAAAAATTTTTTTTTTAATTTTTGCTTAATTTTCCATTGACCAAAAGCTCAAATGGCTGCCCTACACTTTCCTCTTTATGTTGTGGTTACTATTCTATAGATGATGCTCTCTCTGTGCGATGGTCTGGGATACCGCAGATACCCTGGAAATACTCCACTGCTCTCCCCTGAACCGCAGTAGCTCTCAGCAGGTTCTACCCGCCGCGATCGCTACTCCTCCCACGCAACCGCCCCCCCTCACGCCCCGCCCCGGGGTCATGAAGACAACCGAGTAACAGCACCTCCGTCCTAAGATGCTGTCACTTTTGCGAGGACCAAAGCAATTGACCATTAAACAACCACGAACGCCACAGAGAGGACGTCCCCAGCATCCCGAGGCCGGGACGGCCGGGTCTGGGCGCCGCCACGGCTGCAGATCCGGGAACCCGTGCGCCCTGCCGCGCTCCGAGGAGCCCACCTAGGCGCTGACCTGCGGCACCGCGAACCCGGAGCCTCGGGAAAGCCACACGCTCAGGTCCTCGCCCGGGCGCCCGCGGGGGCCGGGGGGCAGGCACCGTCACTTCCCCGGCGCGGAGGGTTTCATCGGCCGCGAGTCGCGTGGGCCAGGCGCTCCTGCCACCCTCGCGGCGGGACGGCGCGGTGCGCGGAGGGGCTCATGCCCCGGGGCGCGCGGGCTCCCCGCAGGGCCGGGGGCGGGTCTCGTCTGCGACGCTGTTTCCCTTTCGGCCGCCCTGGCCCGTCCCCCTCGTCCCCCCCGGCCCCGCCCCGCAGTCCTGGCCAGGCTGCTGGTGCCTTCCTTGCGGGGTGCAGACGTCCTGCCCCGCCGCGCCTAAGCCCTAGCGGCTGGAAGGAGCGCAGCTGTGGTTCAACAGCCCCGCCCCGCCTCGCCCCGCCCCGCCTCGCCCCCCGGAGGCGAGGCCACTCGTTTCCAGGGCGACGAGACGCTTTTCCCCCCCCACAACCCGCCACACACACAGCCTCCCCCTCGCGAGACTTCCCACAGTTCTCGGGAACCGCCTAGCGGCCGGCGCACGAGCGATTTGGGCCGAGGAAGCGGAGAGCCCGGGGCGTGATGGGAGCTGGGGGCGGGGCGGGGCGGGGCAGAGCGAGGTCGCTGCGGCGCTGGGAGGCGGGTGCGTGGTGCCTCCGCGGCGACTTGTCCCTGCGGCTCTGCACGTGGGTCTTGGCCTCCTTTCTGAGGGGCCCCGCCGAGCGTGCTCCTTAAGACTTGGGCTTCGGGGGATCCCTGGGTGGCTCAGCGGTTTGGCGCCTGCCTTTGGCCCGGGGCGCGATCCTGGAGACCCGGGATCCAGTCCCACGTCAGGCTCCAAGCTTGGAGCCTGCTTCTCTCTCCTCCTTCCTCTCTCTCTCTCTCTCTCTCTCTCTCTCTCTATCTATCTCTCTATCTATCTATCATCTATCGTGAATAAATAAATAAAATCTTTAAAAAAATTTTAAAAAAAGACTTGGGCTTCATGGGCAGCCCGGGGGCTCTGCGGTGGAACGCCCGCCTTCGGCCCAGGGCGTGACCCCGGGGTCCTGGGTTCGAGTCCCGCGTCGGGCTCCTTGTAGGGAGCCTGCTTCTCTGGCTGCGTCTCTGCCTCTCTCTCTCCCTGTGTTTCTCATGAATAAATACATAAAATGTTTTTTTAAAAAAAGACTCGGACTTCGTGGGCAGCGCGGGGGCTCAGCGTGGAGCATCTGCCTTCAGCTCAGGGCGTGACCCCGGGGTCCTGGGTTCGAGTCCCGCATCGGGCTCCCTGCATGCAGCCTGCTTCTCCCTCTGCTTGTGTCTCTGCCTCTCTCTCTGGGTCTCTCATGAATAAATAAATAAAATCTTAAAGAAAAAAAAGACTTGGGCTTGGGTGGCCTTTACTTGTACCCATGTGAGCTGCATCCGGCACGACCACGTGACTCCTCATCTTCATTCGGAAAACGAGACTTCGCTTTCAATACTTGACAGAGGAGCGATGCATGCACAGAATTCTCATCAGCCCGGAGTCTTCGCAGGATCCCAATCGTTGGCGAATGTGTAGATCGCTTACTACCTTACGAGGCGCTACCGCAAATCGCTTGCCCCGCATTATCTAATGACATAAGGGCCTTCCGGGAACAGACGGACACTCTGGTACCTCGGAGCCCCAAAGACGTCGTTCCTGAAATCATCTTGATGTCCCTCCTGCCCTTAGTTCTGGGGGACCATTTAATATATCTGAAACAGTTTTCCAGGTGCAGCTGAAAAAGCCTTCAAGATGTTTGATGTGTATGGGAGGGAAAATGTTCTAAGTTCTTTGGGCTGCTGTATTAATTGCATTGATAGGAGATTAATAGAAAATTGAGTTTCATGTCTTAGGTATGGGTACCTCGCCCTGACCTGAGAGGCTCCGTGGGGGGCAATGGAGGCCCATATGGCATCCTGAATGAAGGAAAAGGTGGGGTCTGGGGCTTCAGAGGGAAGGTCCACGATTCACAGGAAGATGGGAAGAGCAAATGTGTGCCTTGCTGAGCAGGAACAGCAGGACACAGAGAGGAATCTGAACAAACAGGCCCTGCCAAGCTTCTCAGGCCTACCACAGCTAGCCCAGCCTCTTCCTAGTTACCTCTGGTGAGAGCTGTTTTCCTGCAGCAGGCCCTCTTTCCAAACTCTTAGAGGCAGTTAAGGGGGCGACAAAAAGCTGGGCCCAGATTGTCTTCAGCTTAAAATACTGTGCATGCCCAGTGGCATATGTCATAGATGCTTGTTCTGAACCCCACCAGGTGCCTTTATAGCTGCACTTTTTTTTTTTTTTAAGATTTTATTTATTTACTCATGAGCGACACAGAGAGCAAGAGAGGCAGAGACATAGGCAGAGGGAGAAGCAGGCTCCATTCCTTGCAGGGAGCCTGATGTAGGACTCTATCCTGGTCTCCAGGATCATGCCCTGGGCTGAAGACAGGCGCTAAACCACTGAGCCCCCCAGGGATCCCCACTGTACTTTGTTTATGCCATACACATGCAACTAAAGGTGATGTGCCCAGAGAATATTTAAATATGGAATCTTATTTTTCTGGTGGATTTTAGAGTCATGGTTGCAAACCATAGGATGTCAGATATACAAGGTGAAGAAGCTCCAAGAAATGATCTAATCGGGTTACATAAGCAATTAAAGGCAGAGTTGCGGCTTGAGTCTCGTGGTTTGTAGTCTAAATATTTACATAGACATATTTCAAGTAGTCCTATGGAGAAGATTATTTTAGTGCATAAATACTTAAGAATTCAACAAAACTTTGAAAATCATAATCAGAAAGGGAGACAGAACATGAGAGACTCCTAACTCTGGGAAACAAAATAGGGGTGGTGGAAGGGAGATGGGTGGGGGGTGGGGGTGTCTGGGTGACAGGCACTGAGGGGGGCACTTGGTGGGATGAGCACCGGGTGTTATTCTATATGTTGGCAAATTGAACACCAATAAAAAATAAATTAAAAAATAAAAATAAAAACGTTAAAAAAATAAAATCATAATAATTTATTCTTTCATTAATTCCACTAATTTATATTGAATGCCTACTGCTCATCAGGGATTGTTGTCGAGTAAGGCTATTGGAGGAAACCAAACAGACATTCCTCAGGGAGGTTATGGGGGAAGACAGACAAGCCAATAAAAAACAAATGAACAAAACCATTCAGGTGATGATCATTGCTATGGAGAGAAGTAAAGGAGGGAAAAATTAAGAGCCGCTCTGCAAGTACTGCAGGTGGGTGGGCCTTGGTAGGGATAGTGCTCGTTTTCTCTCTCTTTTTTAAGAGGCAGGGGAGGGGGGGTGGAGAGAGAGAGAGAAACTCAAGCAGACTCTGTGCAGAGTGCAGAATCCTATGGAGGTTTCAATTCCACGACCTTGAGATTGTGGCCTGAGCTGAAACCAAGAGTCAGAAGCTTAACCTGACTGTGCTACTCAGGCACCACCCCCACCACCCCGCACCCCTCCCCATCCCCCCCACCCCCCTGCAATCTCTTTTTAAAGTAAACTCTATACCCAATATTGGCCTTGAACTCATGACCCTGAGATCAAGAGTCACATGCTCTACCCACTGAGCTAGCTGGGGTAGCTCTTTTGATAGTGTGTCCAGGGAAGCCTCTGAGACCAGAAGACCAGAAGTGAAGGGTTGGGCCAAGTTGATGTTCAGGGAAGAAAGCAGTAAGTACAAAGGTTATGAGAGAAGACTGGGCTATGAATTAGTACTAGGCTGTACTCTCTAGGTGAGGCTTAACTGGAGTCAGTATCATTTTTAGGAAAGAGATTTCATTGGGATTTCCTTCTTAAGTAAATTTTATTTATTTATATAAAGAAAATATTTATTTATTAGAGAGAGAGAGAGAGAGAGAGAGAGAGAAGCAGGCTCTGTGCAGGAAGGCCTGACGTGGGACTCAATTCCCAGTCTCCAGGATAAGGCCCTGGGCTGAAGGCGGTGCTAAACCGCTGAGCCACCTGGGCTGCCCATCCTTCTTAAGGAAATTTTAAATAGTTTTCTAAGTACTTGTTTCCTTTTAACTTTTTTCTTTTTATTTAAACATACTCCATTTCAGACGTACTGTATAGTGGAAATTCTTTGTAAGTTAGAGTGGAAGTAAGGCCTGGAATAAGCTTCTCCTAGGGACTTTGTCAGTCTGATTTTTTGTTCTCCTTCCCTATGATCTTCTCTCAGAAGCTCACAGGACAGACTCCTTTTATAGTCAGCTTTGGCTTCTTGGCAAGGCAACTTTACTCCTGCAGCAACTTTTCCTCCTCCTATTTTTTGGTGAATTTATCTAGTCTAAGCCTGCAGTATAACAGGCAATATAATAAGAAATGAAAAGAGGAAAAGAAAAACCAAAACAATCCTCCAAAGAGCATAATTACTAGTGTGGAAATCAGGAGGAAAATTCACTTTAGCAAGACATCCAAATGTAAGTTGTGTTAGGGATGTAATTTAGTTTGTGTAAGTAGATCACTTTGAATTTGTTAGGCAGAGACTTAAATGCAGCAACTAGGGCAATTGGAGTTATTTATGACATCACAGAAGTTAGTGGTTATATGGCTGTAGAGGTCTTATCACAGTTTGGGAAGCCATACTAGGTCCTGGAAGCCCTGGGGTCCTCTAGTACCCATCTTGGCCTTCCTCAGACTATCTGGATCTGGAATGTCCTGTTATAGGGCCACGCCTCTCTGACTGCTTCCAAGTTCAAACCTTGAGATTTTTCTTAAAGATTTACTTACTTATTTTGAGAGAGAGAGAGAGAGAGAGAGAGCATGAATGAGCACTGCACAGGGTGGGGGTGGCAGATTGAAAGGGAGAGGAGAATCCCAAGCAGAACTCAAGTGCATGATCCTGAGATCATGACCTGAGCCCAAATCAAGGGTCAGATGTTTAACCAACTGAGCCACCCAGGTGCCCCTTGAGCAAATTGTTTAACTTCTCTTTGCCTCAATTAATTTACATGTAGGGTGTGGATAATATAGTACAGAAAGTCCCCGACTTATGATGGTTCAACTTATGATTTTTCAACTTTACAATGGTATGAAGGCGATATGAATTCCGTAGAAACCATACTTGGAATTCTGAATTTGGATCTTTTCTTGGCTTCGCCATATACAGGTCGGTCCTCTCTCATAATGCTAGGCATTGGCAGGGAGTCACAGCGCCCAGGAAGCCATGGAATCCTGAGGATAAACAACCAGTATACTTACAACCATTCTGTTTTTTCACTTTCAGTGCAATATTCAATAAATTACATGAGATATTCAACACTTTATCAAATAGGCTTTGTGTTAGATAATTTGCCTAACACTGGGCTAACAGCAGGCTAGGCTAAGCTATGATGTTTGGTTGGTTAGGTGTATTAAATGAATTTTTGACCTAGGATCTTTTCAACTGACAGTGGATTTATTGCCTTGTGAGCCTATCATAGGTCGAGAGAGATATGTAGCGCCTGTCTTGTAGGGCTGTTGTGAGGTTTAAATGAGTAACATGCGAAATGCTTGGAAAATGCTGGGAATATGAATATGGTAAGGACCCAATGAAATATTAGCTGTCATTCTCATTTGACCAGCAGATCTCCAATTGGTGACAATGACACCATATCACTCTGATTCCTCGGCATCTACTTGCCTGGTTATGGTGATCCCTACACGACAATAGAGTATCGCCCCTGAACCAGTGTCATCTTCCCAAGCAGCTCTAGGACAGGTGGGCACATATGGGAACTATCCATCTTCTATACATAGGCACAGCGCTGTCCTATTTGGCCTGTTCTTTTCAATTCCCTTTTCTATGAGCTCAGGTAGCAGAGAGACAAAGTAGCCAACTCCTGGCTAGACACACATCCAACAGGACACAGAATGCCAGCCTCCCCTTCAATCAGACACCTCTTGTCCTTAGTGATTCTCTTGGAAGCCCCCTTTCTTGGAAGTAGCACCTGAGTTTGCAGAAAAATCATGCTGCTCACAGAAGCTCAGTGTTCTCATGAGGGCAATTTCTCATTGCAAACTAGTGCACCGCCACTCTGACTTTATAGAGAATGTTGGGTTTCTGAGCTTGGTCAATTTACTGGTACAGCCAGTTAACATAGGCCCTGTGGTCATGAAGGACGTCAGTTTCTAAGGTGCATTCTTAGGCTTGGAACCTGGTCTGGTGAAAGGGGGTGGTTTTCAGGTGATCCAGGGGACCAGCAGCATTAGCATCATGTGAGGGTTTGTTAGAAAATGCAAATTCTTAGGCCTCAGTCAGAAACCCTGGGTTGGAGCAATCGGTGCTCTAACAAGCCCTCCAGATGATCCTGATGCACCCTAAAGTTTGGGAACCACTACAGTAGTGGGTTAAGAGTATAGACTGTGGAACCAGAATACTGAGCTGTATGACCTCGGGTAAGTTACTTAACCTCTCTGGGTCTCAGTTTCCTTAGACAATGGAGATAGTAACAACACCTATCTGCTAAAATTGATGTAAAGATTAAGGCAGTTGATATATCAAGTGTTATATTGTAGCAAGTGATCTTATTCTGTTGTTTTCAGTGAAATCTTTGGAGCACACATTCCCACACGGAGCCTAGAGTGAACCCTTGCTCCTTGAAATGTTTTCCCCAAAGAGCAGCAGCCACTGAAGCGTCACCTGGGAACCTAAGAGAAATGTAGAATCTCAGGCCCTCCCTGTCCTTTTGCACCGGAATCTGCATTTTACAAATAGGTATTTGAGGGGCAGCCCGGGTGGCCCAGCAGTTTAGCGCCTGCCTTCAGCCCAGGGCCTGATCCTGGGGACCCGGGATCGAGTCCCACATCGGGCTCCCTGCATGGCGCCTGCTTCTCCCTCTGCCTGTGTCTCTGCCTCTCTCTCTCGCTCTCTCTTTCTCTGTCTTTCGTGAATAAATAAAATCTTAAAAAAAAAAAAACCCAAATAGGTATTTGAATAGCAAAGAGGTATTAGATAACTCAGCTTTTGGCCCACTAAAATTCTTTGTAACTAAGAATCTCCTGGGACTGGAACCTACATCTTGCAATGATTTCTACCATTGATTCTGTTGCTCACCAAGGATTTAGAAACCCTAGTGCACTTAGGACAGCTGATTTCCATCCTTTGAAAAAACTCAAAGTACCTGTGTTGCTCAACTTGGCAGGCACTCGACCTACAAAAGACGGCATTTGTTCTAAGAAAAGTAGGTTCGTGTGGAAGAATGCTGAGTGTGATTAACAACTAGCTAAGAAATTAATCCTGTGTTCTGTATGATTTGCGGTTCTTTCACATAGCTCATATTAGTGCATCCTGTAAGAGTTTATTGAATGAGTGTTCTTTATCCAGGCAGAAATGTAGAAGGTTGGGCCTTCTACAACCTATTTTTATGGAGACATTTGTTGGAAATCCTATTTCAAGGGAGCAAAAGCCAACCTCACTAAAACCATGCCTTGGCAAAACTCTGCTGTCAGATCTGCAGTAGAGTAAAGCAAGAGGCCAACCATCCAAGAGGCCCTGGAGTTGAAATGCAGGGCTGAGGTGAGAACAGTAATTATAAATCTGGGAACAAAAATGTTATAAAACAAATTGGCCTCTCAGTGCTCTGAAAGCTTTACCACAAAACTTGACAGCAGTACATTCAGCACAGAGTTTATAAATTGGGTTGTTTGTGAAATCGTATCACTTATCAAGCACCATTCCATGTGGTGCACCAGGTATCCTGCTGGGGGAACAAAGGAATATGAGGCAAATACTTTTATTTTTTTTCTGATTACCCCTAGATGAAGTATTTTCTCCTCCCTCTAAACACTGAGTCCATCATATACCTTGCAATTCTTTGACAGTTATGTACTAGAGGCTTGTGATATTTTCTCTTAAATCCTTGAATTGTTACTCCGTATTTTGTAGCTTTTCCTGTCTGTCATGTACCTACCTCTCCACTAGAATAATGCAGTTGTTCTTCACATTAAGGAAGGTGGCAATCTGTGTAGGGACCAGATTACTTCAAGCTCGCCCTTAACTTTCAGGAGTCAGCTCTTTGTAGACCTGTAAGTCATTTGACAAATCCTCACCTTTGACAGACTAGTCTTTTTCCCTCCAGCCTCATAGGGTTGCCAAAAGTCTAGCTCTGCTACTCAGCTGCCTCCTGAAGATCACTGTATGCTCTGAAGCACAGGTAGCCCTGGTGTAAAAGCAAGTGAGGAAAAGTACATCAAACAGGTGGCACATAACTAGGATGCTAGTTAAATGAGAAAATATCCATGTGTGCATTCTGGAAGTGCCCCCACCATTGTCGCCACAGTGCAGAGCTGGAGAGGAGCCACTGCCCAGAGGATGGAGGAGGTGAAGGAGGTGGAGGAGGAAGAGAAGGTGGAGGAGGAGATGGAGGAGGTAGAGGAGGTGGAGGAGGTAGAGGAGGTAGAGGAGGTAGAGGAGGAGATGGAGCAGGTGGAGGAGGTGCCAGACCAGTGAGTGGGAAGGGAGGTGAGGGAGATTGTCAGTATTTAAACAGACCACATCACACATGAGTACAAGCTACTGGTGGTCCTTAGTTCAGGAGGCGTGGGGAAGTCTGCTCTGACAGTTCGGTTTGTTCAGGGAGGTTTTTTTTTTTTTTTGAAAAATACGACCCAACGATGTAAGAGTCCTACACAAGGCAAGCTGAAGTGCATTGCCAGCAGTGTATGCTTGGAATCCTGGACACAGCAGGAACAGACAACTGACAGTGGTGAGGGACTTGTCTATGAAGAATGGCCAAGGATTTGCTCTGGTATATTCTATTACAGCTCAGTCCACATTTAATGACTTATAGGACCCGAGGGAACACATTTTATGGGTTAGGGACACAGAAGATGTTCCAATGACTTTGGTAGGCAATAAATGTGAGCTAGAAGATGAGCGAGTAGCTGGCAAAGAACAGGGTCAAAATTTAGCAAGAGTCAAAGATCAACGTTAATGAGATATTTTATGACCCGATCAGATGGATAGATAGAAAAATAGCAGTGAAAAGAAGCCTAAAAAGAAATTATGTCTGCTGGAGCAGATCTCAGCCAGATTGCAGGAATGCCTAATTGAGAAGTGCCAGCATTCTGGACTTTAAAAATTAAATCTGGGGGTGCCTGGATGGCTCAGTGGGTTAATGTCTGCCTTTGGCTCAGATCATGATCCTGGGGTCCTGGGATTGAGTCTCCAGTTGGATTCCCTGCTCAGGGAGGGGTCTGCTTCTCCCTCTGCCACAACCCCTACTCATGCTCACTCTCTCTTGCAAAAATAAATAAAATCTTTTAAAAAATTAAACCTGAAGAGGCATCTTCTATTTTATATATTATGTGAGGAAGTTAAGTTTTATATTGGCTTGCACAAATCCCCTGAAAAAAAATTATTCTGTGTATATCTCTTGGAAAATAAGACCATGGTATTTCTCCTTTCCAATAGAAGTTGTAACAGATGTGAAAATAAATATAGTTGACTCTCATATGATTACACAAAAGTATGGATGCATTCCAAATGTTAGATATTGTTGCTATAATCAAATGATTTCATACTGACCTTTTTATCATGATTCCTCCCTGTCAAACACTGTAAGTTGAACCATTATACTTTATGTCTGTAATGATATAGATTGCGAGATTTCCCCTCAAACTCATTGCAGCAGATAACTTTGAGTCATTGACTTCATTTCATATTTAAAAAATTATGAAATATCATTGTCATTATATTCTAATTAAAATTGTGCATAATGCTTTTGGGAAAATGAGTCTTTTATAGGAAAAAAACTGGGATAAGTGATTTGTATGGCTTTCAGAGCTAAAATGTATAAATATACTAAACCAAAAAATAATAATGAGAAATATCAGTAATTACATAAATGTAAAAGGACTAAAATACTCCAGGTAAAACTCAGAAATGATCAGTCTGCACTAAAACCTAATGATTCTGATTTTATGAGGTCTCCGATTTTCAGAGACACACATCTAAAACCCAAGGTCGAAAGCAAAAGGGTGGAACAAGTTAACTCATGCACTGTTAATCAAAAGAAAGCCACTGTAGCAATATTAAGAATAGAAAAAATAAACTGTAAGGCAAAAAAGTTTGTTATGCAAATAGAGGATTACTTCATAAAGTTAAAATACTTTACTAGGAAGCTTTAATGATTTTAGATTTGCATGTGCACCAAAAATATGATGTTAAAATATGGAAAGCAAAATTAACAGAATTACAAGGAAAATTAGACACATCCATAATGACACAGGGAGATTTTCACATGTGTTTCTTAATAGTAGATGTGGAATAAAAGAAAAATCAGTAAGAGTACAGAATGTTTGGACAACATGATTAATAAGCTTGATACAAACAAACATAACACTCAAATCAAGACATTGTTAGGTCTCTTTGGTCCTGGAGAAGAACACATATTTAGGGTCATGAGATTTTTAGAAATCCGTTCTTCCATTTGGAGTACACATGCAAGCAAGAGTAGGAAAACACCTGTGATACAGACCTGTTGCCACATCATACAAGAGACTATAACGTCTTTACACTTATAACTTGAATATGCATGTTGTAAAATTAAATTTCATCCATCCCTAATCCTATCAGTCTGGTACCAGTACTGTAGATGGTATTCTTTTCATTATTTAATGCTGGGAATGAACCTTGATGACAATTATCATGTTGTCTAAACCGATCACCATTTTGTTAGGACGTAGAACTCAAAAGTACTAATTATTTCTTAAGCTACAGTAACTCATTGAATTCCACCCAATCTTATGGGCAAGATGTAGAGGACTGCTCAGGGGCTCCAGGCTCACAGTTTAAACCATTATGAGAAAAACCTCATATATTTGACCAATGTTACATAAATACACAAAATTACAATAAAAAAATCTCTGGATTTAATTGTAGTTTATACATTTAAATAGTCAGTATTCTGCAAATGAAGGGTAAATATTAAATGGCCATTTCTACTATAAAAGACACTACCTTTGGAAAACAGTACTTCTATCTTAGGAGTGAGGGGGTGGTGTGTAACAAGGTGGGGAATGAAAGGAAGGATGGAGCAAGATGCTTTTTTTGGAAGTAGGATTTTTTAAAAAGATTTTATTTATTTATTCATGATAGACATAGAGAGAGAGAGGCAGAGACACAGGCAGAGGGAGAAGCAGGCTCCATGCCAGGAGCCTGAGGCGGGACTCGATCCCGGGACTCCAGGATTACGCCCTGGGCCAAAGGCAGGTGCCAAACCGCTAAGCCACCCAGGGATCCCATGGAAGGAGAAATTTTTTTTAATACCTCCTTTTAACCTTTTCCATACATGTTTGATCAGTTGTCCCTACTAGAGCAAGTTTCACTATTTCATTAGAAAAGTGCCTGTAATAAGAATTATTTAAAAAATATGAAGTGGCTTTTCTTTTTTAAAGAGGGAAACCGAGACTCGATCTGAAATACATATTTTGCTATGCCACCATCTTTATTAAAACAGATATAACTCTTGTTTGTAATCAATACAGTGCATAAAAATAAGCAAGGCAGACATTGGAGGAATTCCATTTATTGTGGATGCATTTTCACAATATATATTTATTGCAGCGATCAATTATCAGTGAAAAATATCAAGTGTTTATAAAACTTTTAGGAATGGCAGATTCACAGAACATGCTAGTCACCTTGCAGTCTTACCTCTTAAAGATAACAAAGAGAATTGTAATCAAACAAGTAAACAAGGAATTTATTTTTCAAAAGATTAAATCCAAACTGAACAAAATTCTACCCTAAAACTTATTCCATCCAATATTGGAATAAAAGTCAGGACTGATATACTCTCTTCTCAACTTTAGACTTTCTAAAAAAATATATAATAGTGATCAGGAGAAGCTCTTATTCAAAAGTACAACAAAGCAATGTTCCCTCACCATGGGCCTTAATTCAAATTTTGATCCATTTCCCTCCAATTATGGGAGTCAATGCTGAAATCAGGCACTGCATGTGAATTCTAGTTCGTTTTATCATAGACTCACGTCTACTTTGTCATGGGTAGATGACCTGTGCAGTCTTGTTGGCTTTCCCTCCTTTGGCCCAGGTGTGCTAAAGCTAGAGGATTCAGCAACTCTTTACTGATTTATGAGGAAAACAGACTTTGGAAGGCAGTGGTCACTCCTCATGCCAGCCTTGCCCTGGCTAGCTCTTCTAGGGCAATACTGTAGATTATAAGTCATTTGAGAGGCTCCCTCAACGTGGTAGGAATTGAGACTAAGACAATTTTGGTTAAGTCAAATGAGGTATAAGTTTATAGAATTACACTGCATGTATATTTCTATGCTAGAAGGTATTGCCAAGACACTGGAGTTCTCTTTAATCACTTATTGTGGAGAACAGATGAATACTTACACACTAAAATAGATGTGATATCTAGACTGTGTGTGTAAAATCTGAAAATGAAAGTCGATAGACTCTAGGGGAAAAGGTAAAACTAATAAAAGTTACACATATTTTTTGAAAATTCAATGTGGTATCAACTTATGATGAGTACCAATGACGAATAAAAATAGAAAAGTTTAATTTAAAAGATAGTTCAGTCTATTAAGAATGGAAACACTGTCATAGCTCCTCCATGTTGCTTTTGCTCACTTTTCTTCTCTGCTTCCAGACATTAGCCAAAGTTGGTCTCAGTATACCCACACGTGTAATTCCAATCTGTACAGTTTTGTGACAAAAATTCTTGTCTTCCAATTTTAGAGAAGGAAGAGACCTCATTTACCATCTAAGCCAACCTACTGTGGACTTGATTTTAAGAAAAGAGTTCTGAGCCAGCTTTGAGTTTGACTCAGATGGTAGATTTAGTACAATACACACTGGACTTCAAGATTGTTTTTAATTATAAACTAAATACTATGCTTTATAGAAAATGTCAACTACTTTTGACACTTCTAATCTCTCTTCTTACAGGTTATTGGACACTGGAAACATATCAATACCTATCCTGCCATGAATCTATTGGCAAATATGAAATATTAATATAATATTGTGATTTTTAATTTTTAAAAAGCTGTGATATTGGCTAGTTACAAGGACATATTGCTAAATATAATAGTCTAGCGCATAAAAAAGCTTTCTACCATTAGTGTGTTTGCATATGTGTATGCACATACATACATGATCAGGTCATCTAAAATGTGGTTTGCTATTGCTACCAAAGAAATCCACAAGCAACCAACCTAAAGAATCAGTACCAATGTCAGCTAACATCATAATCCAATTTAGATATTCATCAGCATGAAAAAAATAATACCTTAACAGTACATCTTTTTTTTTTTTTTTTTTAAAGACAATCATTATTGCAGTATCTCAAATCTGAAATGGTCTACTTTCGGAAAGTGTTAGAATTGCCTTCTAAGATAATTTCTTCCATGCTTTATCCTAAAGTGCAGAAACAACATGACTTCTGTATTTAAAACAAAACAAAGCAAAACAAAACAAAACCACTCGTGGTTTTGTTTTTCTGGGCACTGCACACATTCCTCAGGCAATTTTCAACTTGAAGCTCCTTTTGTTGACTTCTGGTGTGGTTGGTATCACTGTTCAGACACAGAGTTATGATGATCAGTAGGAAAGTCTCTATTTCACAGCATGGGTTTCTTTAGAAACAGGTTCCTGTGCAAAGGCAGTACTTTTACCATGAACATCTCTAGACTGTGATTATTAAATATAGTGACAATATACATGGGTTTACTGGGATAATGAAAAATAAAACAAGAGGAAATGAACTCAATTTAGTAAATCAACATAAATATAAAACAGAACAAACTAGCCCCTCTTCAACTGAGCTGGTCCAGCATCTTGAGCGGCTACTTTGGGTTCTTTCTTCCACTGTCTCAAACCTGCTAAGAGAAGAGAGCTTTAAATTCACAGGCCATGGCATTCCAGCCAGATGTTTTGTGTCAGAGGAAGAAAAAAAATAATTGAAATATGGTAGGAATAAATATTTATGAAAGGGAGGATTACTGTTGGTATTCTATTCAAATATGCTCCTCACCTTCTAGTCTACCCTCTCTTTTGCTGATTTTTTTTACTTCTCTCTCTTTCTTCTTTTTTTTTTTTAATTTTTTTTTTATTTATTTATGATAGTCACAGAGAGAGAGAGAGAGAGAGAGAGAGAGAGGCAGAGACACAGACAGAGGGAGAAGCAGGCTCCATGCACTGGGAGCCTGATGTGGGATTCGATCCCGGGTCTCCAGGATCGCGCCCTGGGCCAAAGGCAGGCGCCAAACCGCTGCGCCACCCAGGGATCCCTCTCTCTTTCTTCTTTATATTCCCCTTCCTCATCTTGATCATTAGCCTTGCTTGTGGCATTCACAGTCAAGGAGTTTTGTGTGTGTGTGTGTGTGTGTGTGTGTTTTCTTTTAAAACTTGACTCGAAGGGCCAGTAACCTGTAGCATGTTTTCTGGAACAGGCATACATGATGAATGGCTCAGTCTTGGCCACGTCAAGGACAATGGAGAAGTAGAATGTGTTTATCTTTTCTCTTCTCCTGTTTTTTATTTCTTCCCTCCTATTCTTACACCCTGACCCTTGAAACTTATCTGGGCCACGCTCTTATTTGTATACCATTTCTTTTCTTCAGCTAGTTGCTAGAAATCCTTGCTGACATATTCACGAATACCAGTGTGGGGAGTCTGCATTTTCGAATGTGCACTTCCATCTCAAAGGAGTGACTGCATGAGGTGTAGTGAGCCTGACATTTTGGAGTGAAGGAGTCACCTACTCTGCTACTTCATAAAATCAGCTCTGGGTCTCACGGTTATATTATTATTATATTATATATCATTGTACAGAGAGCTTCTTGGTATAGACCGAGGATGAGTGGGCAGTGTAGGTGAAGACTCACCCTGTCACCTTTCCACCTTGTACCACCACACTGCACAGTTCCAAGCAGTACCATTCAGGTGTCGAATGTGAGTGGTGTTCTCTTGAGTGGTTACCATTCCAGATGGTCTCCATACTCCATTTCCCAGAACTCTAGCTCAGTGGTATATTACTCAGAGAGGCTTCATGAAACCCGTGCTGATAGGCTATGAATAGCTGGCGCCCTCTTCTCAGAAAGCAGCCCATATAGACATTTGGACTGCCATTTCCGAGAGGTCGGAGATGGATGCTAGAGGGGCCGTTGATGGCTTAGGCCAATAGAAGTTCATCCTTCGTCTTAAAATAGAAACTAATAAATGATTCCATTCCCCTACCCCCCACCCCCTCCACCAGGAGAAAATTGTGCTAGGAACTTTAAGCTTTCTCTTTTCTGCTGACTATGCAACCCTCAAAGGAAAGCAGCATGCATAGTGGTTAAGAACGCAGGCTCAGACCAGACTGCCTGAGTTTTGATGCAGGCTTTGCTAACTTATTCATTGTGTGGTTTTGGGGAAGTTCACCTCTCTGTGCTTTGTTTTCCACAGCTCTAAACGGCGGCGGTGGGGGGGGGGGGAGGTGGTAATAAAAAGACCCACTCCACAGGGTGGTGGGAGCATCAGATGAGATAACATAGATTGAGAAGGTAGAGCAGCGCCTTGCAGAGTGGACATAGTGGTGAGTAGTGGTGATAATTATTACTAGATACTTTTAATATGTTTAGCAATGACTTAGAAAAGTTATGTAAAAACCGCCTTAAATAGAGAGACTGGGCCAGTGGATTTTGCTGAAATGTAAGAGCAATCAACGAATCGAGAGATGGAACAGCACGTTAGGCAGCTGTGCCAGACATAGGAGCATGTAGAAGGGAGGAGAAGGGAAGTGAGATTCTGTTGCTTCAGGGAACAGTAGGGATCCTCTGGTGGCCTTCGAGGGGTTCCTCAGTCCTGGGTTTGCTTGAAAAGTGCTTCTAAATCGTCCCCTAAGCAGACTGGTCTAACCCTGCTTCTGGTTGCTCTCTGATTTCTCTCCCACTTTCCCTCTATGAAAGGAGGAGACTGGGCTAACTGCTCAAAATGGGGAAGGGCTACAGCCAAAATGAATTAGCTCTTTGGACAAGGAGTCCTACGATCAGTCTGAGCATCATTCAGATATTGTTCAGAGCCTCCTTTATGAAGAATAAGCATAGCCATTGACCAGAGGACACACACACACACACACACACACACACACACGACAAATCCAAGCATTCTTAGCCATGAGTTTCTATAGGGGGGCAAGTTTTGCCTGACTTATATTAATTTTTTGCCATAGCAACCTTGGGTCCTACGCTTCTGACAGTGTAATGGTTCCAGAAAGTAGCTCTGGAGCCACTTAGGGAGATAGAGGTTTCTCCCTAGGTAATCTTCAAATGGCTGTGGCTCCAAGCCTGGACCGTGTAAGGAAGTATATACCCTACAACCTCTGTTGTCAACACTCCTACCACTGTGGTGCTTCTAGAATGTCTTATTGTGAACCACTCTACAGGTCCAGACTTTTTACGTTGTTAGGACTGTCAAGCCTACAATTCTGAAGGCCCTGTGACTTCATTTCTCATTGCACCATATATAAGTTTTTAGAAGCTGATGGTTGCCTAGAAAAGGCTATGTGGATCAGTGATATTTCTCATTTGATCCTGGGATGTCACACTGGAGGATATGGCAGGAGAAGAACCTATGAAAAGTAAATCTTCCCAGTAGATTACCTTAGTGGGAGAAGTGACCTTATCCACAGATTGCTTTTCCCAGAGGTTCCGCTTGCCAGATACGTCTCCTGGCCTCAAATCCTAATGAAGAAAAAGCAGAAAAAGTTGATAGGTGGCCATTCATATTTTCTGGCCAGATACAAATAAATCATCACTTCTGTTGTTTGTTTGAATCAGCTTCTTGTTTGATACACTTGATCCTAGTGATTCAAAATGGGTAGAATCAAAAGGATCATTAGCCACTGTTTGCTTTTTATGGTGTTTGGATCTATGTTATAATATGAGAATGGGCTGGAATTAACCAGCATGTAGTTCCTGTCCTCCACCAAGGACTTACAGTTTGCTGATTAGCAGAACTGGAATGCAAGCATACTTCACATAATGTAGTCATTTTTAACTTTCTATGCTCTTAGAAGTGAATAGAACATACGTTCCTTTTAAATAATTCTTTTGGGGTCGGATAAGCATTTCTTTCACCTCTTGCAGATGAACTTTCTTTCAGCATCCTGCTGTATCCCCTAAACCCTTAGGATTTCAGTGCATACCAGCCTGACTTCCAAACGCCAACACTCCATTTCTTTGCGTGAGGACCTTCTCTGGCTACAGATGTCCACTTTGCTCACCCAGGAGGCAGACTGGAAGTTCAGAGAGTTAACATACCCAGGAGCAGTCCTCAATCACTCACTGATGAGATTTGGTGCAAGATTATTTCTCAGGCTCACTCATGCCCCAGGTAGAACTGTGAAGCATGTGTTTTATGGCGGCTTCCAGGGTCGCCCCGGTGGGGTTAGGTTTTAATAGCCCGTGTGGTGAGTTGCTTAATAGTCTTATTGGCTACCTTCTTTTCCCTGACTCACTTCCTGGAATGTTTTCTTTGCCTCCCAAGTAAATTACTTATACTTGAATTACTATTAGGGTCTGCCTCTGGGCAGCTCAATCTAAGACACTTTTCTAATTGCACTTTCCTCAGATTAAAATCATTTTGGGTTTCCTGAGGAGTAAGTGGGTAATTCAGAAGTGGGATCAGTAGAGCCTAGCCCTACAAAAGGGAAGATTTACCACAAGTTGTACCCATAAGAGAGGTTGAGTTGATGACATGTGTGAGAGCATGTGGAAATCTTGGGAAGAAAACCCTAAAATACGATTGGCAACAGTTACATAGCTTTGATTGGTTATTTACTACCTCATAATTAATCTGGTTTGGATAAGGATCCAAATTTCTGTTTCCATTTACTTTTCTTCCAGCATTTGCTTACATTAGTACTTGGCAAAGGTGGTTCGTAGAAAATAAATGTGTTTTACTGAAATAGTAATGTTTATTTTGGCAAAACATTTTCTCATTAGGAAGGCAAAGCTAATAACAATTGCATTTATCCACAGACACTGGTCTAAATGAACATATTTTTGATAGATACTATTGAAATCTTGACACTGAGAACGCACTGGTTAAATGGTACCATGTGAAGCATTTTAGATTTACCTTAATCTTACCGAGTTTCTGGATTTCTGTTGTGGCATGGATTCCTGATATTCTTTTAGAGAGTTACACCTATTTAACTTGGAACCAGTAAGCAACAAATCAGATTGTTTTGAAGAATTCCACTACATTTGCCAATATAGGTAGAAGTTGCCAAATTGTCTGGAAGACTTTTAAAATTGGGGAAACTATAATTAGGAACATACTAATGGAAGCTCTGGAAAGTGGCTATTATGGCTAGTATACTTTATTTATTTGATTCATATAAAACAATTACAATTCTTTCACATGAATGTTCTACTGAAGAAAGTGAATTGTATTTCCCTTAACTCCTGCCCATTAATCTTTTGAGAGCACTCACACAGTCTAAGGAGTCCATCTTAAGAAAATATTCACATCCAAGTGGTAAGTTGGCATTTTTAATCAAAGGGGAAAAAATAAATGGAATTACCTGACCAGACTACATTCTAGAGAAAGACCCACTCCAGAAGAAGAGGGAGAAATGAAGGCAGGAGAAGCAAGTTTCCAATCAACCAGAGATCAGAAAATGAAGAAGAGAATTCAGCTGAGAAAGACATTGTTGGAGGTTTGTTTAAACAAAAAGAAAGACAAATTAGCACTTAAAATGCTGTATATAACATGTAGGTTAGACACAAAAAAAAACAGTCAAACCAGATAAAGCAGACATACTCAGAACTGAATTCCAGTTACAAAGTTACACCAAAATCCTGTAAATTCTGCCCACAAATCCCAGTAGATGTCCCAGTAAAGAATCAGGTGTAGATCAGGGTTTCACTCTGAATAATTTCCAGGCACCCTAAAAAATATTAATTTGACAAACTACCTTGAACACTTTTAACTTTTAGCACATATTAAAATTATTACATAACTAGTGGTAGAGGGTGGTTTTTCTCTTCAGGGAATTTTAGAACAGAACATGAGTCTCATGGATTATTTCTTTCCTTCTTGAGGTTTCACTGGGTGAGGACTATTTTGGTGAAAGAATTTTCCTCTAATTTTTCCTTAGTGGCCACATGTCATACATTTGCCAAAACAAACTCAGGCTTTCCCTTCTACCCATGTATACCAAGGAATATTAACAAGGAGCTGAGGATAAATCCTCTCTGATCCCAAACCAGAAGGCGCAGTTGGGGGGCCTCCTATTTGCTGTTATCTTTAGGTAATCCTCTGACATCCTGGGCTCAGGCTCAGGCTGCCTATAATCCCAAGGGTGTCAAATTTAGATGCCTGCTGTCAAGGGCCAGGCTGGAAACACAAATGCCTAAAGAGGCCTGGTGTAAGGAGACTTAAAAAAAAAAAAAAGAAAGAAAGGAATCAGGGAATTCAAGAATGTATGCCTCCACACCTCAAAAACATGTTCAAATTACAAATTTATAAAGGGAAATAAAACACACCAGCCCCCAAACTACACAGATCTTAGCTGCAGGCCACCAACGTGAGACCACCTGAACAAGACCTGCACAAGATCCTTGGGCACACTCAAACGAGCTTTTATTTACAACATCATTACATTTGTTTCCTTCCGATCAGACCTTTATCCAAGGAGCCACACTAGCCTGTCTTTCTAAGCTGCCATTCCAGACTTAATCTTTTCCTAACAAGTTTTATGCATCTGCAGGATCCTTTCAGCCTGTTCTTCATTTTAGAAATCTTGTCTCTTTTCTGCCAGACCCAGAGTGTCTATGGGTTACCCTCTTGCCCTTGCTGGGGTTCCAAGTCATGTCCTCCTGCAAAGAAACTGCCATGTTGTTTATTGAGACTTTAACATGGCACTGGGGGTAGTAAGCCTGGAATGTGTAAGTAAATCTGCTTACCAAGCACATTCAAACGAACTTTTATTTACAACATCATTACATTTGTTTCCTTCCGATCAGACCTTCATCCAAGGAGCCACACTAGCCTGCCAAATCCAATGGGACATGGGAAAAAATATGTCACCACAATCTATACTAATTGTTGCTTCCTTCTTTCCTTTCCTCTCCATCCTCTAGGAGATGGTCTAGTGAATTGCTTCCTAAATCACAGGTAAGGCAGGCGATGGTTTTTCTAATTTCCTTATAATAATTTTTGGTCCTACCAGAAAGTGGGCTTTTCTTGAATGGAAACCTGCACAGTTATTATACCTGCTGTGTTAATAACTAAGTTAAATCTCTTAACCTCCCCATTAGGATAACACAGTTGATGACAAACTCATCAGTTAAGGTGCTGCTAAAAGAGTAGAGGTCAAGTCCTGGGCCAAATACAAGAATATAGTATGGTATAAAAATGAATGAGATTGTTAATACTGTAAATGTGAAAAAGTAATCATCTCATTTAGTGATGTGCCCTACTCATCAAATAGGAAAGCATATACCTTTTTCTCGTTAGCCTTTCTATCTTGTGAGATCTTCAGTGGGTCCATGAGCTTGCTAAATTTGTATCAAATTCACGTTTGTAGAGGAGAGGGTCCTTAAATTTTATTAGGTTTCAAGAGGTCCAAGATTCAGAAGGGATAATAATCACTGGTCTGGACACACAAAACCTATATAAGTTACCATTATAAAAGAAATTTCTACTTCTTAGGTCACCCTGGATGCTGGGGGAAATTTGAAGCACTAAAGAGAATGGACCTTTTGGGTATGATCCATCGCCTAAACTCTCTCTAGGTAAAGGCCCCTCTTTCTGTATCTATTTGGATGAGGTAAAGAATTTTTTTTTTCAATATGTAGACTTTCCAATTTTAGCTTAGGTTTACATTAGTTTTATACTTCCTGAAAGCCCTCATGCAAAAAAAAATCTCAGGCTGAATGGTAATCAAGTGACTACATGGAGTCATGCCCACAAAATGTATGGAAATACTGCCATTTTTTTTCTTTTTAAATTGGAAAAGTGATAAACTGTACTGATGATTTTGGAGATTAAATATGGAGCCCAACGATGCAATTAAATGGTCAGCAATGCAGCGGTTGATGATTTAGCAAGGCTTTTCTTCTACCTCTAGCTTGGAGTAGTTTATACCAATGGAAGCTGTGCTCCCTTGGGCACTAACAAAGGTATAAAAGCAACTTAATAGAGAAAGTCCACAAATATATAGTAGGGAGATTCATAAGGCTTTTGATTATAATGATAAATGCAAGGCAATTATCACAGACATTCAATGAAAAATTTAAGAGGACATTTTTATAGTAAGATAGCCACACTTAATAAGAAAATGTTAGATTTCCAAAAATAACATTCATAACCGTTTTTATAGTTTCCAGTTTTACTGTGTTGTTTGTTCTTTTTCTCCAAATGACTTTCCTTTGGAGGTGTTGACAATAAAGTCAAAGCAATCATTTCAACAACAGCCCAATAACTATATTTTTGTGTTAGGTTACAGAAATTAGGCAAATTAGAAAATATGTGTTCAAAATAGCCAACATATACATTCTTTTGGGAATAAGTCTAGGAGTGCTCTTGACTGAGACGTGGCCAAGATAATTTGACATTTTCACTTTCAAATTCCTAACTGTGATTTATAGAATGGAAGCTTAACAAGTAAACCGGTTAAGAGTGTAAATGTGAGTAGCGTAGAGCTCCAGCGAGCTACTCCACTCAGGGTGTAGAGGTGACTGTGGTTCCATTTTACCCTCTGGGGCAAAGGGTATGGGCTGCTCTAGATGTGCTCTCTAAATCTGAGACCCTCCTCGTTTGTTATTCAGAGTGACAGCAAAGAATAGGAGCATTGTCTTTCCTAGGCAAATAGACGAACAGCTTGTTTTCTTCTGGTGTTGGAAACTGGGAGATCAAAAAACTTCAGAATAACTCGGAGCTACTTACAGAAGGTTTGGGAGCGGGTGACTTATTTCCATCTGGGGTTTTAGTTAGCCATTCGTTGATGCGGCTGGAAACCCCCACCTTCAAGCCAGCAGTCTCCTACAAAGTCAATAATTCATTATTACAGAAAAAAAAACTTTACTTGGAAAAGACTCTAAATAAGTAACCTCAAAATACTATTATTAGGTATTACTTTGCATAACCATCATGTGACACTAATCAATTATTGATCTCTATATTTTATAGTTTGAATAAAATGAGCCTTAAGCTTGATATTTAAAGACTATGTTAGGGGTACCTGGGAGGCTCAGTCACTAAGCATCTACCTTCAGCTCAGGTCATGATCCCAGGGTCCTAGGATGGAGCCCTGCATTGAGCTCCCTGTTCAGTGCGGAGTTAGCTTCTCTCTCTCCCGATGCCCCTCCCCTCATTTGTGCTCTCTCTCCCTCTCCCAAACAAACAAATAAACAAAATCTTAAAAAAAAAAAAAAAGACCATGTTATCTGGTTTTCTTTCCCCTGTACCTCACCCCCTTCCCAACTCCAGGGGTGGGCGATTAATTTCAGGCACTTCATTTGGAATACTGTGGCCAGAGCATAGTACACAGTCTAGGCTCCTCAACACATTGTCTCTGAAAGAATTAACTAACATCTTCTTCACTGCTTTTATAATTAAGTAGTGTGATTCCTTAAAAAAAAAAAAAAAAAAAGGAAAAAACAAACCCAACCTCTAAAATTAAAAGACCAGAATCCTATACTGACCTTATTTGGTGTGCCTGACACAGTAGGGGACGAAAATACATTCCCTTTCTCCCACATGCTCTTGATATTGCGTACACCTTCAGCAGGAACGGGAAGATCTGAGGCTGCTGGCTTTACAGGTTTTGTGGTTTTTGTTCCCTGAAATGTGTGAATTATTTTTTAGGGTGGGTGCTGATAAGTTTGCTCTCATAAAATTATGGTGAGCTTGTCTTCCTCAACATTATCATTCAAAATTCATTATGATATTTTAAAAAGTTCACCTTCACCAAAAGTTGTTGTAAAGCTACATTCGGACGGTATACAGACCTCACATAAACCATAATACCTACAGCTGAGGATCTTTCAAAAATGAAATGATACCTTTTACTGGAACACCAATGATTGTGGAGGTGATATTTCATGTCATTTCTCCAATAGATAAGTGCTTTATGTGTGCAGGGCATTGTGCTAGGCTCTGGGGCTATAGAGCTACTCAAGACAGTCTGCTCTGTAGTCTCCAGGGGACTTAACATCTTAATAGGAGGGAAAGACAGTAACTAGTTATACAAGTATTTATTTCACATCGTGGTAAGTATTCTGAAAGATAAATGTGCTATAAAGCATGCCCAGAGAACATACATGAGGGGAATAATACTTAGTTTAGGGAAGAAAGAAGGCTACTCTGAAGAAGTGACATTTAAACTGAGAGACAACAGAAGGTTTGGAAGTGGTGAGGCGAAAAGAAGGAGCAATGCCATTCTACATACAAAGGACTGACGACAGGACATGTTGGAAACCTGAGAGACCTGTGTATGGAGAATATACCAGAAGGAGGAAAGAACAGATGTAAAAATGAAAGCTGTGCATTCAAGACCTGTTTCCAGCAGTAGTGATGGGCATAACTAGAATCATTCATTTCTCTGGTGGTCCTGCTCTGTGGCCTGGGGCACGTGCTGCAAGGCCTGCTAGAGCTCTGGTCGACTCAACCACAGAGAATCACTATCTGCAATCTGTCTTACATTTTATTGGACATTCAATCTTGTGAAAAAGCAACTCTTGAGTGCTGGGACTTGAGTATTCATTTGATAAATCATCCAGACCTCTTTCTTCCTTATGCCCTCTTATCATTTGTTTGTGAACTATTGTATAGCTATCTCTGCTCTGCAGTTCAAAGGAGAGGAGAAAAATCAAACCAAGCTGAGCCAATTAATTTACAGCAGGTATTCCGATATACATCTGAAGGCTAAAACCATTGACTAAAACTACAAAAGGAGAAAAAAATACATCTTGATCAATGGCAAGGTACCAAATGCTTTGGTACTTGGAAATATACCTTATATCTAAATAGTGTAGAACCCACCCCCTTTTTTGGGGGAAAGTGGTGGGAAAAAGTTGGAACAGAAAGAAGCATAAAGGGCAGCCCAGGTGGCTCAGCGGTTTAGCGCCGCCTTCAGCCCAGGGTGTGATCCTGGAGATCCTGGATCAAGTCCCACATCGGGCTCCCTGCATGGAGCCTGCTTCTCCTCTGCCTGTGTCTCTGCCTCTCTCTCTCTCTGTGTCTCTCATGAATAAGTCAATAAAATCTTAAAAAAAAACAAAAACCAAAAAACACAACTGTGGCCTTTCAAGCCCAAAGCAATCAGTTTGAAATTGATGATGATTAACCTTGGTCTGGCTATCACCTTTCTATTAATTTATACTACTACTTTTATTTGATACTAAACGGTTTTATAGATTAAAAAAAAGGATTAACTAAGGTTGCAACTGTTAAAACTACATATGGGAACATATTTTAAAAGTCGTTAAGGAAATTTTAGATATGCTTATGAATGTACAAGTAATATAGTTCAATACCAATGAGCCCATTCATTAAAAGAGTAATAGCTTCATTAAAGAATATTCTGGCTGAAAGTAGAATACGAAAATTTATTTAAAACCTTCTATAATTTATCTTTGTTACTGCTCTTCTGTAGAACTAGTTCAAAGTATAATGAAGCATCACTAATATTCTAACACAGTAATGTGGTTCCTGGACCTGATTACTGTCCTAAGCCTCTACGATCCCTCATCCACAGAGTCAATTTCTGTTTGCCCCCGACTCCTAGGCCACCTCACCTCAATTGCACTGGTGTATTGCTCCAATCTGCTGTCAATCTTGGAGACGACTGCTGCTTGATGAGTTGATTTGACACCACTGTTAAGTGAATAAACACACACACACACACACGTAAAAATACAAGAGAGAATCATTCCATATATAACAGCTGATGATTCTCATTTGAACAACCAACCATATTTACCTTTTCTGCACAGATTTATTCAAAAATTCTGCTCGCTCTTCAATCTAGGAATTAAAAAAAAACCCCAGTTAATATTTGCAGCTTATAAACAATGTTTCTCAGCCACACATGCTTGCTGTTTATAAACAATGTTTTGGGATGCCTGGCTGGCTCAGTGGTTGAGCGTCTGCCTTGGGCTCAGGTCGTGACCCCAGAATCTCGGGATCGAGTCCCACATCAGGCTCCCTCCCTGCCTGCTTCTCCCTCTGCCTGTGTCTCTGCCTCTCTGTCTCTGTGTCTGTCATGATTAAATAAATACAATCTTAAAAAATATATATATATACATATATATATTTGTATATATACATATATACACAATGTATATATATACACAAACAAATTTGTATATATGTATGTGTGTGTGTGTATATATATATATATATATATATATATATATATACACAATGTTTCTCAGCCTATGTTGCTTAGTGAGTAAAAGCACCAGAGTGTGTGTCAGAGTAATAGGGTGTTGTGCCCAGTAATTCTTCTGGAAGAAAACTACTTAGGAGGTATTTGAGAGTGAGATTTGGAGAGAACAAATGGAAAATGATAAAGAGTGAAGATATACAAAGTTCTGGAGGCAAATTAAAGACCAGACAGAAATGGAATAAAAATACCTCTGAAATAATGCAAATCAGTGGCAAAATAATTACATTTCAAGACAACTCCCCTCCCCTCCCAAAGCACATGCTATTGCCCTTTAGGACATATTTATATGAGTACAGATAGACCATGTTATCTAACAAAATTTCCCCACAGTGTTTTAACTACATATTACATGTGTAATAGGATCAAGTAAGAAAGGTAACTAGGAACTGTGAACTCTTCACCTCCTGCTTGGCCTGTCTTTCTAACAGACAGCTGTCAAGCCTACTGCTGAACTTAATTTGCCTTGAATGTGGAAGATAGGGACACGAGTAGATCGAGACTAGGGCATGGCTCCTCAGGGCTGAGGCTCCCGTGAAACCTTTGTTAGGCCAAGGGGGGAATGACGGAAACAAGGCCAGAAAAACTGATGGATACATATGAAACAGGAAGGTCAGTAGCCTTTAATAAAATCCTTTTTCTCTTCAAAGCTAGGAACTTCCCTTTGCTAAAACTAAAGCTACTAAATCAGACATTATATTTTACTGACACTGTATCACTCAAATCACATGTTCTATGTAAGTCAGCAATTATCTGTTGACTCCTTATGACACCCAGCTCCAGGGGAGAAATTGCCTCTGGCACTTATCACCCACCAAAATCAGCAAATAGTAAAATCTTTGTATATGACTGCCTGTGCCAAAGCACACATGTGCCAAAGGGGTCCATCTTTTGCCCTGGTCAGGGCAGCCAAGGAATCTATGAGACCTCAGCTCCCCGAGGCTGGTGTGCTTGAGTGTTCCCTAGAGTCTTCTGAGGTGTTAGTGGCTCTTTTCTGGCCAGGACTGTCCTGGGACTCGTGCAGTATTAATAAACACCATTAGGCTTTTTGGAAAAAAAATGCTTCATTCTAATAGCAGTTGAATAACATTTTTATAGATGTTAGCGGGGGCATTTCATTTTTTCCAATGATTTCTCACAATGATAAAAGCAACTCATTAAAAATAAAACTTTACGCAAAAAAGTGCTACCAGAAGCCTTGAGTTTATGGGATGCAAAGTGTCTTAAATCTTATTTTTCTGATTTTAATATAATGTAGAAGTACACCGCTGGAGAAAAAGCTCACGGGTGAATAAGGTGAAATACATTGAAACTGTGCAATGCAGTTTTAATATCCATCCATCCATCCATCCGTCACCATCCAACCATCCATCAATCCATCCATCCATCCATCCATCCATCCATCCATCCATCCATCCATCCATCCTACTTTTGATCCTGCCAACCTGTCAGCTAAACAACTAACCAATAAATTATATATTGAGTACTCTATAAAGTTGAACCCTCAACAATGTATAAGACAGTGTCCCATTCTTTAAGAAGGACACGATTAGTAGAGGAGATTAGTAGAACATACGGATAAAATACTTAACATTCAATGATAGGAACCATAGTAAAGATAAGAAGAAAATGCCGTGACCATGGGAGAAGTGACTCTCTGGGTCAGTGGAGAAGTTTTTGAGTAGTTTTAGTTTATAGTTTACAGAATTTCCTCAATGAGTTTATGGAAGTGAGGGTGGGGGGTAGGAGTGCATGAGTTATGAGTTACAGGGGAGCAGGACATTTGTGGCAGAGCAAACCCATGCATGAAGATTTTGGGGGAACACATGCAGGGCAGGGGGTGGGTGCAGGAATAGTGGAAGGAGAGAGGAAGGGCAGCCGAGGGGGGGCTTGTTCCTTATAGCACTTCCAGCATCCTCCTGACTCCAGGATGAGCTTGCTAACCCTGGCTATCCCATTAACTCAAATTATGGAGATTCTCAGAACCTGACATCTCCTTTTGTATCTATAATATCAAATACAGCTTGACTTCACTATCACATTTTGTCAGGTCTCACCATCCATTTACTGATTCATTCCTATTGGAAAATCCTTAACTTAATCTAGATAATGTAACAAAGTGTACTAAATTTTATACACCTAACAATTTCTGCACAAGGAGTTTAACGAGAGCAGTTGGTTCTTCTGAAGACCAAGAGGTGGCACTGTTGTCCCGAAAAAACTCAAGGGAAAAAGCAAAGCACGCTATTAATTTTAGAGAAAATTGGCTCTCTCCTTACTGTACACCCCTTCCACCACCAAAATATGAAAACAACAATAATAAAAACCCAATTTTAAATTTAATTTACTTAAAATTTGTTCTGTGCATGCTTTACATAAGAAAAATCATTCACCACTAACAAAATTTAACTGTGAGAAACCAGGCTCTGCGTTTCCCAGACAGGGAATACAAGGAGTCATGAGAACTTAACAAAATACATGAGTTGATAATATTTTGAGGTCAAATAGCAAATGTTTTCCCTTACACTGGCATTCTACAGTCTTAACTTATGACCACTTAGAAAAGTCACAGGGCCAAGAGTATCAACAACTGTAGGAATTCAGTCATAGAATATGAAATTGAGCTCTAAAACCAGAGCCACAGCAAATTCTTCAAGGCACATACTATGGGGAAAAGTAATAGACTGTCTGCTCCTGAAAGTATGTCTCTGTTATGTAGGAATTAAAAATGTTTTGTTTCTCTTAAACATAAATTGATTGCTCACACATGCCTCTTTAGCAGAGGGAGTGGATGAATGGCTTCCAAAGGAACACTGGATGAAATGAGAAGCCAGGAGTCTGGTGGAGGGAAGGACCAGAGAAGTAAGTTGGAAAATTCAGTAAAAGAGACATTTGAAGAAGAAAAGGAGGATGGGCTATAGTTTCTCCTACAAAGAAGAGCAATTAGAAGCTTAGATGACTACGACTTTCTTCATCTTATTTTGACCAAGACTGTTCAAACAAAGCTTAGCTTGGGTGGGACGTCAAGGAGGGAAGAAAGAGAGAACATGGCTTTCTCTGATTATTGATAAGTCAAAAACAGAGAGGACCCAGACTGGGAACAGAATGGGCTCTGGTTACTGCACAGAGATAGCCTGAACTGACTGGGGTTTTTGTTTCTTTGCTTTTGTGTTTTGCTTTTGTTTGGTTGGGTTTTTTTTTTATTTGTTTGTTTTGTTTTGCCATCCTGCCCTTTCTTCTACAGCAGGGTCTGCAAACTATGGCCCATGTGCACCATGGTTTTCACATAGCCCTCAAGCTAAGATTGAGTTTTATATTGTTAAATGGTTTAAGAATCCAAAATAATATTTTGGGACATAGGATACCTTTATGAGATCCAAATTTCAGTGTATCCCCATAAAACCATCCACTCCACAAAGCCTCTCTCTGCTCATTTTGCTTGGCTCTGAGGTCTTACTGTGCTGGTAGTCTGCATTTGGTTACCTGGCAATTCTTGAATTCCCCTGAGCAGCTGACTAGGGCAATGCCATAGGGGCAGTGACCTTGTTTTGTACTTCTCTCCCTCATGGTACATACCACCCATTAGGTATGTTATAAATATCAAATACTAAACAATAAAATCCTCCTGTGGCTTAGTTCTGATTCTTCCTGCAGCAGATCTTGAGAAGAGAGGGTTCAACATAAGGACCCTTCTGTGGCAGGTGTCAGACTATGCTTGGGACCCAGATGATCATAAAGACTAAGTGAAGCTCCTTAAGGATCAAACATGCTGATTTTCCTGTGAAACAGGTAATAACTGTAAAATGTTAAGTAACTGGCTTTTGGTCATTTCAGTGGGCCACGTGAGATGACCTCACACACACAATTACAGACACACACATGCATATAGTTAAGCAGCTGGAGCCTGGCTATGCTTCTCTACTTGTTTTGCTCATCGTCAATGCTAGCCTAGTTAGGTTGATGGAAAATGAGGGAGAAATTAAAATGTTAAAAGCTCCAATCTCTGAAGATTCATTCATCCATTTATTGATTCAGCAAATATTTATTGACTGTTTGCATCATGCTGGGTGTTCCACAAACGTTCACTCTCAAAACAAAACACATTATTTCAAAATAATTGAAAACTGAGTATAAATAATAGATAGCATTTTCTTCTTCTGTTTTCTTTTGTCTTGCATGTCAACCCTTCCCTCATCTCCTTGCCTGGGCTCCCTCTTGCTTGCTCTCTTTTCTCCTGCTAGCACTTTGGCTTCCATCAGTTAGGAGCTGTGCTCTTTTTTTAAGAAAGATTTTATTTATTCATGAGAGGCACAGAGAGAGAGGCAGAGACATAGGCAGACAGAGAAGCAAGCTCCCTGCGGGAAGCCCGATGTGGGACTCCATCCCAGGACCCTGGATCATGACATGAGCCAAAGGCAGATGCTCAACCGCTGAGCTACCCAAGTGCCCCAGGAGTTGTGCTCCCTGAAGGCAGTGATGGGACCAAACTCATCCTGGCAAAGGACCCTACCCAAGTCCCATTTCATCCCCTCCAGTGATAACAGCTTTCAAATTTGACCAGTACCATTTCCAGCTGCCCTACTTTGAATAATGACAAAGAAAAAGTGAACAGCCAGCATGGAAAGCAGCTCAAACCTTTATAATACAGTTGCCCAGTTCATAAACTTTCTATGTTTCCATTTCCAACTGCTTGAAGCCAGGAGGCATCTGGAGGGCACGGGTCAGTAAAATCTTGAGATAACCGCTGTCACTTTAATGCAGACCAAAGCATCTAACGGACAAGAGATACAAAGCTCTCCACTTTATTTCTCTCCTCCCTACATGTTACAAAGAGAGGCTGTGAAAAGGCTGAGAGAAGGAGTAAAAAGATAAACGAAGCAAAGGCTTTGGACAATGAGTAACTATATAAGGGGTTAAAATTAAGTTTCCATCACATTATAACCCAGGTGTTAATAACCCAGGCACTCTGGGAATAAAAAAATACCTTGAGAGATGAACCTTTAGGAGTGAAACACTTGAATGGCTTCTTGTCATCTGATAAGTTGTCTTCAGGCATCTTCTGACGTTTCTCAGCAGCTTCTGCCCGTCGCCTTTCTATCTCCTCCTTTAGCCTCCTCTTCTCTTCCTGGGAAAGAAAGAACAAGTGACAAAGACATCAGTACAAGCTTCATGCCAGAAGAAAAGAGTGCTGTAGGGGAAAGAGCACTAGTCCCAGAGGGAATGAGCCGGGTTCTGGACTGGATGCCAGCCCTTCCTCAAGGGCGGTGGCTAGAGGTTAGGCCGGAGCCTGCAGCTCCAACTGCCTGATTCACTCTGGAGCTGCTGCTTCCCAACTGTGTGACCTTGGCCACGTCACCTCTCTGCTCTGGGCCTCCGTCTGTCATCTGTAAAATGGGGATACTAATAGCTGTCGTGAGGGCTACAGGAGGAAAGCCTGTGTGAAACGCTGGACCTTGTGCTCAGTATGAAGGTGATCGTTATCATTGTCATCACCATCCTGTCAGGTCATTTAACGCAGACCTTGCGTCTCTGTGTAGGTACAATGAATAATGCCCCTTCTCTCCCTCCTTCCTAGGACAGTTGTGAAGACAGATGGGATAACTGATGTGCAAAGTTACATAAATCTAAGGTATTATACTTGCCAAATTGCACGAGAGATGATTTTATGCTTGTTTCAGCCTCAAATAAACCGAGTAGATTGCTTTAGATGGTGACAAAACTAAAATACATAGACACTGCATCACAGCAGCCACAGAAGTCCACAGTATGTCTCATTAAGCCCTCTGTGCCTTCATCCCTGGTCTGTAATAGCCTCCCCTGTCTTCTCTCGCAGGCAAAACATTTCAGAGCTCTGATCAAGTTGCATGTCCTCTGTGAATGTTGTGCTGAGACAATCGTATAGTTTTCGTAGTTTTCAAACTGTCTATTCTCAGAGATTGGCTGTTCATCCAGCAGAAGGATTCTCTGTGTTATGGGCTGAGCGTTTGGGCCCCTCTCCCATTCATACATGAAAGTGTTAACCCCCAAAGTGATGGTTTTAGGAGCTGGGAGGTGGTTAGAGTGGAGCCTTCACGAATGACCCTTCTAGAGCTCTTCTAAAAGAAAACCCAGAGCTCTCTTCTGTGTCCTCCCGAGTGAGGACACAGTGGGAGGACTGCTGTCTATGAACTGGGAAGTGGAGTTTCACCACTCACAGAATTTGCTAAAGCCTTGATCTTGAACTCCCTAACCTCCAGACCTGTGAGGAATAAATTTCTGTTGTTTATGAGCCACCCAGTCTACGGGGATTTGTTATTGTGGCTCCACTGATTGAAGACTGTTTGGTAGGAGGCTGGACCAGATAATCAACTAGGTTCAATCCAATTCTAAGAGTTAGTGTTTCTTTTCTGCCTTCATTGATACTCTGCTCCTCTAAATAGCATTAACAGCAATGATAAGAATAACTGTAACTACCAGGTATCAGGAGCGCAATGACGTATTTAATCCGGGCATCAATGCTGTAAGTAGACATTATTTCACAGGTAAGGAGAAGTCTTAGCTTATCTGAGTTCAGTAACTCCGCCAAGGTCCCCAGCTTGCAAGCGGCAAAGGATGCCAGCCTAGGTATGTTTAATTCTAAAGCACTAGCATCCCAAACACTTCCCAGCCAAAGGCAACTGGCTCATTGAGAGCCGGTGTTGGAAGATACCTTGGAATAATTTAATCAAACCGCCCTTGCAGGTCGGGGAATTGTTGCAGAGGATCCGTGTCAGAAAGCCATCGGAAGTCTTTTTGCATGGTTCGAATGCTGGAAGGTCACCATCTCTTAAGATCAGAGGGAAAAGCTCTAAGCTGGTTTGGAGAATTGAGGTCCCAATACTGATTCCACCATTTACCAGTCAAGTAGCTCACATAAGCCACTCAAATAATCCAATTCCCTTTTCTTTGCCCATAAAATGAGAATAATAACGCACCTCAGGATGAAAGGAAAGAATGCACCTTGTAAAGTTGCAGTTGGTTAAGTGCTTTTTTCAGTTTTCACGATTTGCCTTCTTGTAACTCTATCTGTTGTTTTTAGTTCTGTCTTAAAAGACGGAGCACATTCATCTGTTCATTATTACTGGGCTCCCGCTACAGGCATGGCACTGTGCTGGGTCCTGGGTTTACAGTAATGAACAAAGCAGATACCGCCCCTGCTTGTGACGGACGCCCTTGTCTCCTTACTCTTCCATGAAAAAAAAAGAAAAACTATTAAAAAAAAATCTCTCTATCAAAACTCTTCGAATATCAGCAAATAATGATCATGTGACTCTTGGTTCTAATCTGTAGACCTTTTCATCCTGGATTTCTACTTTCTGTTCTTTTTTTTTCTTTTAAAAAGATTTTTATTTATTTATTCATGAGACACACACACACACACACACACACACACACACACACACACAGAGGCAGAGACACAGGCAGAGGGAGAAGGAGGCTCCATGCAGGGAGCCCGACATGGGGCTTGATCCTGGGACTGCAGGATCACGCCCTGGGCCCAAGGCAGGTGCTAAACTGTTAAGCCACCCAGGGATCCCTTCTGCTTTCTGTTCTTTACTGAGAGACAGTACAGGGGAATGGGTTAAGGCAAATGGGATGTGGGAAAGTTCCAATGCCACTCTGTGCCTCAGTTTCCTCACTTGAAAAATGGGATAATAAGACCATCCACATCAGAAAGTTCCTATAACTGGATATAAATTACTACACATAAAGGTTTTAGAACTGTGCCAAGCACGTTAGCTTTATTATTTTTTTTCCCCTAAGATTTCATTATTCATTACAGACACACAGAGAGAGGCAGAGACACAGGCAGAGGGAGGAGAAGCAGGCCACCTGCGGGGAGCCCCATGCGGGGCTCGATCCCAGGTCTCCAAGATTACGCCCTGAGCCAAAGGCAGATGCGCAACCGCTGAGCCACCCAGGTGCCCCAACTTTAATATTCTTAAAATGTAGTTGTAAGAGTCCATGCTCAAAAGAGCAGCAGCATTCCACCACGGGAAAACAAAACAAAACAAAACAAAACAAAACAAAACAAAACAAAACAAAACAACCCACCTCATTCCCTGGGCTAGGAGGGTCACGGGGTGGAGGGGCTGCGCCCTGCTTACCTCCTCTCTGACTTTTCTCTCTGCTTCCTCCTGCTTCCGCTTCTGCTCTTCCTCCTCCAGCACCTTCCTTCTCTCCTCCCGCTTCTTCTTCAGCTCCTCCAGCTCCTGGGCCGCCTCCTGCTGCTTCTGCTTGAGCTTCTCGAACTCCTCGCTCTCGGTTTCCCCGCGGCGACGGCGAAGCTCCTCCAGGCGCTTGCCCGCTTCCACCTGCGGGGCTCCCTCGGCCTCCTTGGCCTCGCTGGCCCTCGCTCCCGCGCCCGGGCGGCTGTCGGGGAGCAAATGCACAGGAGCTGGACACAGGCCATTCGGGCACCCCTCCCCGCCGCCCAGCACGGAAGCTGCTTTGCATCCCAGGCCAAAAGAAATCTCCACTGCCCATCAGGACACAGTGGCTCTTCACACCAGCCCAGGGGGGCTCGGGGTGGGCCTGGAATCTCAAGGCCCCAATCGGGTTCCTCTCTGCCACTTGGCCTTGGCTTCCTAGCTGTACAGCCGGGCGAACAGACACTGTTGGTGGCAACATGGCAAATGGAACATGGGCAAAATAGTGCAACCGCTATGGAAAACAGTAGCGAGGTTCCTCAAGAAAAAAAAAAAAAAAAAGGAACAGTAAAACTATCATATGCTCCAGCAATCCCACTTCTGGGTATATGCCCCAAAGAAGTGCAAGCAGGATCTTGAAAACATATTTGCACACCCTTGTTCACAGCAGCATTCTTCACAAGAGCCAAGAGGTGGAAGCAGCCCAAATATCCCTCAACAAATGAATAAACAAAGTGGTGCATACACACAGCGTGATATTATTCAGCCTTAAAAAGTACAGAAATCGGTCACGAGTTACAACGTGGATGAACCTTGAGATTACGCTACGTGGAATAAATCAGTCCCCAAAAGACAAATCCTGCACAGTTCTGCTTATAGGAGTGATCTAAAGCAGTCAATTCAGCAAAACAGAAAGTAGAATGGTGGTTACCAGTGGCTGTAGGGAGGGGGAGTTATTTAACAGGTACAGAGTTTCGAGTTTGCAAGATGAAAAAGTTCTGGAGATGTTTCACAACAATGTGACTGTACTTCATACAACCGAGTTGTATGCTTAAAAATGGTTAAGATGGTAAATTGTATGGTATGTGTTTTACTACAATTAAAAAAATCCATGATCCATGCATGATGCAATATGGAAAAACTGGGCAGATATTATTTGTTCTATTTGCCTCAGTGGGCTGTTCTTAGGATCCCATGAGATCACATATTAAAAAAATGTTGACTTCTATATCATCATAAATATTAGTCGTTACTGGAAAGAAATGCGTGTTTCACAAAACAATGCTATTAGATGGAGGACTAAAATCTAGGTGTGACCCTAGTAAAGTTCTCTACCATAAGTTACCGGTTAATTTGGATCTGCCTAGAATCATGGATCAGGAGGGAAGACTTAAAGGCCCAGTAACTGGAGATAGGAAAAGATGGCTGAAACTAGGGGACGCACTGAAATAAAAATCTGCTTATCCACATCCTTGTCTTGAACTTGACTCTAGCAGCTGATCTCTGGCAGATGAAATTACCCTTTGCCTCTTGATTAAGAGCTATAAATACAGAAATATATGTCCATTCTCACATAGGTGCTCCAAGACAGTTCGTAATGATGGCATTACCTTACGGCTTCAATTTGTATGGTCCACAGGACACAAATATTCCTAATTGGGACTTAAAATTACTAAATTAGCTCTGATATGGTGTAGTTAGGGTTGTTACTTATGCTTTATAGACCCTTTTCATATTTATTAGCTCATTTAGTAGTCACAATAACTAAGGAGTTTGCAGGTTACCTTAATACCTCCATTTTATGAATAAGGAAGCGATGGGTGAGAGAGAGACAACAGTATGCCCCAAATTTTGGTAGTAAGAAAGTAAGAGCCATGACCAGATTCAAGTGTTTCTCTACCAGATTCTAGGGTTTCTCTACTTTTCTTTCCACTGAACTATAATTATATGGAGAGTTAAATATGGTTTTCATAAAATAAAATAAAAAAATCAATGGAATCCAGCATATTAGCCTCTACCTCTCACCAACTACCCTGAGGACTAGAGAGTCTGGGAGGGATGTTTCCTACATGTAAGTCTCTAGAATTTCTAGTCTAGGCCTAACTACCTTCCATGCTCCAGTGGAAGCAATGCTTCATCAGATGGTACAGCTCATAAAACAGCAAGAAAATGGATGTTTTTTACAAGTTAGAAATAAAATTGAAATTAGGGGCACCTGGATGGCTCAGTTGGTTAAGAGTATCAAGAGCATCTGACTCTTGATTCTGGCTCAGGTCATAATCTCAGAGTTGTTGAGATCGAGCTTTGCCGTTGGGCTCTGCAGTGGGCATGGAGCCAGCTTAAGATTCTCTCTCTCTCTCTCTCCCTCTGCCACATGCCCCTCTAAAAAATGTAAAAAGAAAGAAAATCACTCTTTTTTTAAAAAAAGAAAAGATTGAAATTATGTTGAAGTTTTCTCTGGGGATTAAGGAGAAGCATAGGGATTTTATTGTAGAATTGGGAACATATTAAGACTAGAGACAGATCACTATCCCAGGGGTCCTTATGTTAAGATTTTATTTCAGAACTGGTATTCTTAGTGTTTTTACATAAATCATATAAAAAAAGAAGAGGGAGATCATTACCACCCATTGACCCTGAGCTCCTTTAATAAATTTGCTATCTAGTAGAGTTTTGACATTGATAATTGTCTCCGAACATATTGGTATTGACAACTGCAGCAGAGACTATGTTTTCACTGGAGCTGGATCCTCCTGGCACTCATTTAGGATAATTTAGTGGTATCCTTAAAAGTGTGCCTAGTTACAGATAGTCCTTAACTAAGAGACAAAAATGCAACTTGCCAGCTACTTAAGTAATTATTAACAAGCAGTGAGGTCATGCTTAACTAGCCCTGAACACAGGTAGCCCATCCCTAATGCTGTGTCTAAGGAACAGATGAATTATCACTGTCTGATATCATTTATTCCACATAGAGAAGGGCTCAGTGTTTCTAGAGATGACACAAGAAAAAAAGAATAAAACAGAAAATGAGTTCAAGACTACATATTTATGAATACCGATCTTATGTGTACATCTCATGCTTTTTTAAACATTGAGGTAGTTCTTTTTTTAAAAAAAAGATTTTATTTATTTATTTGAGAGAGAGAGAGAGAATCAGACTCCCTGCTGAGCAGGGGACAGACTCAGGGCTTGATCCCAGGACCCTGGGATCATGATGGGAGCCAAAGTCAGATACTTAACTGGCTGAGCCACGCAGGGACCCCTAAACAATGAGGTAGTTCTGAGTATATTATGTCCTTTCCAAGCTTTTTAAAGTGAAGGATGAAAAAATCAATATTGTGTATTATAATCAACATTAAAACAAAAAACAAAACAGAAAACATCACAGTGCATTTCAGAGCAAGGGAGAGTACCATTTCTTGACATGTTTGTTTCAGTTTTAAGTATATATGTAGCTGTGTCCTGGGTAATGATGTCAAATTTATTTCTTACTAAGAGTTGAGGTTAGAAGGTTTTAAAATATTGTTCTAAGTTCTTGACAGTTAAATTCTTTCATTTTGAACTCAAACAAATGTCAGAGGGTCCCTTAAAACTTGATGTTGCTGTTTCAGGCTCTTATAAGTTCACAGGTCTGTGACTCCAGAGAGAAGATCTCTCTGTGTTAATTCAAGGTCTTTCCATCTTCAGAAATGAGTTTGCTCACTCCTTGTGTTCATCATGTTAGTGCACAGGAGTTGGCCTGTAACACACGCCTATGGAAACTTCTTTGGATTCCACTAGGTGTCACTCAGTCTTTATTTTGGACAATGAAAGTGTCCATCATTAGGGGCCCGTTCAATAAATCATGACTTATTTGATATACATCCATCCATCCATTTTATATATACGTACATCCATCTGGTGGAAGACTATCATTATTAACTGTAAGCTTATGGTTCAGAAAGGTAGCTATAGGGGATCCCTGGGTGGCTCAGCGGTTTGGTGCCTGCCTTCCGCCCAGGGCGTGATCCTGGAGTCCCGGGATCGAGTCCCACATCAGGCTTCCTGCATGGAGCCTGCTTCTCCTCTGTCTGTATCTCTGCCTCTCTCTCTCTGTGTCTCTCATGAATAAATAAATAAAATCTTAAAAAAAAAGAAAGGTAGCTATGATATACTGTTATGTACAATGCAAGACTCAAAAATATATTTATAGTTACACTCACACATACATATACTATATATATTTGTCTATTTTGAATATATGCACATAAAAATATCTGGATAAAATGTTACTGGTAGTTATCTTTGGAAGGTGGGTACTTATTTTTGTGCTTCTATTTTCTGAGTGTTTCAAAATGAGTATCATTTTTTTCCTATAATCAGAAAAAACTTTAATTACCTCATTAAAAATAGATGGAAAGTAAAACAAATGCCTATTTTGCACTTTCTATAGAATCCTTGGTATAATCTGCTTTTTCTATGCCTTGCTCATTGAGTTGAGATTTTTTTTTTTTTATGTCATGTTTTAGAGAAAACTATCTAATCACAGAAAACAAAACTATCAAAGGGGGCAGTAATTAAATCAAACATGAGCTATGCTCGAAACAGTAGCAATAGTTTTGTCCTTGTCATCTCTACTCGGAGGTACCGGTATACCCTCAGCACTATGGTGCCATGAACATGGAAATTTTTCCAGGTCTCTCCTCTATCCTTGGCTTCCTTAGGTGTGAGTCTAGATGAACAAGCAGACCTTTCACCATGAACACAGTTTGTTTGCAGTTAGGCTAGTAGGCACTTGGCTATTCTAATAGAGGCTCCTACTACAAAGCTGTTTGCTTTATAAGTTCATACAGCAAACCCAGGCATCTCCACTTCCACTGGCATCAACTTCGAATTGAAATTAAAACTAATCTATGTTGGCAGCTAAACAAAAGCTAATGATATGGTGGCTGCTGTCATTTTTTTTCTGCCCAAAGATGGAAAAATTTGGGCGAAGGTCACATTTAAGAATTCTCAGCGCTACACCTGTTGCCATCCTTGTGATTTTTCTCTTTGAATTCCCAGCTCCCTGGATTTCCACACAATGGGCATGTTAATTATTAATGTGAGTTTTGACTAAAGCTGGTTGGCAAGTTTGCTAATTGTTAACTAAATTTCTTTCTACTGACAGATTCTTAAAAAAGACCATTATTTTTCTTAACAAAAAATACACTCAAACCACAAAACATATTTTAAACAATCAAATAATAAGACAGTAATATCGTTAGGCAATATTCATTGGATACTTTTCATGAACCTGACACTGTTCGAGGACTTTGAAATATTAAACTACTCACACTTCGGCAAGCTTTGGACTCAGCTAACCAGCTGGAATCAACTCGATTTCTAGATTTTCTATGAATTCTTAATAAACTCCTGATGTTCTACTTAAAGTCTACTTTCTTGCCAATGCCAAGTAACATCTATAGGTTCTTCACATCCTCTTTCATCAGTTTACTGAGGCATTTTCTGTACACTTTTACTTCCTTAGGCTCTCCCTTGGATAAATGTGACTACCTTTCTGCTCAAGTTTTTGTGTAGAAAAATTGTTTGGGGGCAATTATATTTCCCCACTCTAGCCTGCTTAGAGGAGCAGAGCCCTAGTAGTTCTGCTTGCTTCTGAATGCTACAAAGGCTTTGGTGTAAGGAATATGTTCAGCTTCTACACAATACTTGCTTGTGGACTTTATTTGAACTGTTCAGAAAAACAAGGTCCAGAGGCAAGACTGCTGCCAAAACAACCCATGGGAACCCTCATTTCAGGGACCCAAGACTCTTCCAGGACATCTGGCACAGTACCCAGTGTCATAACAGAGGTAGGAATTTGGCACCAGTGGTTGAAGGGGGTGTATCTTGTAGGAGTGGGGCACAAAGAATCATGTAGCCAGGTGTCCATGGCAGGCTTCTGTAACTTGAGTCCTTCTACAGAACTGGTGGGGAGCTCTCAGTATTCACTGTCTCTAGAAATAAGGATTTATCTGCATGTACCTATCTATCTGTCTGAAAATCACTTGTCCAGATATTCAACATGATGGGGGATGGCGGGGTGAGAAGGGGAAGCTGAAGCTATGCAAGTGTGTTCTCCAAGGGGCACCTGGGTGGCTCAGTACTGAGCCTTTGGTTCAGGGGGTGATCCTGGGCTCCCAGGATCGAGTGCTGCATTGGGCTCCCCACAGGGAGCCTGCTTCTCCCTCTGTCTATGTCTCTGCTTCTCTCTCTGTGTCTCTCATGAATAAATAAATAATTTTTTTAAAAAAAGGAGGAGTCTCCAAAGGGTATTAAATAGAGCACTAGTGCTATGCCCTATGCCTACCTCTTTGAGGTTCCCAATGCAAATTAACATCAAGTGTTCTCAAAGTCCTGTGTTAAAGAGATCTAATTAACTTAGTTTAAACTACATTTCCCAAGTGTTTGGCCACAGGACAATCTCAGTTTTAAGCAACATTTATTTATAATCTTTAAAAATATATATTTTTGAATATGGTACCAACAAGCATCTCTTATGAAATTGGCTGAGCCACATAGAGAATCAATGACATTAACCCCAGTCATAATGTCTTCTAACAAACTGATCTTACAGGAACATATTAAGTCAGGGAACAAAAGCATGGATCCTAAGCATGATCTGCTTTGCTACATGATGGGAAAAGCAGATTAAACCTTGTCTGAGCAATGACTGCTGGTCTTATGTTAGTGATGATAGTCTGACTTGCTGACTGAATATCTCTAAGACAATGGCCAATGACTTCACAACAGAAATATGTTGCCCATTTAGCACATTGCTGTCTGGAGGCACAGGAGAGGGAGGCTAATTATTATTTTTTCTTCACAAGTGGACACAGTCATTGTTAAGTTGTCTCTGCTTCTTACCTGAAAGTATTCTCGGTGTGTTTAAGTTTGTGGGTCATGAATTCTCCATTCTGTGACTTTGCTTCTGGAAATCCCTTCTTTCCATCCAAGAAGCTCTTCACTTCTTTTGGTTCTTTGTCCTTTTTAATTTTCTCATCTTTGATCTGACCAACAGTACACAGCAGGGAGAAACATAACGATAAAAATCCTATTAGGTTTTGGTTGGTATCACCGAAAAAGACCCAGAATTATTAGGAAGTCAGAAAACTCAGAAGTAAAACAAACCGCCGGAGAATGATGTCGTAGAGCTGGGCTCAGAGGAAATTCTTAGAGCTTGAGCTATGGTCCTCTAGTCTCTGTGCAAAGACCTCGACCACAATTTTAGGAAGTCAAGATCATCCCTGATTTCACCGGGGTTTTATTTTTAAGAGCAGTGGAGGTGTTACTGTTTGGAAACTATTATGCACTGGAAATTTCATGGAAGGTCGCTCTTTGTAGTTCCCACTGAAAAGAGTTATTATTAGTGTGGCATTGATGGGAGAATAGCCAGGTTGGTTGGACAGGTATTTCTCTTGGTTGAAGACTGAGTCTTTGAAAAGGACACAGACGTGTTGAGGAAAAAAAGAGGAAACCTACCAGATCTGCAAAGCCAATTTTGACAGGTGGCAGAGGAAGCCCACCCTTGTATTTTAATCAAAGGAGTAACTAGGGTCCTGAGGATAGAAGACATAATAACCCTACCTTTAGGGAGACGACTCAGATTTGTGGGACCATGTTTGTAGTCATCTAAACCACTACAGTTCAAATGGAATAGGAAACCAGAAGTGGTTTTGTGATTGTTGGGGGGACAGAGGGAGATGATATATGGAGAGTGGGTGTTAGCTTTAATTTTTATGAATTTTGTGTTACAAGATCCTCACAGTAAGTGAGACACGTTATTTCCAAGTAAAGCGAACTTACATAGCTTGATAGGGGGTTGAGATTACCTGTATCAGCTCACCCATTCTTAAAGTATGAGTGTGAAAACAGGAGAGTCTCGTTCATTACTGATCATTTCAAGACAACCATGACAAGACACTAACGTTCTAGAGCAAGCAACAGAGGAAGGATAGACATAAGTGCTTGGGCTTTCAGGGGCTGCCCAGGATGGCCTCCCCTTATCTGATTGCTCACCTCTTTCCAGCTATTCCTCTGATACCCTCTGAACACTTACTGCTAAAGTGCATGCCTTACTAAGCACAGTACTTTTTTTTTTTTCTCTTTATTGATGAGCCTGGAGTAGTCCTTTGCCTGACTGTCTTCTTTGGATGGTATTTGAGTAAATTATCACAGATGGACTATTCACTACCATGTTGCCTTAATTAGTTAAGACTTTAATCTTTCTCAAAGGCTGTCCCTTGGACATGCTGAAAAAGGCAGCTGTTGTTTATACCATTCTCTCTGAGAGCTTCATCTGAAAAGAAACTTGAGTTTTTGTTCTAGTATTGTCAACAAACTGGCTAAAATGAAGTCACCTAATTTCTCTGGGATGTTGGCTCTACATCTGTAAGAGAGGTTGGACCAGAGGATTCCTTCCTAATCCCTCATCCTGCCATTTCCTTCTTGGCTCCTGATTTGCCATGAAAGGCTAAAGAGAAGAGAGGGACACTTTGGCTTGTCCTACAGCTTGATTGCAGCTCCCCAGTGGCTGTTCTTGCCCAACAGAAAATCAACGTTCATTGGGAAGACAGGAGGAGGCAATGCCTGTTTTCATTCTGACCTATCACTGCTGGATATTGCCCCAGATTCCAGGGACTGGAGTTTATATGTCCTGGTTCAGAAGTATCTGGGGATGCAAATTTGGGGGGAAGGAGTGTCCCATTTCAGGGAACCCACAAAACACATTCTTAGTCAAATTTCATGGATTGGGAAGCACTATGCAGAGACATTCCCTTTAACTCATTTCTCCTATTTTGGAGTCAGAGATATTTCCATTCTCCCTAAATGCCTTATCTGATTTATTGACCAAAAATGTGTATAAAGTAGATTTGTGAAACAATCCATGTCTAAGACAAGAAAAATCTCCTCTCCCCTTTTTTTCAAGCTCTGCTTTACTGGCAAAAGTTGCCGAGGATGGTATGCTTATACGCTCTTTGGAAGACTTTCTTAGAAAGTATTTTTCTGAGGTCTGGAAGTGACTTCTGGAAATGTCTTCTTGAAGAAGTCTCATCCTGATGTTTGTGTTTACTTGCAGTAAACAAACAAACTCATTCCTTAGTGCCTTTAAATTTTAAGGAGCATAGTAATAGATTCAACCTGAACTCATGAGATTCTGAGGGAAAAGTATTTGACCTGCTAGGTCAGAATGTTACCATGAAGAAACTCTATGCCGATGGGTGCATAGATAGCTAAGTATCCTGAAGAGTTCATGTGCTTCACATTCAGAAAATATTAGCCTATGAGGTGCCCTGGTCAAATGTGACATGTGGATAAAACTCTGGATATTTGGGACATCCAGTGGGATAACACGTGGGTGTATGGTGGGGGTGAGGGGATTCAAGTGACATGCCCTTGTGCCAGAGAGACACCTAAAAGATCAAGTGAGCAAGTCAAAAAGACTGAGCTGGCAGTCTGTAGATCAATGCTTTGCATCACCCGATTTCAGGAGAATGACAAGAACTAGTGCAAGTTACAATATTTCAGATTAGATTTGAGTCATTTTTGTTAAGGCTCAGAAACCTCAAATTCCTTTTCTGGGTCCAATGCCTACCACATGGTCTTTGCCCCTGTAAGTTGGCTCTGCAAACAAGAGGGCCTCGTCAGTAAGCCCAGACTCCACCCCCACACCCACCGAGTCAGATTCTGCCTCTCGTAAGATTCCAGGTGATTTATATGCATGCCCATGTTTGGGAAAGTGTGGTACCTGGTATGAATATCAGTTTCAATATCATATGAACAGTTCTCCCGGAAATAGGTTTTCTGTCAGAGGCCAGGAAAAGAATAAAAAGCTAGGGAGAAGAACCTAACAAGAGGCATTTTCTAAGTGGAGAAGAGAAAAAGAAAGCTAAGTGTCAAGGTTGGTGACGTTCTGTGATCCAGCGCCACAAACAGTTAAAACCGCAGGGCTGCAGGGGAGAACTGAGTTTTTTTCTGAGGTCTGGGAGTGACTTCTGGAAATGTCTTCTTGAAGAAGTCTCACTGTGATGCTGGTATTTACTCGCGGTTGACCAATCCAGCATAGCTCCTTGAAAGGAAATTTTCTGTTGTTGTTTTTTAACAAAAAGGTTAAAAAAAAAAAAAGAAAGAGGGAGGAGGGTGTTTGAAATGGAGAAATCATGTAAAATAGGATTCGAAGTTGTTTACATAAAGTAACCACACAACTAGCTGGAGGGGGGAAATCTAGTAATTCAACTAGTAATTTTCAGATGAAATGTCAAAGCGGGAATGCTAGATTTTTTTTTTTTTTTTTTTTTAGCTAGGTTAAGTGGCTCATCTGGCCTTGTGTAAAAAAGAGGCCCAAAGTTTTGGGACTCTAGGATGGAGTGTAGAGCAAGCTGGGAAGGGGGCTGGTCTGAGATCATTGTCCCACCCACACTGCTGGACCGGGGCCTTCTCTGAAAAGAGGCAGAAGGATGCTTTAGGGTGACCATTCATGAGAGCCCTTTCCGGCTCATGGGCACTAATATAGACAGGGAATGTTTCTGTCATTAAAAACAAGTCACATCTTAGGGAAGCCAATTAAATTATAAATACAGAACCCAAACAGTGTTCTTTCAGCTTCCCCATCTCCACGTGAACGTCATCCCTATCCCGACCTCACGTCCTCTTCCTTCCATAAAGACCTTCACCACGAAACACCAGCTTCACTCAAGAGCCCAAGTGGGACATTTCTGTTTGAGTTTAGCTCCCAGTAACTTTTCATATTTCATAGATGAATCTGTATGGGTTCTTCTGCTAAGAAACAAGAACAGTGCTTCCCAACATGTTCAACCATTTCCTTGGCTGCTGCTCACTCGAGCCAAATTCAGCTTTCTAGTTCTTAGCACCCACGCTCCCACCTTCCTTTAGATGAGTGGTGTTGGCATTCGGTCTTTACTCCCACACCCCCTCAGGTTCTATGAGAAACAGGAAGGCCCATCCGTCTTAAAGTAAATAGAACATGATCTAGGGTTCTTGCTTTTTTTTTTTCCCTGTGAATCTTAGGAAAAGGCATTTAAGAAACTAATCATCCCCCCTGCTTCCTCTGGTTATCTAATTTTCTAAATATGGATTTTTCTGTGTCTTGATATGTTCCATCATGGGCAGAGAAGGGCAGCAGGATTCTAGCTGGCCCTCAGCAGCTCTGATGCACTCCCGTGGGCAAAGGCATCCGAATCCTCCTTCCTACCTTTGATAATTTATTTAGTTTTGACATGTATACGCACTCTGAACTTATGAGACATTGTCACAACTTTTAGGATTACATGGGGGCTCACATAAGTACAATGGTTAAAGTGAGGCCCGGCCTTCTGATGTGGTGTTTTGACTATGTGGGGCGTAATGACACTCTCTCTTGCAGCTGCCCTGGCTCCACTGACTCGCTTACTTACCTATACTCAAACACCTTGGCACCAGCTCCTGTGTGTGCCTCAGAAATGCAATGCAGAACCCTTGGCCAAACTTTTCTTTTAAAAACCAAATACCATCTTCAGTTCATCGAATTTTCTACTGAGATGTGGGGGAGTGTTTTTCCCTTGGAAAGTTAAATCATTCATCAAAGCCAGTTGGGACAATTTCCACAATTGAAATGAAAGTAGGGTGGCTCAAGGAGAAAAAAAAAAGCAGTTAGAAGAGGAGAAAGCGGGAAAAATTGATCAGAGCAGTGTTTTTCAAGCTTTCTGTGACCCACAGCAAGAAAGACAATTTCCAGCACACTGTAATACAGCTTCCAATGCCCTCTGATATTTTCTATTCGATTTCGTGTTCTAAAATGCCCATTGGCACACTTAACTACCTTCGAGGTGCTCTAAGTTGATCTCACCATTCAATGAATCACGAAATCAAGTCAGGGCTTGAAAAACACTGGATCAGAGGTTATAATTTTGAGATCAGCAGACCTGAAATGTCATGGAACACTACTCTCTGTTGCTTTATGATTAGGTCATTTCTCAATAATATTTACCTCTTTTTTGAAGGCAGGCTTGTCTTCTTGGGACTTTTCTCTCTGAGCTTGTGCTTTGGCCCCTTTTTCTTCTTCCTTTTTATTTTCAAGAGTGGCAAGGTCACTCGTTTAAAAGAAGCCCTTTCTAGCTTACAAGAGTGAGAGGGTGCTCAGGTCACTTTGCATGTGGCTTAGGATGCTGCTGACTTGGTGCTCACATAACTCTGTGTCAGTGATTCTAAACAGCAACGTGGGATAGTTTCTTTCCACCACATTTTTTTTTCTCGTGTGCCTGCCATCATGCTCCCTGAAATCTAGCGTGACGTGGTGGTCCTTGCGCATGTTTGCAAACCTCATGTGTGGTCTGGTGCATTTTGTTTCTGATCATCTCAAATGTAGCTGTGCTCATGAGCCCCTTGTAACAAGCAAGAGTGAAAGACAAATTCGGCACAATGCAGACTTAGGGATAGAGAGTTCTCTCTGCAAAGGTGAATATGCAAGCATCTCTTTCTTTCTTTCTTTCTTTTTTTTTTTGTGGAGGTAGGGATACAGGTAGTGGTTAGGTAGAGTGTTTTAATGTAGGCTTGCAGACAGAAAAAAAAAATCTTTCACAGCTTGCAAACATCTCCCTCCGCCCCCCTTTCACCTTCTCAGGCTACATGAATTTGTTTGTGTCATCCCGATGGTAAAAAAAAACAGCAAAATGTATGCTATTAATTACCAGTCAGTTATAAATTGTGCCCCCACCCCGCCCCCCGCCATGAATGGCTTTCTGCAAGTCTACATTAAGCTCAGGTCTACATGATGGCAAATCATGGTTTTGACATACTTAATGAAAGCTCCACACCAGCTTCTTCCCCTCCTTTATTACCAGCTGATACTGAGGGGGTTATTTTTGCCTTCTTAAGGTGAAATTTCTGATCATGAGTCTTTATATCTTTTTTCCCTCCCCAGCTTTTATAATTTTTAATTAAGTGCCAAACACATGGATAAGGGGAAGAGCTCTGGTCCTCTTGCCTCATGCAGACCTATGATAGAGGGCAGTTGTTAAAAGGAATGAATGTAGATGCAGGCGCAGAATTCTAGGTCCACACAGCACCTCCAGGTTTATCATCTTTGGGTCAGTTCATTTTTCCGGTATTCATAACAAGCAAGCACAGAGCAAATAATTTCTCTCTGGCTGTCCCGGTAAATTTGGGTGATTGAATACTTAGCCATCGACGGACTGATGGCACTGATTGCTTCCTGCTTGCATATCGCTACGGCCTAGAAAAATGAACAGCTTGCCAGACCAGCAAGCACGGGGGCGGGGGGGGGGGGGGGGGGGGGGGGGGGGCGCTGCAGGAACATGCCTCGCTCCCAAATCTGATGTGCATTACATTTCTCGTAAGTCACAGGCATCACACAGTTGGTGCAAAATGTGTACTGTACCTGTTTCTTTTGCACAGCTGTCTGCGGCTTATCTTCTGGTGCTGTCTTTTCATTTCCCCGTCTCCCTTCTAGTTTCTCGTCTACCTTTTCCCCTTTGCGCTTTTTCTCTTGCATCTCACTTCTGTGCTCTTCCAGCTGCCGAAGTTTCTGCTCTTCTAGCTTAGCGTTCTCCTGGTCCTTGGCCTCAGCCCGCTGCCTCTCCTCGGCCGCCTTTCTCTCTTGCTCCGCAACCCTCTCCCTCTCCCTCTCCCTCTCCCTCTCCCTCTCCCTCTCCTCTCCCTCTCCCTCTCCTTCTCCCTCTCCCTCTCGGCTGCTTCCCTCCTGGCCCTCTCTTGCTCAGCTGCTCTTTCCTCGGCTTCCCGCCCCGCTTGCTCGGCCGCCTCCCTGCGCTCCTGCTCGGCCTTCGTTGTCTCCCCTTCTTCCTCCTCCAGCCTGGCCGCGGCCTCGGCTGGACCCCGCGCCCCCCGCTCCTCGGGTCCAGGCTCCTCTGCACCGGGCTGCCCGGTTCCCCAGCGCAGGGCCGCTGCCTCGGGGCCTGCACCTGCCGCCGCCGCCTCTACCTGATTCTCCTCCCGGCTCCCTGGCTTTGCCTTCTCTTCCTCCTCCTCTTCCTCCGCCTTCCCTTCTTCCTCTTCCTCCTGCTGCTTCTCCTCCGTGTCCCTGCAGTCGTTCTTCTGCTGAGGCTTGGTGGCCACTTGGGGCCCCGCGATGGCGTACCCCTCCTGGCCAGGCTCGCTCTTCTCCTCCTTCTCGGCGGCCTCGCCGGGGGCCGCGTTGTTCTGCAGCCTTCTGCTGGCCGGCGACGCGCTGGCGTCTGTCACTGTCACCGTGGGGTCCAGCTCCCTCTGCCGCTCCAGGGCCTCCTGCAGCCGCTTCTGGCGCCTCTCCTCCCGCCGGGCCAGGCGCTCCAGCAGCGCGGCCTCGTCGTCGCCCTCCACCGGAGCGGGTGTCGCGCCGCTCTTCCCCTCCTCGTCGGCCACACTGCACAACACAAACGACACCAAGGACAGTGGGCTGATCAGTGCGCCCGCCGGATCGCCTGGCCTGGTGCGCCCAGGGGCGCAGGTTGGGAGGCCAGCACCCCATTACCACCATCGGGGGGCCCGCCTGGCTCTCCGCAGGCCCCCCGCCCCCCACAGGCCTTGGTCCTCCGTCTTTCTCTGGCCACTGGCATCATCCCCACAGGCCAGAAGTGCTTTTGGGGGCTAAGGCCTCTTGGGAGCAACCATCAAACAAAAGGGGGGAGCATTAGTGTATATATTATACCTCGGCCCCTCGGTCTTTGGAGTTGGGTAACTCTGAGGTGCCTGCGCCCACTGGGTCTCTGAGCACCCCTGGGGTAGGAGCAAGCCCCGGAGTCCAGCAGTGGCCACAAGATCTTTCTTGGGTGGCCATCCCTTCCACGTTTCACCCGAGATGCCCCCATGTGCCCCTGGGAACCGTTCACAGATGAACCACTTGTGCTTACATCCTTTTTTTTTCTTAGTCTTTATTTATTTATTCATGAGAGACAGAGGTAGAGAGAGAGGCAGAGACACAGGCAGAGGGAGAAGCAGGCTCCATGCAGGGACCCCGATGTGGGACTCGATCCTGGGACCCCAGGGGTCACGCCCTGGGCCAAAGGCAGGCACTCAACCACTGAGCCACCCAGGCATCCCTGCTTGCATCTTTTTGTTTCAGAATCTGCTTCTTGGGTGACTCAAACTAACATAAGGATCAAACTGAGTAATGAGTGAATGCCTCTATTATCATAGAGTATTTCTACCTGTCACCACATCACCTAGAATTCCTGAGCTGGATCTGTGGGGCGCAAGGCTCTCGGAAAGGAAGCACGTGTACATCCTGGTGTGGGGATGCTGTCCTTAGGTCGGTGACCCTCGTGGCACAGATGTCTAGCCGTCCATCACAATTCATGCTCCTCCTCCCACAGCCCCAGGGAAGTAATTGCCCATCAAGGATTATATTTCCTATCTTCCCTTCTTCCTTGTACCTAGGGAGAGCCATATGTCCAGTAATTTCCAACAGAATGTGAGTGGAAGTGATGCTCTATACCAACACAATTCAGAAACAGAAGTGCAGGGACACCTGGGTGGCTTAGTGGCTAAGCACCTGCTTTCAGCTCAGGGCAATGTCCCATGGTCCTGGGATCGAGTCCTGCATCGGGCTCCCTGCAGGGAGCCTGCTTCTCCCTCTGCCTATGTCTGCCATTTTCCCTGTGTCTCTCATGAATAAATAAATAAAATTGTTAAAAAAAAAAAGGATCAGAAGTGCATTCTCTACCATTACTATTTCTGTCTGCTGACTAGATCAGAAAATTTCAAAGCCCCAGGATTTGACAGAGTCACAAGAAGAAAGTAGGTGACCAGTTTTCTCTACTACTCAGTTCTATCTACTACTCAAAAATACCCACTTTGGGCTCGTTTGTGTTGCTGCATTAAATTACTAAAGTTTGGGGATGCCTGGCTGGCTTAGCAGCTGAGCATCTGCCTTCAGCCCAGGGCATGATCCCAGAGTCCTAGGATCGAGTCCCACATCAGGCTCCCTGCATGGAGCCTGCTTCTCCCTCTGCCTGTGTCTCTGCCTCTCTCTCTGTGTGTCTCTCATGAATAAATAAATAAAATCTTAATAAGAAAATAAGAAAAAATAAATTACTAAAGTTTGGAGCTCCTTGTTGGAGCAGCTGACGTTACCCTAATATGTATACCTTCTGCACTCTTTGTCAAGAGTTCCATGAAGAAAGGGTCTCTTATCCTTCTCTATAGTAGACAAAGAATAGTTAAATTTGATATTTATTAAAGAAGAAAAGAAAATCTCTAAAAACTAAACTGGACCATATCTATCACCTCACTCACTATTCTAGCTCAAAGCCAGGGCTGTTGGTCTCCCACTGGAAGGAAACCACCAGTCATGTGATACCAGAAACTGTGACCAGAGTTGGAAAAATATGTCTTGCAATGTTTAGAAACTCCATCAAATTTCATGGTTCATACTGAACCGGGCCCATTTGAAGTTCGAGTTCACTTAATTTTGGAAAAACATTTCGCATTTAACAATAAGAAATGGTAGAGGAAAGGTTTAGATTTTAAGCTTTCTTGGCTTTAACTTTTGCCGTAGGTGCTGTAGGAACTGCCTCAATGAATTAGACAGAAGTATTAAATTTCCCTAAAAATACAAATAATTTAAAGTTGAAGGAGAAAAGTCTATATGTAAGGATTTGGATCAACTGAATGAAAATAATTTTTAAAAGATTCCACAAATTCCAAAGTGTTAGCCAGACGAAACCAACAGATAGGGACATCTGGGTGACTCAGTAGGTTACACGTCTGACTCTTGATTTCGGCTCAGGTCATGATCTCAGGGTTGTGCCACTGGCCCTGCTTTGGGCTCTATGCTGAGCATGGAACCTGCTTAACATTCTCTCTCTCCCCCTCTGCACTGCCCTCCCAATGCTCTCTCTCTCAAAACAACAACAGCAAACGAGATTCTACTGGATCTTCCTTTGCAACAGTGATTGTCAGTAGAAGTTGAGTACCCCTTGGGGTTGTTCAGCCCCAAGAAGAATGCTAATTCTTCTTGTGGGTAATTAATATGTCAGAGACAAATTATATGTTCTCAGATCTGACTATGCTTTACTGAAGGAGCACCTGGGTGGCTCAGTCAGTTAAGCATCTGCCTTTGGCTCAGGTCATGATCCTGGGGTCCTGCATTGGGCTCCCTGTTCAGCGGAGAGGCTGCTTCTCCCTCTCCCTCTGCCCCTCAACCCAACTCCTGCTCATGCTCTCTCTCAAACAAATAAATAAAATCTTAAAAAAAAAAAAAGAATATGCTTTACTGAAAAAGAAGAACTTGTGAATCAACCAACAGCATGAAATAACTAGAATAAATGGAAAAAAAAGAAGAGAAACCCATGTAGGAGCAGGAATTTTAAAGCAAGAATACTACTAGTGACTTTTAAGCTGCTGTTGATCACTCCCTAATAACCAGATTCAGAAAAGGCCTTAGAATGCCATTTTAAAACTTTTCCTTTCCCTTCCCCTTCAGCTCAAAAACAGAAAAGGCGGTAATGACTATGCAGGCCTCTTCTGTAAGGCTCTGATATGATTTTCCTGATAATAGTTAAAATTAGGTGCTTATTATGTGCAAGGCACTCTGTGTTTCATATATAGTGATCTCATTTAAATTTAACAATATTCCTGAGAGAGAGAGAGAGAGAGAGAGAATTTTCATTTCCATTTAACTGAAGAAACACAGGAAAAAGCCAAGTTGGAATTCAGAGCCAGATAGTGAATGCCAGAGTATATACCTACAAGCCCTTTGCCATACCTCCTCCCTAATTAGGAGCTACTCCCCAAGAAACAAGGTCTTGACTTCTCCATCTAACCAATAGCTTTCCTTATTGAATTCATCCTGCCTGATAGTATCTTCAAGACTTTCAGAAACCTGTGTAGCCACTCACTCATATTGAGGTTAAAGAGGCCAGAACCGTTTTCCTCCAGATTTTCTCGTTAGATTGACTTAAAGGAACTATCAGCAATGCCCTCCCAATCCACACAAAATAAAATAGACTAAAACCAAAACCACACATGAGATCTTGTGTGGTAGTTTCATTAGATTTAACCAATCCATAATTGCAAATAAAGCTTAGTTTTTTTCTCCATCCCCACCCCAAAATATTCTCATCTGTTTTCTACCTTGGGGCATATAAGTGACATATACTACCAAGTGGCATGACGAACTATATGCCCTTGCATGTATGAACTTATAAAAGCCCATTTTGAAGAAGTTGACCCTAGTAAGGGTTTTCAACTGTCCTGCTCACTACCAAGGCCTGTAAGAGGAAAAAATGTGCTACTGAACTCAAAAGCTTGTTTGAATAATTACATTACATTAAGCAGGATTCTGAACCTTGCCGAATATTGTAGTGATCAGAGAATACTGATTGAGGCTATAGATCAGGAGAAATAAGACATTTGTAACTTATGTCTACTTTAATTATTCAAGTCTTGAGCACCTGGGTGGCTCAGTGGTTAAGCGTCTGCCTTCAGCCTGGGGCCTGATCCTGGAGACCCGGGATCGAGTCCCATGTCAGGCTCCCTGCATGGAGCCTGCTTCTCCCTCTGCCTGTGTCTCTGTCTCTCTCTTTCTCTGTCTTTCTTTGTGTCTCATGAATAATTGAGTAAAATCTTTTAAAAATTTTCACGTCTTACTTGCTACTGGTAGGCACAGAGGACTACTAAACTAATAAATCTTCAGTTCAAAACAGATGACAATACCTAAAGAATGAATACAGTTTTCCTTATTTAAAGGTATAACCCATCATATTTAGTAAATAAAAAAGATTACTAGACTATAAAATAAAATAGAACACGTTCAAGTGGGGTGTGTTGAAGGGATGAGAAGGGGAAGAGAAAGGAGTAGTGGTGTCTGAATATCTAAATCAGTTTGGCTGTCCAAAAAATAAATAAAAATCCATCCATCCATCTATCCATCAGTTGGACTGTCCAATCTGATTAGGCACCTACAATGACCACCACATGACTGAACTAATTGGATCGAGAGAGTTGAGCTGGGCTGAGAAGGGAACGCTTCGCCCAACATATTTCCTTCATTAGACAGGCTGAGAAATAACTTAGAAATTGTCCATTCTGAAGAGGATGGTACCTGTTTTGGGCATTCACCTCCACCTGGTCAGTCACCTGCCCCAGGGATTCCTCCTCCTGCTTCTGCCGCAGCCTCTCCTGCCGGGCTCGGCGGCGCCGTTCCCGGGCGGCCTCTTCCTCGTCGTCGTCATTCCTCTGGTAGGCGATCCTGCAATACGACAAGGACAATCTCCTGAGCATGCCAGCTGCTGGCCACTTTCACCAGCTTCTTTGCAGGATAAGCCCGGAGACCCTTCCTGAGCTCAACCATTGACTGAACCAGAGAGTTCTAAATGGATCCTTTTATTCCATAAAGACTTGGTCTGAATAGTTTTCAAACTTTTAAGTATCTGAAAAGCATGAGTCTAATAGCTACAGAGGATAATTCACAGTGATCAAATAGTAGCTGAAGCAAAAAAAAAAAAAAAATCTACACACAAGCAGGAGACAGTGGGTTAGCATCTTTAGATTTCTTTAACCAACCTGATTATTGACAAGTTAAGGTTTAGAAGCAGAAATCAAAGCATTGAACCAAAAAATAATCAAAACACATATTTAAAAGATTCAGCATGGTGTATGGATTATTTGTGTAGACTTTGTCACAAAGGACAGAAAAGAATCAAGTCATCAATCCAGGATTTTGGCATTAATGAGCCCAAACTGCTAATTAAAATTGAGAATACGATACCTTGTTGGCTTGGATTTTATTTTTTCCTTTCAGTTCCTTTTCACTGGTGAGAGGGGGTGCTATTGACAACTGAGACAAGGGCTTCCAAGTCAGTGAGTGTGGCTCTCTGTAAGGCCGCCTCCTTTCCTTTACAACATGCACTGGTATCTTACCACCCACACGTTGGGCCCACCATGGTAGCCCCAGGTGTATATCATAGATAGAAACCCAAGAGCTGAGGTACATAGAAGATGCATGGAGGGATTTGCACACATAGGTGTTATTCAGTTTTTGTAGATTCGTTTGAAGCAAGTATCAATCTAGGAAAATTATACTATCCCTATGTTGCATACATTTCCATTAATACTTATTCCCAAATAAGGAAGTGGAGGTGGGGAACTATAAATGTCCAAACTCAAGAGGAAATGACCTGCATGGTTACCCTGGCTCCTTGTGAAGGAGGAGCTCATACTGAGATACAGAGAGCCAAGGACGCATGGCTGGGCTGGTTGGCCCACTGGCCTTGGGCCAGCCAGCCTGGTGCGGCCATGGATTGGGATGATGCTGCATTGTGCAGTGGCCCTGCCTTTTACTTTATGCAGTTAAAGTGCTTTTATCATGATGTTCCTTACACGTCCACAAATAGACATCCAGGTATGTGAACATTTCATGCTTATAATTCTTTAATAATGACAAGCCTAAAATAATTTACTAACAAAAGAAAATAAAACGGCAGAACTGTATAATTGGTACCAACAATAGGTACCTGCTATAACTGATGATGCTTGTGTTAGATTACAAATTAGACATTTTCAGGCCTAGATCCAGACTTTATTTCATCTGTTTCTGCCTTCTGATTTCGATAATAAGAACGCTATGCATGTCTTTCACCTATACAAAACAAGATTAACAATCCCAAAGGCTGGTTGGTTTGCTCTTTGTTACTTGAGAAAATCTGACTTCATCCTTACTAAAATCTGCTGGTGTACAATACTCAAATGCCAATATAAATAAAATGTCACAGTAATTCTGTGAAACTGACTGGTTTATTTCTACCAGATATGGAGAGGAGGGTGGTGTGATGTCGTTAGAGGAGGACTCAATAAACCTGATTTCTAGAAATGCTCTCTTCCTAGCTGGCAGCCCTTTAACCTAAGTTAAAGTCCCTTGCCTATAAGTGCATGACAATCCAATGAAATCTTGGACATGTCACGGTAAGGCATTCTACAGTGCAATACTTTGTTGTTATTAGCAAAGTTCAGTTGAGGAGGGGCTTTGTGAGGAAAGATGAGTTCAATTTTAGATTGGTTGAATTTGAGGGGACAGCACGACATGAATCGAGTGTTCCTTTCAAATTCAATCACATTGTAATTTGCAGTCAAAAGCCCTTCCCAGTGGTTTGGCTTTAGCCTTCAGATTCTTGGCCTAATATTCCTTTGGCTTACTTCTCAGTAGACAGCTTTAACCACAGCAGGGAGAATGAGTCCTTAATGATTGCTTCCCAAGCTAATCAAACAGAAAGGCTTAATTCGCTCTTCTACATCTCTGGATCAGCCGTGAGGTCTTGGCTACTACTTGGGGCTTTTCTTTTCCAAAACAAGCAAGAGACCTAAAAGCTCCATCTGGGACATCCTAGGCTAAAAACAACTCCCCCATCCCCCACCTTCCCCTAAATGGAATCTCACGTGGAACCCTCAATTTCCCACTATATTTGAACAATTTGAGAAGTTACTGCCTTCAATCTCCCATCTGCCCAACTAGATTTGCCTCCTATCAATATTTCTTCACCTTGGATTTCTCCTCAGAGGGCTGGCCTGAAGACCAGACCACTCACTCCTCTGTCTCTTCTAACTCTTCTTGTTTTGATTTTCTTCATTGATAGCTCCTTGCCTAGGATACACAGTTATCAGAGCTAGATTTTTAAGGATCTTTTATTACTACTAATAAAGAAACACATTAATGTTTTTTTCAAAGTTAAAAACAAACAGGGAGCCAAAATACTTCCAGGGTATTTTGAATCACAACATGCCCAGTTGCTGGCTCTGCCCACTTGACTTTATAAGTGAAATTCTCTCCATGCCAGATGCTTGCTATGTGTGGAAATTCTTTGACTCTTAAACTCCCTACATGAGCCTCAGTAGTTGCTCAGCTTTTAGGTCTCTCCCATAGCAGCTTACCCTTCACACGATTACCACACGTTTATTTAATCTTTCTTTCAAAATGGAAAACAATGCAATTGTTTCATTTTTCTGATTCTAAAAGTAACATACATTTCTTATTTGCTTACACCATACACTACCAGATGCATGAAAGAGAAAGTGAAAATCAGCTCCCTAATCACACCACTCAGATATGCACACGGCTAATATCTGATATATTTTACCAGACATCTTGTTATGCATGCATACTTTTATTTATTTTTTTAAAAGATTTCATTTATTCATTTAAGAGAGAGAAAGAGCATGAGTGGCAGGGTGGGGAAGAGCAGAGGGAGAAGCAGAATCCCTGGTGAGCAAGGAGCCCGATGTGATGCAGGGCTCGATCTTAGGACCCTGAGACCATGACCTGAGCTGAAGGCAGACACTTAACAGACTCAGCCACCCAAGTGTCCTGATATTTCTATTTTTAACATTAGCAAAACCTAATTTTCAACAGCAACATAGTATTATTCTATGTCTAGATCTACACAGCAATTTTATTATATTATATGGATGTACTATAATGCAACCTATTTTCTATAGATAGTTAAGATTTTTCTAACTTTATGTTCTTATAAACAAGGCTGCAAAGGACATCGTTATAGATATACTTTTATCATTTGTCTAGGAAAAATTCTTAGAAGTTAGCATTTCTGAGTTTAAGAGTATCTTCATCTAAAAGGCATGTTAGCAAATTGCTCTTCAGAAAGGTATATAGCACCAGCAATGTAAGTGAGTGCTAGTTCCACCATAAGCAGAATTTGTCCGAAAGGACAGATGAGTACACAGCATCCTTAATATATCCAAATGTTAGCACACTCTCTGCTTTACACTCAGGTAAAACCAAAATGTTAACATTTCTAATTTTCCACACACCAGATGCTGACTAGTAAAAATCATACCCAACCACCCACTGGATTGTAATAATAAAAGTGTATCGATCCCTTTGTTCCTTCTGTGAAACTTCAGCAGATGCCAGCAGTAACCGGTCCAGTGATATGGGGCTACTGCTCCCAGATGACTCGGGGGATCCCCCTCAGAGGGACTCAAAGTTCCTCTGAATCATCTGAGAATGACTAAACTATGTTTATTAGAGATTTAATCATTTGACTGTGATCTATTCTTTTAAGAAACTGGTAATTCAAAAATGATAGGGAAGGCACTTCTATCAAACAAAATTTTTTGATTGTCCAGAATTGATCATTTTCCCATCCATGCTGGGTGTAAGCAGGTTCACCATGGAGTATTACGCCTTGTTTCTGCTAACTACCTTCGCTCCTCTCTTGGAGAATACCTGGGGAAAGATATGGTCAGCATTACCACCGGAAAGCTAGTGCTGCTAGGAGCAAAATGGCTCATTAAATATTTGTGTGTGTGTGTGTGTGTGTGTGTGTGTGAATACATGTTAAAAAAATCTCTAAAGTCCATAAAAATTACATGATGTTATTTGATTGTGTCAGTGGCATGAAAAAAGCAGAGAGGACTGGTTTTTCTTTCATTCCCAGAACCAGCAGCTTAAAAGCTCTGGTGTTATAAGAAAAAAACACAACTATGCAATGGGAAAACCTTCTTGGAATGCTATGGCTTTCACACCAAAGACGTTTTAAGTTTTTACCACTAGAGCTCTACAGCCTCAGTATATTCAAGCAACAAGATAATCATGTTACATGCTGTGCCATTTAGACAGAAAGTTCAAATAAATAAAAGTACTGCACACACGGCAAATAAGGAAATCACTGAGGAATGAGTGTCTACGTTTGGATGGGCCATGGTCTAAATGGAGACTAGATGAGAGAAAGAGGAAGCAGTGAAGCTTCCACAGTAAGACATCGGAGCAAGGCACCAGTCATCTCGCCTCAGTGTTCCCCTCACCCCATTTTCCCCATCAAATCTTTCTCAAGAATTGTACAACATCAGCAAAATTCTTAGAATTTCACCTATAGTATAGGCTGTTTCGTTTTGTTTTTATCCCGTGCTCCCCACAGTCTGAAGAATATTGCCCTATTTCTTTTTATCTTGTCTTTTTTACATTTTGCTACTTTTGATTTGAGACTACAGTACAAAGTTTCCAAGCAAAAATGCTGGCAATGTATTTTATTAACCAAACAAGACATCTTATCTGGAAATCGTGTTTAAAAATAGAATAAGGGAATGCAATCACCACTTTCATGGAGGGGGAGGAAGCTGATTTTATTGCATGTTTAGGAGCATGAAAGACCTAGAGAGTGAAAAAGGAGTATGACTGAGTCTATAATGAATACAAATTTACCTATTCTATGTTGATAATCACAGTACTAATCTGAGAAATTAACTGGACAACCAAATAGTTAATCATGTTTGGGTTTGCAATCTTGCTAGTCTTTTTTTTTTTTTTTTAAACACACGTGGCATATACGATGCAATTATTTTATAATTTAAAAAAAATCTAATAATGTATTTGATGATTTTCAAAATCAGTTCACCAAGACACAATTTATTCTTATTGTCTCCTGCACAGGATCCCTCAGTGTATTTAACCATTTTCCTACAGACAGACATTTGGGTTTTCCCCGGTTTTTCTCTGTTGCCTACAGTGCTGCAAATGCCTTCTTGTGTACCCCTGTGTTTTTATAGGGTAGATACTGGGAAGTGGAATAGTACATGTTCATTTAAATTGGAAAGATTCTGTAGTTGTTCCAGGTTATTCTAAGTGGCAAATTCCCCCATGCTCTGTCATTTCAAATAACCAAGACACAGCAACGTATATCAAGATGTTACTTAGCCTACTAAGGCTACTGCTGACAGGACCAGAGAACATATTGAATCTTCTATATCTTGCATGGTGATGGTTTCTACTATTTTGAGAATGTGGATCCTTTTAAAATATCAAGACGGGTGCCTGGATGGCTCAGTCGGTTGAGTGTCCGACTCTTGGTTTCTGCTCAGGTCATAATCTCAGCATCATCAGGCTCCGTGCTTGGCAGGAAGTCTGCTTGAGATTCTCTCTCCCTCTGCCCCTCCCACTCGTGCTCTCTCTTTCTCTCTCTAAAATGAGTTGCCCTAAAAAAAAGTTAAAAAATAAAATATCAAGAAACATTAAGATATAATGACAATTGCTTCTATTTTTGATGTTTACTAATAAAATGTTCTATAAAGTGTCTATAAATGCACACTACATAAAAGAGAATCTGTCTTACAAGCCACTGCATTTATATATATTTGAAGCACAGTCTTTCATACCTAAAACAGTTATTTGTCAGACTACAGACCAGACATACTTGGTGTGGATATGAATCTGGAAATCTCTTCCAGTACCTTCACCACTGGAGCACCACAAGTGCACAGCAAGAGATTACAGGAACCACTGAATAGACTTTGAACTGTCACCTTCCAACCCTTTTGCTTTTCCACATTCCCCATGCTTCGTAAGCACACTGATACACAGATACACACGCAGATCCACAGGTTAAGTGAGGAAAGCCACAGAGAAAATAAAAGGCTCAAGGCACTAAAATGAGGCCTATTTATTAAACACTTTGAAAAAAAAACCCACCATGGAACCCTTCACGAATTTGTGTGTTTTGCACACAAATTGCAAGCATAGGGGCCATGCTAATCTCTGTATCACCATTTGAGTGTATGTGCTACTAAAGCCAGCACGATTTTATTAAAGACTTAAAGAGGTCCCCATTCAGATCAGTTTCTAAGTCTACCTGCTTTCCTTAATTGCCTGTGCCACATTCCTATATTTTAAAAAGAGAATATGGCACTTAAAATTCTAACAGATTGAATAAATTTGCCACCTCAAAGAAAGCATCCTACCAATAGGTTACCATTTGCAAATTCACATTCACTTATAGGCCAGTAGGTAGTTGGATGGGCTCTCCCCTCCCTGCATCCCACACCACTTCTACTCTCATATAAGGAGTTGTCCAAGAGAAGGGGGCGCTGGTAGAGGGAAATTCCAGGTTGTAACTGAGACACTGAACCACTAACATGATCCTGTACCCAGCTTTCTGCAGCTCTACACTCCTCACATAGGCCAGATCCAGGAGAAGACCTCAAGAAATAATTACTACTACTACTACTACTACTACTACTTCTCTTTTTTCTTCTTCTTCTTTTTTTTTTTTAAGATTTTTTATTTATTTATGAGAGAGAGAGAGAGAGAGAGAGAGATGCAGAGACACAGGCAGAGGGAGAAGCAGGCTCCATGCAGGGAGCCCGACGTGGGACTTGATCCCGGGTCTCCAGGATCACGCCCTGGGCTGAAGGCAGTGCTAAACCACAGAGCCACCCAGGGATCCCCTGTTCTTGTTCTTCTTCTTTTTTATTTTTTAAATTTTTATTTATTTATGATAGTCACAGAGAGAGAGAGAGAGAGAGAGGCAGAGACACAGGCAGAGGGAGAAGCAGGCTCCATGCACCGGGAGCCTGATGTGGGATTCGATCCCGGGTCTCCAGGATCGCGCCCTGGGCCAAAGGCAGGCGCCAAACCGCTGTGCCACCCAGGGATCCCTTTCTTCTTTTTTAAAGAACAACTTCTTAGTCAATTACTTTTTTCTGATTTCCCACACTCTTGGTTCTACATCATTGTTTTAACCTGGGTCTCAATATAGGACCCAGCTTAGAGTTAAAAACCTCATGTGGGTTGAAGATGTACTCATCAACTGTTAGGAGGCAAGATGACTCATACATACTTTCATTATTCTTTTTCATGTACCAAAAAACCCTGGTGATTTTCTTTCATAGTATGAAATGCAAGCAGAATCTCTAAACATATTCAGTCAGCTCTGTGAATTGCTCAAAAGCTTTTAGCGAAATCTCAAGCAATGCTGTGATCAGGAGGGAAAATCCAAGCTACTGAAATGAGTCATATTTGCCCTGTAGATTTACTGTATGTTTGAAAGTTAAAAGAGGTTTATAGCAACATTCCAAGGCTCTTAAATATGATTTTGTTTATATGTGGTGTCTGCAAGATGTTGTGGTTTCATTTAATGCACATAAAGTCCAATTCTGAATGTCTTCCCCTTGAATTCCTTAAGGAAAGGCATTAAAAATTACAACGGAGGAAAAAAAGATGGAGAAAAAGAGATTTTTCAAGGAAGAACATGTTTAGAAACAGATTAATAGCTAATAGTCTATTGGTGTGTTAGTCATTATAGGATAGAATGAAAGGAAATTCCTTTGATTTAGAGTATTTATATTGAAAAATATTGTTACTGTTTATTATAGATATTGATATATTTTATATACATATTTTTTTGGTAGGAAAAGAAGGTAAAAATAAGCTGAATACCATTGTATAATTCATTGGTATATCAGTGGTGTGCCTTTTCTCAGGGTGAAGGCATATAAGGGGGATAGTACAGTACTCTGAAGAAACTCACCCCGGACAAGAGCTATGTTCTATTTCATCTGTTCCCCCTTGTCCCACCCCATCTCCACTCACCCCCACCCCACTTTTGAGAATTACTAAAGTCTGCACAGCAAACATAAGTTTTGCATCCCAATAGTAAGACACTGTGTGCTTCCATCCTTCAGTGTTCTTATACATGTCATCACTGCCAGTTGTCACCCCCCTTCCACATGCTTCAGATGATGGTGACATTCCATAATCACACAGGTTTTATAACCGCAGACCATGGTGGGGAAGCAGGTAGAAAGCAACAGAAGACAGTGAAAGACCAACCTCTTCATCTTGCCTCTCTCTACACTGCAACTAGCTGGTTCTTAGCATCATGAGGACTGCAACGTCCTGTTCTAAAAACGAGATCAGGTCTGACTGAGCATATGTGGTCGGAAGAGACCTGGGGGCCCTGTGAGTTCTGACTCTGATTCGGGGTTGTATGGGTAACTAAGGGCTTCTGGGCACATGATTCTCAGAATGGTCTTGCCCTCAGGTCGGCAGATGCCTAGTTCAGAGACTCATTTCTGAATCAAGGCAGGTAGCACAGCAAATTGTTTAAAATATGGATTTGAATTGTTTGGGATTTTATTATACTTGCTTAATTTTAATTTTTCTCTAAGCTAAAAGAAGCATACTATCCTATTTCTTTTTTATTTTACCAGAGAATTTATTTGTTATTTTTAAAAATTTACATTCAATTTGCCAACATATAACACCCAGTGCTCACCCCATCAAGTGCCCTCCTTAATGCCCGTCACCCCATTACCCCATCCCCTCCACCCACTTCCCCTTCTGCAATCCTCAGTTTATTTCCATTTATTTCCCAGCGTTAGGAGTCTCTCGTGTTTGTCTTCCTAATTTTCCCCCTTTCTCTCTCTCTTTTTTTGATTTTATTTATTTATTCATGAGAGACAGAGAGAGAGAGAGAGAGACAGAGACAGAGACACAGGCAGAGGGAGAAGCAGGCTCCTTGTGGGGAGCCAGATGTGGGACTTGATTCTGGGATTCCAGGATCACGCCCTGGGCTGAAGGTAGATGCTCAACTGCTGAGCCACTCAGGCGTTCCTCCCCTCTTCCCTTATGGTCCCTTTCACTATTTCTTATATTCCACATATGAGTGAGGCCATATGATGATTGTCTTTCTCTGACTGACTTATTTCACTCAGCATAATACCCTCCAGTTCCAACCACATCAGTATAATACCCTCCAGTTCCACCACATCCAACCACAACCACCAAAGGTGGGTATTCATCCTTTCTGATGGTTGAGTAATATTCTATTGTATACATAGACCACATCTTCTTTATTCCTTCATCTGTCAAAAGACATCGTGGCTCCTTCCACAGTTTGGCTATTGTGGACATTGCTGCTATAAACATCGTGGTGCAGGTGTCCTGGTGTTTCACTGCATCTGTATCTTTGGGGTAAATCCCCAGCAGTGCAATTGCTGGGTCGCACGGCAGCTCTATTTTTAACTCTTTGAGGAACCTCCACACAGTTTTCCAGAGTGGCTGCACCAGTTCACATTCCCAACAACAGTGCAAGAGGGTTCCCCTTTCTCCACATCCTCTCCAGCATTTGTTGTTTCCTGTCTTGTTAATTTTAGCCATTCTCACTGGTGTGAAGTGATATCTCATTGTGGTTTTGATTTGTATTTGCGATCAATATTTTAATGAAAAAGATATTTAGCATAACATACATTGTATCTGTAAATGAGTGTATAGTGTGTATGACATGTGACCACTTTAAAAGATAATGAAACGGACTACCCAGCTGAAATGGCACCAGCATACTGGAGACTCCTATGTGCCCTCATCACTCTCTTCCCCCTATCTCTGTTTAAGTGCATCCAAATAACCTCTAACCCAAATTTGGGGTTATTTTCATTATTCTCCTACTTTTCTTTGTAGTTTTATTCCCACTATACGCATCCCTCAACAATTTATTTTTTAGTTTTGCCTTCTTACAACTTAATGTAATAACACTATACGCATTCTATGACTAGTGTCTTTCACAAAACTATGTGTTTTCGAGATTCATCTATGCCTATATGAATAGCTGTAGTTTATAATGACAGATGAGGCACAGGGTTTTCCAAACATTTCTTGAGACTGGGATTAATATCTAACTCTTTATTCAGTTGGTACCATTTTCTTTTTGAAAGTACATTGAGGTTAAGTGATATTTGGTAGAACTAAAGGAATAGAATCTGGATTTGCTTTCTTATTGAATTGCTATTTTTTAAAAAGATTTTATTTATTTATTTATTTGCAAGATAGAGAGCATGATGGGGAGGAGCAGAGGGAGAGAATGCAAAGCTGAGCTCTGAGCCCAATAGGGGATTTGATCTCAGGACCCCAAGATCAGGACCTGAGCCGAAATCAATAGTCCAATGCTTACCCGACCAATCCACCCAGGAGTCCCCATTGAATTGTTATTTTTATCACAGTTATTTTTGAAAGGAACAAGGCATCTGTCAAACCTATTTAGTACAGATTTTGGAGGAATAATTCCATGACAGTTTCCTGAGATAAAACTAAATAAAATCTCTTTATTTTGTCACACACAGACAGGACTGCATTTGCACCGCTCCTGCTATCCTGCCCTGTTAAAATAATAAGCTTGGTCAGATCCAAACAGGTCACTGTTTCATTTATAAATGTTTAGGAGGCGTAGGTATGGAAAGAGCAGGTTGATGATGGAGATCTATTTTGCTCCTCACTTGGTTATTCAAGATAAACTTTGGTCAAAATTAATGAAAAGGAGTAAGAGAAAAGTTCAAGTGGCCAGTAAGAGAATTAAAATGAAGTAACCAAACTTTCCTCTCTTTCAACTCTTATTCAACTGGTATGAAGCATGGCTAATAGCGATAAACCTGTTTACTGTATTTTCATAAATATTACCTTTTCTTCATCCTCAACCTAGGATTCTTTGTCTAACAAGATATACTAATAAGAATCTTAAATAAATATGGTCATTAATTAACATAGGCCTTTAAAAATATTGTCAATCAAAAGTAAAATATGACTTGAGGCTATTTCCTGACTGCTGTATCCATTAAAGGACAATCTTGCTTTCATGAACACAGTAGATGTGAACAATCAACCTTGGGCTGAATTTTTTTTCAAGTAAAACATGTTAAAGTAATTCAGACCCAAGTACCTATGACTGGCAACACTACATTTTTGCCAGTTCTATCTTTTCCACAGGGGTCTGGACCTGGATATATAACTCATTCAACATTGCCCCAGAACAGGGTGTAGGGTGACCTCCACATCCCACTGGCCTGTTTGGAACAACCACATCTGACTGCAGATACATATATAAGCAGATTCTTTTCATAGCCAAAGACTCTTAAGAACAGAAATTGCCCTTCTCATCTTTGAATGTAAAATTACAAACTCATTTTAGATGAATCTTACACTCAGTGTGATCTGGAAATTCAGGTCTTACTCCCAAATTTGAAATATTTGTGTGATGTGGTACAAAGGTCCATAATTTCACGTGGTGGAGATTCTAATTATGGTACTATCAATAGAGCAATTGGAAAAAATGAAAACAAGATGTCCTTAAATGGAGATTATGAACCTGTGATTAATTAAAGGGAATCCCTGGTAAGGGGAAAGTGGTATTGCAGACATGCCGACGGATATGGTACATGGCATGTGGATAGTGCTAACTGAAGTCACATGTCCCATGTCAGCTGAGAGGATTCTCCGCATCCTCTCTAGACAGGCAGTGCTTACTGCAGGAAAATTTATGGGTAATAGATTTTCATAACAGGCCTTTTATGATCCTCTCCTCCCCCAAAAGTACCCTCTGGAGCTTTCTGCTTCCACTCTCATTTTTCTTAATTGGAAAAAGATTTACTGTTCATTTCCTCTTTCCCGGTACTCTCTGCTGGCTCCACTTCTTTCCGTTCGGTGGCATAGCCTTCCATCCCCCTGCCCAACCCCCTCTCATCCTTCCTCTCTTCCTCAGGAACAGAAAGCTCCACTATACTGATAAATAGGACACTGGAGCATTGTTTCTAGCACCTTTGCTGAAATACATATCACTCCGACAAGAAAGCATATTTTGGGGTGATTACTACCTTCCTGACACCAGAGGTATTGCACAAACTTACCTAACGCCAGCTGGCTAGTAGTTCCCCTCCAAGTGCTAGAACTGCAAAGTTCTGTTTATAAGTGGTAGCAAAGAGAAAGACAAGCCTTGAGTGGAGACAGGAAATGGAAAATGATGGGCCAAATCCTGGATGTTTGGCCCTTTGGAAAGAACATTTATTCTTGCAGAGGACTTGGGAGCCAACCCTTGCTAATGGGTCCAATCTCCCTACTGTTGGGAAAAAGTCAAGGAGTTTGCTCTGCATTTGGTGGATCATCTTCCTAAGTCAACAGAAACTTTACCTAATACTGGGCCTGCTCGTTGCAGAGGGGAAAAAGCAAACACCTATTTGTTTGGACTTGGGTAAGAGCCAGCCTGACCAAACTAAAAGACTTCCATGCTGAAAGACTCTCTTTGAGTTAATAGAAGACTCCTATAAAAATGAGAATATTTTAACAGAGTAATATTAAATGATGAAGCACTTCCATTTGTGTGTGTTAATTGAATTAGAATCCCCAACAGCTTAAGAATCAGACAGCCTGGGCTCCGAGAGAGGGAGACACGGGCATCAGAGACATTCTGGAACAGTATTTAAATAACTCAAGGGTATCTGCTATCTCTCAAGGGATAGCAGATTTCTATCCCAACGATAGATTATTAACCAACAAGGCTTATGCTGACTTCCGACTAGATACTAAAGCAATCACGAGTTCCTTAAAACTGTTACCTGGTACAGGAGGCACTGGTTCAGTAGGGGAGATAACTGACTTTACCCTAAAGATATCCTATTTTCTAACCACAAATTACAGAGTTATAGCATTGGCACTGGCTTATCGGTTTCTAATCTTGTGTACATTTTTCTCCCCAGTCAAAGCGGTGGTCCAGGGATCCCTGGGTGGCGCAGCGGTTTGGCGCCTGCCTTTGGCCCAGGGCGCGATCCTGGAGACCCGGGATCGAATCCCACATCGGGCTCCCGGTGCATGGAGCCTGCTTCTCCCTCGGCCTGTGTCTCTGCCTCTCTCTCTCTCTCTCTGTGACTATCATAAATAAATAAAAAAAAAAAAAAAAAAAAAAAAAACAAAAAAAAACAAAGCGGTGGTCCATGTGGGACCTAAACTTTGAGAGGACAGTTAAATTCAGGTCGAACATCAGGTGGGGAGCTGTGTGCAGCAAAAGGGGCTGCCTGAGGAGTCTAGATTCTGAGGATGACATGGTTGGTTTCTGGGCCAGTTATGAAGATAGGGTCTTGACTTGTGGTAGTGGGAAACTGCAAACAGATCCTCAGGTGGCCAGAATCAGAACATCCACTCAACAGATATTTATTGAACATCTCCTCTGTTCAAGACACTGAAAGTGGAAACCAAGATGAATTAAACTCCTGAAAGGAGTTCTTAATCTGGTAGGGAAGCAAAGACATGGGTAAGAAGGTAATAGCAGGGCAGCCCAGGTGGCTCAGTGGTTTAGCGCCGCCTTCGGCCCAGGGCGTGATCCTGGAGACCCGGGATCGAGTCCCACGTCGGGCTCCCTGCATGGGGCCTGCTTCTCCCTCTGCCTGTGTCTCTGCTTCTCTCTCTCTCTCTCTGTTTCTCTCATGAATAAATAAATAAAATCTTAAAAAAAGGAGAGAATGTAATAGCAGATAAAATGTGGTAGATATCATAGGAGACTTACTGATACAGTGATCTAAAGTTTAGAGGAAGAAGAAGGTATTGCCAGCTGAGAGATCAGAGAAGGCTTCATGGAGGAAGCAGTATTTGAGCTGGATCTTTTAGGATTGAGGGGGTGGGGGAACGGAAGAGGCCCTACCCACATACAGAGAGCTCAAATGGTGAGGTTGCAGAGTCAGGAAATATGGATGTGGAAAAGCAAACAATTCAGTCTGGCCAGGGCTTGGAGTTCACGAAGGGCATTAGTGAAGCTCCAGTTGTGCTTGGCAGACGCAGAAAGGCAGCTCCCCATAACTGAAGAGTAAACCAAACATTTTACAAAGCTTAAGGAGAGAGGCTTCTTCCATGGCAGTAGCCCCAGGGAAGTGCACAGAGAGGATTTCCTAGTTTCTGTCTCCACTCCGGGTATTTCATTCACTCTGCAGCTCTCCCAACAGATAAAGGGCCAGCTCCCCAATATCAAGGGCTCCATACATCTTAGCTGCAAGAGGAGGCTGCTTCAGTTCAGCAAATCCAGCCACCACTGACAACAGTAGCACTGCAAAGGATCCTTCAAGAGCCACACACTAGGACTTTCCATTTTCTAGAACAGCATCTCTGTCCTCTCTTATTTTTGCCACCTTCTCCACTGTCTTGTACTCACTTTGCCCAAAGAGTTAAATCAGATTTTTCACTTCTCCTGCTTGTAAATAAGGTCCTAGGTAAAAATCCACAAATGTGGTGAAGGGATGAGATATTAGGACCATGGAATAATAAACTAGAAAGGATTTTGGAGGTTATTTTCAACCCAAGCTCCACATTTTACACATGGTAACCTAGGCCTAAGAGGTGAAGTGATTCATTCAAGTAATTACAAAATCAAGACATCAGATGCAAGTCTATGCAGTTCCCATCACTGTTCTCTTTCTAACCTATGACACTGTATGGGCTTGCTTAGGGCACTCCAGATCAGCAAAGAGCGTCAGTCATCTACGCCAGGGACTAGAAAACTATGGCCCAAGGGCCAGATCAGCCCATATTTTCTTTTTGTAAATAGTTTTACTGGAACATAGCCATGCCCATATTGTCTGTGCTTTCACACTCCCATACCACAGTTGAGTAATTATGACAGAGGGCGTATTTGCCACAAATTCAAAAATACATACAATTTAGCCCTTCACAAAAAAAAGTGTACTGATCCCAGATCTAAGTCAATGGTGTCAAGAAATTTTATAGTGTAAAATTAAGTCAAAAAATTAAGTGTACACACATATATGCTTATTTTATTTATTTACATATATTTATATATATAAACATATATATACACACATATATATGCATATGCATAAATAAATCAGTATTTATTTATAGTGTTGTCCTAAATTTTTATAGATCTCTAAAACACAAACAGAAATTTTAAAAAGATAGAGTGAAACAAACAAACAAAAAAAAACAATATTTAATGTTGTTTAATTTATCAAGAACTCTTGGTTTAATAAGTTGTGATCAGTAATTTGAAGGTCTGGCTGTAAGTTCAATTTATTTTGACACTTGGTTTTAAATGACAGCCAAAATTTAACTTTTTAAAGAGCCTTTAAAAGGTATGTAGATTCAAATGGAAAGAACATATCATTGGCTTGGCATATTGACACACGATATGGATATATCCAACCTCCCCCACCAACCATGCAGTTTTTTGATGAAACCTGCTGAGAAAATTTATATCTACCCTGATGTCAACCAGTTGTTCATCCAAAGTAATCCAAAGGTGTTTTATTTTACGTGTTTAGTAAATAGCTTCAAATCTACTGAAATGCTCCACTTGGGACATTGTTGAAGAGCTTAGAAAATGTTTCCAAGGTGAGATGTGAAGCTCTGATAGTCCTGGTAGGTTACACATTTACCTCTTTTTCAACTATAAAACCACAAAAAATGGGGTCATTTTTCAAAAGACCTCTCTGTGGCATGAGTTTCTTCTGAAATGCAGTTACGTTCCCCCTTTCTGTTGAAAATTTGCCTTCACTGAAAGAAACAAGCATGTGGCTGCGGAAGCAAGCACTCGTATGTGCTCACAGCATTAGTGACAGGTCTGCCACGATCTCATAGTCTTCTTGGGCTCGCAGGATTAGTATTACCTTCAATCTGAAGCTTCTGCAGAAATTCCGCTCCCCACCTCACTCCCCTTCTCTTTTTAAAGTAAAGTCTACCAGGGCGCCTGGGTGGCTCAGTCTGTTAATTCTCTGCCTTTGGCTCAGGTCATGATGTCCAGATCCTGGGACAGAGCCCCGCATTGGGCTCCCTGCTCACTGGGGAGTCTGCTTCTCTCTCTCCCCCCCCCTTTGGCCCCTCCCCACTGCTCATTCTCTCTCTCTCTCAAATCAATAAATAAAATCTTTTTAAAAAAAAATAAAGTAAAGTAAATTCTACCCCCAATGCAAGGCTCGAACTCATGACCTGGAGTCACACGCTCTACCGACCGAGCCAGCCAGCTGCCCCTGTAGAATTTTTTTTTTGAAGTCCAGAAATGCAAGTCCATTGTGTGAAGGTCAATTTCATTTAAACTAGATAAACTATATTGTCCACAAATTCCCTTATCCAGTTATAAGTAAACTGCAAGGAGTCCCAGTATGTGAAAGGGCAATGGCAGTCCTCCCCTCTGGGGATGGAACTCTTGCTGTTCCCTCAGGACCAGTCACATGTGGCTGGAAAGACAGACTGAGTGAAGGTGCCATTGCAAGAAAGTATAATTACTATTGGTCAGGCTTTCTTTCCTGTTCTCTTAACTCCATTTTATACTCTCCTGCTTTCTTTCCTTTGATCAAGCTTCTACTTAGAATGCTCTTTCCTCCTCTCCATTTTAACCTAGAGCCATCTTCTCCATCCCCAAGACCAGCTCAAGTGCTACATTTTTCTGTGAAGTCTTACCAGCCATAATGGAAGTCAACTGCAAGGAACTCTTGCCCTCCTGTGAAATCTCTGTTGTCATTTCAGACATTTGTCACATATTGCCTTGTTATTTGTATATCATCCTATCTCTCATGTCCTGTTTATTGAAAGCAAGAGTTATGTTTTATAGACACATTTTAGCCTTCCTCCCCAATGGGCTTTGCATAAAGTAGGTATTTAATATGTTTTTTTGTTTTTGTTTGTTTGTTTTTTGTAATTGAATTCAAGAAAGGCATATGGCACAAGTCACTGAGCAATGGCAACTATGGAGGCTAATTAACAACGATGAAGCCTGATTCAATTCCTTGCATGTGAGGTGCATTGCCTAAGTTCACATGGATTTATCTAAGTCAGACATTGAAAGGATAGCTAGGCCAATGTGCAGCCATTTAAAAGTTCTACAGTCAGGGGCGCCTGGGTGGCAACAGTTGGTGAGCATCTGACTCTTGGTTTCAGCTTGGGTCGTGATCTCAGGGTAGTGAAGTGAGCACCATGTCGGGCTCCGTGCTCAGTGTGGAGTCTGCTTAAAATTCTCTCTCCTTCTCCTTCTGTCTCTCCCACTCATGCTCTCTTTCTCTCTCTAAAATAAATAAATCTTTTTTTTTTTTTTAATTCTAGAGTCAAATACAGAACAATGATGCCCCAAAGGGAAGATCAATGAAATGTGACTCAGTTTCATGACCAGGGAAAGATCAACAGTTCTATACCAGGCTCTTGAGTATTTACTGAAACATGATGTTTAAAGTTATCGAAGCTTTACCAATGGGAGAAGTCTACCCAAAGTGTGTTCCAAACATGCATGTGCTTTTTTGACCACAAAAGCACGCAGGGTGGGGTCATTTTCCAAAAGCATATTCAGAAGCTTTGTGGGTTTCCAAGAAGGCAGATGCTCCATCCTGGCTTGTGAATATGAACCAGGAAAACCTGGCTCTGCCCACTGCCATGCTGCATGGGCCATGGGGCTTGTTGTCAGATCATGATTTCTAGAAGCTGAAACCTGATCATTCATCAAGGGAAGAAATAATCTCTCAGGTTTAAGCTTTAATTCTATGAAGCAATGGAACAGAGCTCCATTAAACCAACCTAGGAGGGAGAGTGATAGCTCTATGGCTCTATGGAGACAGAAGAGGACTAGCAAAAAATATGGGAAGTAAAACCCAAACCCTTAACATTTCTCTCAATTCCTCTCCACCCGAAGTTGTAAGCAACCATTCGTTAAAGCCTTCTGGCCAATGTCTGCCTGGGTAGGTACCTAGAGAATTTTGCTCATTGGTCTACAATGCCGAAGTTTTAATGCATTTATTATAAATCTGTTTCTCATTTGTATGCTACTTTCTCTGTAGGTGGCATTATGTTGCAACTATACACAGAAAGTCCCCTTGAGATAGAGCTGAATAATGTGTTTTCCTAGTTAAGAAGAACCAAATGGTTAAGGACAGGAAAGATATTTGACTTTTAAACTGAATCAATAATCAGGGGCTAAAGTCAAATTGAGTCAACTGGTGTTTTCCAGTTTGACTGGGAACCCTGGCCTGCTTTGAGAGCTTGTGTGTGAGTGTGTGTGCCTGTGTACACCTGCCATCAGCCTATCTCTGTTCTTGTCAGATGATTGGCCTTGGCTTGGCTTATGAACAGAGATGTTCTATATTTCCCTGCCCCTCTAGGGTATGTGTTTCCCCCCATAACTCCTCTTGTATCATCTTCCCTTGTAAATTCCTTATATCCCTCTATATTCTCTCTCCTCTCACTACAAAGCCCTAGTGTTGGTTTGGGCCTTCTGCAATGCCTATGGAAAGCACAAATAATTCAGTACAAGTAGGTGAACTAAGCAAGTTTGATTTAGCTATGCCTTTAGAAATGTTTTCAAGTGCTCTAGTCGAAACTGATTCTGTAATTCATTGGCTAAATTGTCAAGATAGCCAAAAATAGCTAATTCCACTGTACCACAGGCTGTCTTGTCGCTTTTACATTTAATATCAGAGTTAGGCTTTTAAAATTTGTTTAATGAAAGAGCCAAAAGAACAGTTCTATTGTGTTATTAAATGTCTCAGAGTAGCATATTATTTTTGATCCAGACATTAGTAGCCCGACCTCAAAATGACATTGTATTACAGGCTTGTGCTCTCTAGAGTTATACTTCGAAACAAAGCGTCCAGTGGCCCTTTACAGACCCCATTGTATTTGACCTCACAGAAGCCTTTGACATTGCTGGCCATAGCTTCCTTTTTGAAATTCTCTACCTACCATTTATTTTGTAGCTTCTTTTGTGTCTTCCATTGGATCTCCTCCTGAGCTCTATTCTTTTCTTACTCAACATCCATGCTCAGGGTAATTTCATCTATACTAATAACTTGCTAGCCAGTTTTAAGGTGATGATTTTCTAATTCATATTCTTTGCTCAGGCTGCTCTCCTGAATTTCTATATGACCTTTCTTCCTTGGTAATGAAATTTCCAGCAAAGAAGTTGAAAGCAATGAATTATTCTGGATGTTAAATTAATCTGTGACTCTTTCAAAGTTCAAAACTCCTCCCCATGCTGGTACTGCACTCCCAGTACCAGAAGATCGATGGTTTAAAAAAATTTTTTTTATTCCTCAGTTATATCATTCTATCCTTGCCACAGATAACAATTGCACAATTTCCAGGATGTAAAATTGACTCACTATTTTTTTTTAAATTGACTCACTATTAAAAGAAAAGCCAAATAAAGAAACATTTATTAACTAAATTTAAACATCAAGGGATGAATAATTTCCATAAACACAGAGAAAACATTAAGATTGTAACTTCACTATTTGGCATTGGAAAGGATACGTTGTTTTTTTACCTCTCAGCAGAGAATTTCACTTCTTGTATGCAGGAGAAATGAAGTGGAGACAATACCCAACGTGTCTACAAGTTGATTTTGGTTGAAAGCACAATTCCCTACTGTTAGGCTTAAAACAACTGAACCGAACCTCCCAATCTGAGAGGAAACCTGTCTGACCTGTTTCATATATATATACTGTATTTTCTTTAAAGGTTTCAAAACATCAGAAAGGAAAAGAGCCTGCTCCTGCTGTCTGGAGGCTGGTTGACACAACAGAGGATGAGACTGGTTCTCAGCCTCAGCTGTACATTAGAATCAGCCGAGGGAGCTTTTAAACATCCCTCTGCCCTGGGGCACCTGGGTGGCTCAGTCGGTTAAGCAGCCAACTCTTGATTTTGGCTCAGGTCATGATCTCATGGTCCTGGGCTTGAGCCCTGTGTCGGGCTCCATGCTCAGTGGGGAATCTGCTTGGGATTCTCTCTCTTTCCCTCTGCTGCTCCCTTTGCTCTCTCTCTCTCTCTCTCTCTCTCTCTCCCAAATAAACAAATAAATCTCTAAAAAAAATTCCTCTGCCCAGGCTATGCCCCAGACCAATTAAATCAGATCCACTGGGGGTATAAAGCTCCCCAAGTAAGACTAGTGGAAAACCAAGTTGGGAAACACTGATCCATAATGAGCGCCTTAGGGAGTGTTTGGACCTGTTGCAGTTATGTCAAAAGGCAGTGTAGAATCATTCAGAAAATACGAGCGGAGAGAGAAGCCATGGGCAAATATTTGAGATCAGAGAAGAAAAACATGGTGCCACTTGTCCTTATGATCCTAATACCATGTTATTTTTGTTTCTTTTATTTTTAAAAGTGAAGTATATCAGTATTTATAAACAGAAAGTAGGTGTTACTTCATATTGTGCAGATAAATTTTTTATACTCATTAAACACTAGCCAAATACCTGAGTGGTATATTCCTTGTTCTCCCAATTGTTTGTTTGTTTTAAAGATTTTATGTATTTATTCATGAGAGACACAGAGAGAGACACAGAGGCAGAGGGAGAAGCAGGCTCCCTATGTGGGACTCCATCCCAGGACCTGCGGATCAAGCCACTCATTCTCCTCGTTGACCAAATTTGACCGAGTCTGATGCCACCTTTGTTGGCTGGTGGCAGTCCCTTGGAGGAGCAGGCCTGGCAGCTTAGAGCATTTCACCTCCTCTCATGATGAAAACATGATATAACCCCCAATTCCTATTTCTTCCCTATCGTGGATGATCTGTGTCAGGATGATGTTCTTAAAAACTCAGCTAAGGATCTGTGAGGCAACAATTCTTACAGTCTGTTACGGAATTCGAACTGTAAAAAGAGAAAAAACTCAGTCGGGAGCCAGCCAAACCAATGGGGTACCTGCCAAACCACACCTTATCCTCCTCAATCAGCAAAAATATCCTCCACCGCCTGACTCCTCTTACCTCAGCAACAGGAGCATGTTCATTCCCTTATTAGGACACTGGCAGTGGCGAGAGAGCCGCTCATGTCTGAGGCCCAAGAGTGGCTTCTATAACATGTGCAGTTCATCAAAAACCAGAAGAGGATAACAGGCACCAAGGGAGGGGACTGGAAAAATTAAATCCTCGCTCTATGGGAGGAGAATCCAACTTGGTAGGCCACAATTATGGTTTTGGATTAAAAAAAATTTTTTTTTTTTAAGGGCCAAACCAAAAAAACACAATCCTAATATTTCTTTAATGCATTTTTTGGAAGGGTGTTTTTGCAACTTAGAAATACAGTCAAGGAAATTTTATGTTGAAAGCTTACAGGGAGCTAAATATGTATAATCAGTACCTGGTCTTAACCTTCGAGAAGGACTGTCCCAGTTCTGGAGCACTCAGTCTGAACCCAGAGGTGTCATTTGTGACCCCCTTTTTTTTAACCTGGAGCAAAATAAAAGCCCTGTTCCTCCTGTCTTTCTGCTTCTCACCTGTCTACAGGGGTGCCCTTTTCCTGCTCTGACCTCATCCTACCTTATTACCTTCTTCCTTTTCTCACAAGGCACCACCATTCAAACTAGGCTTTTTCTATGGTATTAGTGCAAGTGGGAATGGCTTCCTGTCAAAACAAGACATTGCCCTGTTATAATCTGTGTCAGCAGGGCTGTCCTGTTAATCCATCCTGTTTAGTGGCTAAGCTGCTTTCAGAGCCAACTCATGAACTCAGATCTAGCCAAGCAATAACGGATTACAATTCTAACTTTTTGCAATTTACAAAACACTTCCATCATGTACATGTTCTAATGGGATCTTTAGAATACCAGTGAGATAGACACAAAAATCTTTCCTACTTTGCAGTTGAGGAAATGGTCTTAGTGGAGCTAAGCCACTTGTATTCAGAGCTAGGACATCACTATAAATTGGGGCTTTTCTGACTGGTGCTTTTTTTCTGTCTCAAAGATGTCATCATATCGTGGTGTTCTGCTCATCTGAGTTGCTCTGAAGCTTCCCAAAGAGAATTTAAGTCCTTAAGTTTCCCCAGGGACCTCTATACAAAGGGTGTTCAGGCCCCTGGGAGATTGTAGGAGGCCCCATGAATCATGTCACCTACCCTGGGGTTGGTCTGCTGCTAACAACTAACTCTGCTAAATTTGACTCCTTGTCAAGTTGTAGGTAACATTTCTAAGGCTAAAAAGCCAAACACAGCAGCCATTGTCTATTTAAAAATAAACAGTAACACTGGTGATTAAAAAAAAAAAAAGAGGGGGGATGTCTTAGACCAGCCAACCTTGACTTTGAAAGAGTGAAGCCAACAAATTATTTAAAATGACGAAGTTTATTTAATGGTGATAACTCCCTTCTGCATAGACCCCAGTAGGTGCCAGGTGATGGAGAGGATGCATTTCAGCTAATCCTTACGGTAACACGGGGTAAACATGACTACTCCTACCTTACGGTCCAGATGAGCAAAGCCGACACAGAGAAGTCAAGTCACTTGTCCAAGATTAACACACATAGGATTGTAGCCACCTTCTCGCCGAGCCCCAAGTGTGGGCTCTTTGCACCACTACAACCTACCACATTCCACTTCTTTGCAGGCCTCGATTCTCTAACTGTGACAAGACAGGATTTAGAAGTTAAGACAATGGAGAGGTTCAAACTTGTTGGGAGAGTGTATTTGCTCTTCATTGGCATAAGAAAGTCACGTGATACTGATCACAGTGAAATGAGAGGAGTTGCTAGTGTTGTGGAAGTGCAGGTCTCCCATTGGGAGAAGACGCATATTCACAACCTCTTTGTGGGACTCTTAAAGTAAAATAAGGAATAAGGAATAAGGGAAAATAAGGAATTTAGTGTCCTGGGCTGGTGATTTAAGGTAAAGAGTCACGGAGGATCCCAGACCCTCTGAGACCACTCCTCCCACCGTCTTCCAGCCCTGCTCTGCCAGAAGGAGAAACTTGCTCATCAAGCAGGATCTGATGTCATGTTACAATTGCTGCCAAATTCTCCCACACAGACCAGAGGTTAGAGCTGTGAGAGCACAGGCAGGGAATAACATCCGTTAAGTGTTAAGCTGGAGAGAGCAAGGGAACCACCAGGAGCCACTCTCAGCCTGGAGCCAGGGGCCAGGGGCCAGTCATTACACACACCCAGGCAGGGAGGAGGTGGCTGGGCCAGTGAATCAACCTCTCTGGTTTCATTTTCATCTGTAAAATGGAAGTAGTGGTACTTAATTCATAGTACTGTTGAAGGATTAAGTGAACCGCCATTTGCAAAGTCCTCAGAGCAGGGCCTGGCACACAGGAAGTACGACATGAGCATGGGCCATTTTTATTAGCTTCGTGTTCTCACTATCCTCCTCATCATGTGGGATATGGCTGCCGTGCTTGTACATTTTCCAAAGGATGCCACTGTTTCCAAGCATGAAGGGGATAATTGGGCAGAATGGTTTTCTATCTCGAGAGCCTTAAACTCCTTTTCACTGCAAACGTGAGCAGTAGAGAAGGCCCAGAAATGCAGAATAGATGCAGGGGAAGATCCTGATCCTCCTTGGGCATTCCCTTCTTCCTCCATTGACTACCTTTTCTGTGGCTTCTAGTTTGAGGACAGGAGGGTGGAGGAGGAGAGCTGTGGCTAAAAATGTCCAATAAATGGAATGCCTTTTATCTCTCTTTTTCTCTGTCACTCTCATAATCCATGTCACTTCTCATTAAAATGTACGTGGAAATTTATCATCAGACAGCTTTATCTTCCCATGCCAGAAAATGCACGTGTCCTACTGGAAGAGGATAATCCCCCTCTCTATTCATCTTCGGGGCTGGCTTAATACCCAACCTCAGTGAAGAATTGATGGTTCAGAGCTCTCCGTGTGGAGGCTGGGTCTGACTTTCATTGGAATGGCTTTAGACAGACAGCCTGTCAGCGGAGGACCCAGATGTCCCCAAGGCCCCAATATCCTTCAGCCAGCTGACATTTGAATTGTCCTGGAAAATTATCCAATGTATCACTTAGGAATTAAACTAGGAATTGTCATGTTAAACTATTCTAAATCTTCCGGTACTTGTCACGGATTGAACTGCATTCTCCAAAAATGCTATGTGGATGTCCTACCTCCCTCGTACCTCCAAATCTGATCTTATATAGAAATAAGGCCTCTGCAGAGGCAATCAGGTTACGACGAGGTCATTAGGGTGGCCCTCACACAATCTGACTGGTGTCCTTATAAAAGGGAGACATGTGGACACAGGAAAGGACATTCATGGAGGGTAGACTATGCGCAGAAAGACAGACTATCATGTGAAGGCAGAGATTAGAAGGAGTCAAGACACCAAGGGCTGCCAAAGATTGCCAGCAAACCGCCAGGAGAGAGGCCTGCAACGCATCCTCCCTCTCAGCCCCCGGGAGGAAACCCAGCCTGTTTTGTTAAGCCACCCAATACGTAGCAGCTATAGCAGCCCTCAGAAACTAATACAGTATTCAGTTTAAGATCTGAATGGTTCTATTTTGTTAGTAAAAGTTTTGTTTGTTTGTTTGTTTTCACAATTTTCAGCATTTCCTACTGTTATTTAGATGAGTGGTTCATCACACTGGGCCAGCAGTCCATCTGATTTCTTAAAATACCTTCTATTGTAATGTGTAAACTTATCCCCTCATATGCAAAGTTTCCCCCTTTGCCGTGTTCCTTTGTCCTTCTGGTATCTGGGGATCTGGGTTAGGGATTTCCCTGGAGCTCTGAGGTGGGCTCATGAAACTCTGGCCTTCTCCGGCTCCCACGAGCAGCTGGTGAAGGAGCCTCCACTCCCTGGGGGGAGGGAATATTTTACGTGATCTCTCTCCCAGCCCCTATGTCTTCAGATCCGGGAGAGGCAGACTCATAGTATGTCCCTGGGTCAAATCTGATGTTTCAGTAAGGTCAGAAATTTAAAAAATGGACACAGGGGAGGGAGAGAAAGTGGAAGATAAATCTTTCCCATTATACTAACTCCTTATGGAGCTGGCACAGTTCAATCTATGACTTCAGGGCTGTTTCCGCTGGGATGAGTAGAGGCTGTACAGACTTCCTGGCTGCCCTTCACTTAGTGAGGTTAAAATGAGAGCTCCCACTTGGGCTTGAGTTGGAGGGGCTTTTGCCCCTTTGTGATTAGGAAGTGTTCACTACTCAGCCAATACCCAAACACCCCTGTTACATTAGGCCTCCCTTGGATGCGTCAATTTGCTCAACTTCTGGAAACCTTAGCAAACAGTAAAATGTAGAAGTAATGGCCAGGTTTGTTGCATTTGCTTCTAAGAAGTCTGTATACACTCACACCGTGGGTGGAATTGTGTCCGCTCCAAATATATGTGGAAGTTCTAACCCTCGTGCCTCAGGATGTGACCTTATTTGGAAATAATACTTTTACGGACACATCAAGTTAAGGTGAGGTCGTCGGGGTGAGCCCTAACCTAATCTGTCTGGCATTCTCAGGAAAAGGGGGAAATGCGGACATGGAGACAGACACAGAGGGAAGATGACGTGAAGAGAAACAGGGAGAAGGTCACATGAACTAATGGAAGCATTGGTGCCGTGCTGCCGCAAAACAAGAAATGTCTGGAGTCTACTGGAATCTGGAAGAGGCAAGGAAGGATTCTTCCCCTACGGGGTTCAGAGGGAACATGGCCCTGCAGGCACCTTAACTTCAGACTTCTAGCCTCCAGAACTGTGACCCAATTAGTTTCTGTTGTGCTAAACCACTTAGTTTGTGGTACTTTGTTATGGCAGCCCTAGGACTCTACTACAATCATCACGGCCTCTCGTGATTATCCAGAAGCTACCTAAGATTCATCTCCTTGGCACCAAGTTCACGCCAATAATGATCATTCCCCACCCCCCCACTCCCACACACAACTTTTTGAACACTTATGAAGTGTCAGGCACTGTGCTGACAATTTCACATACAGTTTCCTCTTGTACATTAATAAACTGAAAAACGAATACACTGAAAAACCCAGCAAGATTAAGTCATTTGCTCAGGGGCATATAGTTAATAAGATGATGCAATGAGAATCCAAATCCAAGTTTATCTGGATTGTGAAGTCAATATTCTTCATTTATACTCTCCTTACTTGTGAGGATCACTTAGAGATTGGTGGCATTCAAATCTCTGATCCCTACTTCTTACTACATCCTCCTTTACAATGTGCCTGGTTTAGGCCAAGTAGGAAAAGTAGTAATTCTATATTTGGCCCCCAAAGTCCACTTTTAGCAAGCTTCCTTTAACTTCAGAGTTATCTGAAGTATAGGGTATGGAGTATCATCTTTCAAAAAATATTTATTTATTTATTTGAGAGAGAGTGAGAAAGTGCTCGTGTGTGCGCACAAGGCAGGGGTGGGGGCTGGAGTGGGGAGAAGAGGGAGGGATTCTCCGCTCAGACCCCCCCCCCCCCCCCCCGCTGAGCATGTGGGGGGGGCGGTGCCCTAGGCAGGGCTTGATCTCACCACTCATGAGATGGTGACCTGAGCTGAAACCAAGAGTTGCATGCTTAACCAACTGAGCCACCCAGGCACCCTGGGGTTATCACCTTTAAGTAGTTAGTAAATGGGACAACTAAAATCTGAGGTGAAGAGTTCCTCTGATTTTTCTGGATGGTTTAGTGAATACGTATCAGTCACAAACCAAATTCAGCTGCCTTTTGCCCCAACATCAGTAGTTCTGTTGGAGTCAGATATCAAGCCACCTCTTTTCCGGGGTCTTTAGAAAGAGGGTGCTCAGAGGGAAGGGAAAGGTAGGAAATATGATACAGATTAAGCACGCACAGTGGTTTACACACATTTGCACAGTTAGTTCTTTTATTTTTCACTAAACTTGAAAGGCGGATATTTTGTACTTTTTTGTTTTTAAACAGATGAAGATACTTAGACATGGTGAAATTAAGTGACCGTCTCAAGGTCATACACTTCGTAATGAGTAAAGTCTAAACACAGATGTGGGAGTCAGGATATTTGGCTCTTACTTTCTCATCTGTCAAGAATGTGCTCACTATCTGCGCTGAAAGCTGGGTCTGCCCGATAGAAGGGGTGCTGAGACCCTTTCCCCACCCAGCAGTGGTGTCTCACTCCAGAAAAGTGACCTCTGAGATGGCAGAAATGAGCAACAGGCTCCCCTTTAAAGTCATCCTTCCTTCTCCAAAGGTCCAGGATGGCCTAAGCACCGCCGGGCCTCACCTGTTCATTAAAATGTTGTGTGAACACAGTCTTTTTCAATTCAGTTCTTAGGCATATCACACAAATGTATTAAATAGCTATGGAGATGATCTATGGAGAAGCTATGAATGTCATGAAATCAGCTTAAAGCTAGCTTTAAGAAGTTGCTTAAATTTTATGTACTTCATGTATTTTGTCTCTGGAAAACACAGGGTAGTTATGAGCTGTGGCTTATTGCTGGTCTGTGTAAAGAATGTTCTCACTCTTTGGAGAGGAAAAGTGTCAAATTTATTTCCTTCTCTTTGGAGTGAATACCATCCTTACTATATTGCTATTTTATTTTCTCTCTGTTACATACAAAGTGAAGGAGAGGGTGTGTTGGAGAACTGAATTCTAGAAAAGGTGAGTATAGACATCCCTTGTAAGGATCAGAAAGCAGTCATAGAAAGGTAAAGAACAGACATGGAGAGCTAGTATAGCAGACCGAGCTATCAGGTAAGAGGCAAATATCTAGGTGCTAATAGAAATTCACCAGCATAGAAAATATCAGACTAGAATGCCAGGCTTTAATCAGGAATATCACGACTTAACAGATGCATTCTAATCAATGTCTGTGTGAGATGAGATTTACAATAAAGTTATAAAGAAAAAGAGGAGGATGAATGAAAAAAATGCCATATTTTCTCTAGACGTTTATTGTTTTAAATCCTCCTTAATAAAATTATCTCCTATGCTGGCTACTTTTGTTTAATGTCTGTTGTTTTTAATAATAAAAAAAAGTAGTCTTAAAAACAGTAGAAATTAGTGTTTATAAATCCAGCAGACTGGAGCCCACCCTATCAGGCAAAGCGTACTCCTGTACACAAACGGGCTCATGAGTTAAAAAGCCCACTGACCACCAGTTGCTTCCTTGGTTTTGCAACCAGAAAAAGTATTTAATGGGAGAGGAGGGAGGATGACCGAACTGAGCCTAAATACAAACTTAGTTACGACATCACAAACAAATCACAACTCTGAGATTTTCATCTATGAAATTGCATAATATTAGGGCCCATGCAAGGATATTTTTCCAAGTCTATAAAGAACAAATGGTCCCTCCAAGTTGCTCCTCTGATATTAAATGTTAATTGGGAGAAATAAGGCTATTCAACAATAACTTGCAGTTGTTCTGTACTTCATATTTTCCATATACTCTTGTGATAGTTTTACAGAGCAAGCATGCCCATCTCCATTTTATAGCCGTGGGAGCAACTTGAAGCAGCTTCCTTGAGATCACGGTGCTGATCACCAAAGGAGCTGTATCAGAATCCAGGGCCTCTGATTCCCATCTCAAAAGCCTCTCTTGAACATCCAGGCTGACTCCTGCCTGGAGTCAGTGTGGTCGCTAGGCTTGCAGAGCTTCCTAAGCTGCTCTGGAGGCAGCCAGCTATACCAAGATCATGTAATAGGGTCAGCGCTTTTCGAAATTCAGTTTGTGACTCATTTGCAGTTTCTGAAATCTGTTTAATGGGTCATGACTGGCACTTTTAAAGGAAATTAAAAAGGACAGAAAATATCAGAGAGCAAGGAAACTAAATCACTATCTTGAAAAAATATGTGCACTCCCATGTACACGAAAGCATTATTCACAATAGCCAAGGTATGGAAACAACCTAAGTGTCTGTTGATGGATGAATGGCTAAAGGAATTTATATATATATATAAATGTCTATACTCACCTTTTCTAGAATTCAATTTATATAATATAATAAAAATAATATATTTATCAATATATATATACCTATATATATTGATATATATATATCGTTGAATATTATTCAGCCTTAAAAAGGAAGGAAATCCTGTCCCGTGCAACAACATGGATGAACCTGGAAGGCATTAAGCTAAGTGAAATAAACCAGACAGAGGAAAACAAATATTGTATGGAATCACTTATATGTGGAATTAGAGAGAAAAAACAGGTCAAACTAGAGTGATGGTTGCCAAGGGTTGGGGGGTGGGGGAAACAGGGAGAGGCTGGTAAAAGTGTACAAACTTTCAGTTCTATTATAAGATGAATAAGGTCTGAGGATCTAACCTCTAACATGGTGACAACAGCAGATAATACTGTATTGCAGAACTGAAATTTCCTGAGAGAGTAGAACTTATTAAGTGTTCTCACCGAAAAAAAGAAAAAAGGGGTGAAAAAAGGTAAATATGGGAGGTGATGCACATGTTAATTCATTTGATGGGGGTAATCTTTCACGATGTATATGCACATCAAATCACCACATTATCTGCTTTAAATATATTACAATTTTATCTGTCATTTATACCACAATAAAGCTGGAAAAAAGAGAAATCTGTAGTACAATTTAAAAAAAAAGAAAAAAAAGAAATTTCCTGAAAAAAAAAAAAAAAGAAAGAAATATAGGGTTGCCTGGGTGGCTCAGTTGGTTAAGCATCTGACTCTTGATTCTGGCTCAGATCGTGATCTCAGGGTCGTAATATCGAGCGCCTCTGAGGGCTCCACTGAGTGTGGGGTCTGCTTCAGATTCTCTCTCTCCCTCTCCCCGTGCTCTCTCTCTCAAATAAATAAATAAATCTTAAAAAAAAAATAAAAGAAATACTCAAGGGCATTGTACATAGTTAGAGTGGGCACTGTTTTGTAAAATATTTGTTTTAGATATATGTATGTGTGTGTATATAAATAGGATACTGAGTCACAAAATGAACTTAAGTTTATTGTACTTATTTTAAGTATAAGTTGATTGTACTTATTTTAAGTATACGCTAAAAGAAACTTGTATTTCTTTCAGAGGGTCAGAGGAATAAAGGAAAGAGGAAAACAGCAATGTAGCTAAGGGAGAGATCAGGTGTCCGGACGGCTCTGCCGGCAGCCACCGCCCTGGGAGGACCAGGGAGTGTGCGTGCTGTCGGGGGCAGGAGGGCTGAAAGAAGATTCCTACAGTCCTGCAGTGGGTGGGAGGTTAAAAGACTAGATCTTCCTAAAGCCAGAACCTGTGTTTTGTCCTTCTTAGTGTTCTTAGTGCTTAGTCCAACACCACCAACTGGCATAGGAAACCCTCAATGAATATTTGTTGAATGAATGCATCGAAATGAGTAAGGTTTACAGATTTTTAAAGGCTCCTCTTAAAAATTCAATTAGGCTTGGAAATGAATCCAAGCAGTCCTACATTTATGAAAAGCTTGTTTCCAAGCCTTAATTTGCAAATTGGTTTTTGGAACTTCAAACATCATTATACATGGCAGTTAGGAATGCAGGCCAGCCCACAACCACCTTTTTTAAGCCCGAGATGTATCTAAAGCTAATACTGAGAGGCAAGGCTGCGTTTCCAGGGGAAAAACGCATCCTCATCATTCCAGTTAGGAATGCCAGGAGCAAATGAGCCTCCAGATGGCAGAGGAGCACCTCCCCTGACCCCATTCCTCTAGTTGCAAGCTGGACCTGCCTCTGCAAAGTCATTTGTGATGGGCTGGGAGGATGTGAGAAGCAGCATAAAGTGAGAGCTTATTTCCTATATAATTTCCTACCTTTCTTGGATTCCATGGTTTTAAACTTTATATACCCTTCCACATTTGTTACAAAATGTGACACAAGAACAAAACGTTTTCATTGGCAGGACATATAAAAGCATACTTCTTTATGAGAAGCATTGCTCTTAATGGACGAAAGCATGAAGAGTTACAAGAAATGCGAAATTCTGACTTAAGGAGACTTCACGAAGGCTTACGAGAAAAGTAGCAGTGAAAGACATTAGACTGCAAGTGACAGAGTATCTCAATAATCTCACCAGGAACAGGTGACACAGCACCTCGAAATCTAAAGAACTAAGAGGCCATTTATACCTGTCCTGAAGATAACACAGCTCTGTGCAGGTCTTGGCATTCAGGAATTTTAATGTGCCTCATAAAAAAAAAAATACTGCCAATCTTGCTCTGTAGGGAGTGAAACTCGGCTAAATTATCTGATGCAAATGCAAAGGAATTTAGAATTCATTCTGTCGGGCACCTGTTTGGCATTTAACCTCATACTTCTTCCAAAGCAAAAAGTGCAGAAGCTTCGTGTGTTCAAAGGAATCAAATAAAAAAGTGTGAACTTGGATGAACCTAGTTAGGTTTACCCAGTAAGGAGAAATTTGAAGATTTTTTTTTTCCTTTTAGCAACAGCACCATGCTGGAAACTGAAGATTCAAAGATTCAAAATAGTCCTCGCCCGGCCAGTACACTGCTGCTTATGGTGGGGGGCCCTCTACCTTTACTACAAGCCTAATCACAGAAGGTTGGCCATAACTCACTAGCACAGAGAGAAAATAGAACTGAGGAAGGTTTGAGGAGGAAAGTAACGTTTGATTGGAGCCTTAGAGGACAGGAGGGAAGTAGAAGCAGGTGAGGGAGACCTCGCTCTGAACACCATTCCCACACCTTCTCCACCTCACCTCACCCTATCCACCCTTCCCAAGCTTTTCTGGAATCCCATGTATCCATGGTTGGGTTCCAGAACTCCTGGTCTTGTGTAAGGCCTTTATTCCACATGAGAGGACTGAGGCACACGGAGTGTTCCCGGGTAGGGAACAGAGGGAGCCAACGCATGGAGGTAGCCTACACGTGATGAGTCTGGGGAACAGTGAGTGGTCTGATTCTGCAGCAAGGGTGGGTCAAAATAAGAAGGGATACTGAGGCAGCCTGCAGAGAACTCTGAATTCCCCATTGGGGAGAACTGGTTCCATCCTTAAAGGTGGGCAGAGGAGGGGGGAGGCGACGAGGTCAGAAAGGGGAGGAAGATCGAGGCCAGGGTGAGACGCAAGGCAATTATAATTGTCCAGGTGAGAGGCAATAACTGTCGAAATTCAGGAAATGATGGAGAGAGCGAAGAGTGAGAGAGACATGGAGAAAGTAGACTGATAGAACCATGGGCCTGATGGAGTGGGAGAACTCAGAACCTGGGAGTTGGGAGTGAAACACTGGACAGGCGTGCATGTGCGGGCACACACAGGGCTCTTGCCCAGCATTCCAGGCTCTGCTCTTGACCAGCTGCGTAACACCAGGCAAACTCTTCCCTACTGTGTACATCACTTTCCTCAATAAAATAAAGGAATTCAATGAGACCAGTGGTTTCTGAACTGTGCCATGGAGATCCAGAATTCCAGGGAAGGACGGGTGGAGTGGGTGGAGTGGGGTGGGGTGGAGAAGAGATGCGAAGCAAAGAAGAGGTAAGCAATGGGCATGATTTGGGAGTGCTGTGCGGGTGAGGAGCTCTAGATCCAAAACCACCCATTCAACCAGAACATCTCTTTTATGTAATAGAATTCCTCGCAAGATGAAATTTGCTAAAAGACAAAACAAAAAACAGAAGAAACGACTAGTTTGATAATCACTGGCTTATCCAGATAGCCTCTCAAACCCCCTTGAGCTCTCACAGTTGAGTGATCACACTTAGAGAAAGGGCCGATCCAGGAGATCTGCTAACGTAGCACACATAGGTCTCGTTTTTTTAGGATCCCATTGAGTCCCTCTGTTTATTTGATTAACTGTTACCCAAATGCTGGAACAACTGGAACAACAATTGTCATGCTGAATCGGTGCCAGAAGTCTCAAAAATGGGAAAGATTTACTGAGAAGCCATTTGGTATCTAACTCTTGTGCGGTACCTTTTCCCAAGACCCACTAAGTTTTCCAAACCTCATAAACACCAGCGTGTAAAGGGCTCTTGCCTGCGAATACAAAGACACCGGCTCCGTTTCCGACTGTCGTCTGGCTTTGGGGAAGTTGAGTTAGCCCTCTGGGTTTCATCTCCTCTCATCTATAGGATGAGAACATCGCTGCAAACAATCCTAGAGGCCCCCTTTCTAGCTCGAACATTCCCAGGGTTTCATGATCCTAAACCTTGGAGCCTGTTATCTGAACAAGTCCCTGATCGGTGGCGTGTGCTCTCAATCTTGTTGGGTCACAGTCAGAGGGTCAGTTTATTAAGGGCTTTGGGCTGTTGACTTTTAAGGATTGGGCAATGTGTGCTTTAGCCAAGAGATCTGGTTCCTGCGAATGGATCATTCTGAGCAAAGGGCTCAGGTCTAAATTAACAGCAGATCTCTAGAAACCCAAGACTCTGCGGATCAGTATTCGCAGTAGAGAAGCCCCGCGCCTTGGGTTTAAACCCTCGCAAATGGTCTGGGAACCACCATAAAAATGGCAACGAGGAAAACCAATCAGAACCACCAGAAAGTTGAGACCAGAAAGTTGCATACAGGTCTGAAGTTTCCAGACTGCCTGCCTGCCTGCCTTTACCTCTTGATTTCTCCTCTTCCCTCCCATTCCCACATTAAATCTTTTCTTTCTTTTTTTTCTTTAAAGAAAGAAAAATTTAACCCGAAGGGGCCAAGTGAGCACTCACTGGGAGAGCACCGCCAGGCTGCGTCTTCCCTGCGATCCGGGTCCCCCGAGCATGTCTGCAGCTGGAGGGGGCGGCGGGGGCAGGCGGTGCCCAGGCCCTCGACCCCGGGGCGCTCAGGGCGCGGGCCGGGCCCCCGGAGGTGCCATGTGTCCTGCGGCTGGAAGGCGGTGTGCGGGATGCTCCCTTTGTGTTAACACTTTGGTCTGTCCCTGTGACGAAAGTCTGGGCTAGTCCTGCGCCAAATCTACTCCTCCCCACCCTTCCCCTCCGCATGGGATCACCAGAGAGCTGATTGTTATTTTTTACTGTAATCTCCCTAATAGAGGCCCATCCTGTTTAGACTGTAAAGGGCGCAGATGGCTTAGAGATCTCCCAGGCGGTGATTCCTGGGTCTGAGGGGCCCGGGTTCTCAGTAGCTCTCACGATGAAGACCTTTACATGATTAATTACAAATAATTATTCCAAGGTCGAGACCTGGTCAAAGGAAAAGACACTGATCCCCTGCGCACAGCCCTTTGGAAAAGAGTTGATCCTGGTTATCACTTGCAGGCACAATCCAATGCAGAAGAGATCAACAGACACGGGCCCACCGAATAGTTCACAGGGGTGCAGTTCTCAGGCCCTCATTCTGAGCTCTGTTCTCAATTAGCGTTGGTGTAGGTGCTTTCCAAAGCAAACAGTTCCCACTGAGAAATCAAATCTGGAAAACTCCTCTTATCCCTTTTGTCCAGGGAAAGATGGATGCGTGATATAAAAAATGCGAACCAAAGGCAAAGGGAAGAAGAGAGATGGCTCTGTCAGTGAACTGCTGGATCATAGGGGTGTTTGGTGCTCACGCCCCTCAGTAAAACGAGGGCAACCGCCTGCCTAGAAGCATGTTGCAACAGCCGGCCTGGTCTGTACCCATGGCAGTCTGGTGTGATGATCTCATCAGCCACGCCAGGCAAGGGAGCCTGGTCAGCAACAGTTTGGGAAGCAACCAAATTCCAGTCCCTGAGGAGGGGGTGGTGTTGATTCTATCTAGAGAAGACTCCGTCTGGGCTTGAGTTATGAATACGTTTCTTCATCTCCAACAGGCAATGATCAGATTGGTGCTGGGGAACGCGGATGCTTGTGGGACTGGCTTTCTGTCAAATGAGTAGAACAACTCAGATCTCCACAACCGAAGGTTGAGATGATTCTTTTGGTAAATAGCAGGAGAAGCAATTAGCGTCACACACTGAGAGCCCCTTCACAGAATGAAAGACATCTTTGAGATATTGCTTGTCACCAACAAGGGCTCAGAAGCACAGAGCATTTACGTAGTTCACCAAACATCATGGAGCAGAGCTACAGCAGTGCCTCTTGTGCTCAACTTCAAGGAGTTTAATTCCGTTAGATTCAATGCTCTTGTCATTTCAAGTAACTAGAACATTTTGGTTGTTTTCCTGCTTAAATTTTATGCTGTCATCAAAGTCATGGTTTATAGAGTAAATATAGTTTAGTGAATTTCAAAGTTAATTATCTCCATATATCATGATATGTACACATTTAAATATCTCTGAATATATATATATATATCGTCACTCAACATATGCTGAGTATATAAAGTGCCTGAGACTCTCATAAAAACAGAGCTCTATCTGCCTTCACACAAGAGGCCTTAATGAATACTCACTGAGTTGGCTCGAGTTTATTGCTGCAGAGCTAAGGTAGAAACATGTACTGAGACCTTCTGCTCTTTGCCTTTCTACCAAATTTCGCCCATTTAATTTTTCCCCCCTTCAAAAAATTCAGTGTTTTGCTGTGGCAGACAGAATAAGGCTCCTCCCAAGGACATCCATGTCCTAATCTCCAGAATTTATGAATAGGTCCATGGCAAAAAGGGACTTTGTGGATGGAATTAAGTTACAGGCATTGAGACAGAGATTATCCTGGATTTTCCAGATGTGCTCAATCTAATCACATGGGTCCTTAAAGCCAGAGAATCCACTCTGGCTGTGGTCAGGGACAGATGTGACTACAGATGAATGTTCAGATGGATGCAACGTTGCTGGCGAGGAAGATGGAGAAAGGGGGCCACGAGTCCAAGATTCAGGGCAGCCTCTAGAAGCTGGAAAGGCAAGGAAATGGATTCTCCCCAGAGCCTCCAGAAGGATGCAGCCCTGCCCACGCTTTGATTTTAGCCCAGGGAGACTGGTGTTGGACTTTGAACCTCTAGCACAGTGGAGAATCGGTTTGTGCTGTTTGAAGCACCAAGTTTGTGGTTATTTGTTACAGCAGTGATACTTGAACAGAAACATACTTGATTATAGGGCTCATTTGACCTTGGGAATTCGTTTCAACTCTTGATTTCCCCCTCTTCCCAATACGTTCCAATTTTGAGGTGGCAGGTATAGCTTCGGTATATTTAAGACAAGCTCATAAAATGGAATAGCTTGGAAAAAAATTCTATGATTATTCCAGGCCAGTTCTGTCTCTCTCTATCTCTTTCACCACCCACATATGCACACACACACACACACACACACACCTTACCTTCCATGGAAGAGAGCAAGAATTTGGTAACCGTCCACTAATATGCTGACATTCATATACTAAAAGCATGCAAATGGCAAGCTGTATAAAGGCTATCCACCCAACTCTTTTCCTAGCTGTAAAGATAAGAGGGAATCATGCATACTCTTTGTGGGCCCCATTGTTATTAATGGAATGCATCTGGGAAGTAGCTGTCTGTCTTCAGTTTGTGATAGTAAAACTAGCAGGTGTCATAACTCATGCTACTTGGTAGGGTAGTGACGTGCTGATAGTGAAGAGAGAAGTGAGTTTTGGACGTGGGTTAGATACCAGTGGGGAATGGGAAGAACACAAAGGCCCACGAAAGAGAGACTGGATGCATCTGAGAGGTGAGGAGAGAAGTGAATCATGAGCTAAGAGCATGGCTGGGGTAGACAGCAGACAACTTCAGGTAGCCCTCTGGGGTTGGAGAGGCGAGACGAGAGAAATTAGGAAGAACATACCAATGATTAATTTGTAGCCAGTGTTGGGTTCCTGCAGAGACCAGCAGGTACCTGTGCTTTCACCCTGTAGCACAGACAGGGGTACTCAGAATCCAGCTTCCAGAACTGGTGTCTCTGAGAACTGGATTAATTCATTGGCACCATGAACAACTGAGGCAGTCAACCATCCTTCAGCAAGATAATGGGGGTCCCCTGTAGGCCATCTCGGGACTCCCTTACCAGGGAAAATGGAAGTCTGGGCCAGTCTCAAATTACTCATAGCATCCTTAATTTCTAGCTACTTTAATTTTTTATCAAAGAGATTCTGTGCTGAGACGGTTTGAAGGAGGTCAGTGCAAGAGAGGGAGATAGCTCCCACCGCAGGCTGGTCCTTTATTAATAAAATATGATTAAAAAAATAACTTCATGGAGGTAGGAGACTGGCCCCCATGATCTGTTCCAGACTTTACAGTCTGCAATGGTTGTTTGAGAACAGCTTCTACCTTGGAACAATTCCCTGGGGAGAAAAAGAGGCATGTGGGAAGCGCCTGTGCACCGCCCTAATGCACTTTAGTCACACACGTGCGTACACACACACACACACACACACACAGCCACTTACTTCCTACAGAAACTCAAACCCCAAAGTTATCTACTCATTTGAGAGGCAGCATTCAATAAAGGGGGTTTTAAAAAAGCCTCTTGAAAAATATTTTCTCATAAAATCATTTATAAAGAAAGAAAGAAGGGCACCAGGTGGCTCAGTGGTTAAGCAGTGGTTGACCTGAGCCCTTTGGCTCAGGTCGTGATCCCGAGCTCCTGGGATCAAGTCCTGCATCTGGCTCCCCGCAACAAGCCTGCTTCTCCCTCTGCCTCTGTCTCTGGCTCTTTCTGTGTGTCTCTCATGAATAAATGAAATGTAAAAAAAAAAAAAAAAAAAAAGTCAATTGTTATAAAAGAAAGAAAGAAATATTTTCTTATAAAGAAAATCATTATAAAGACATGAGGCATTTGCCTCATTCTAAGAGCATAGGCAAGATGCAATAGCATCTTACCTAGAAAGCTGCTAATCAAGGGGTGGACAGCAATGGAACGGAAGGGGCTCACTACATACCTGCAGGCAGACCCTTTTTTCTACTTTCCATGGGCCCCTCTGTAGTCTTCCCTCCACAGCTCGTGGCATCTTACTATTGCCAAGGCATTGAACATGTTCACTTGAATAATACTGCTTTCTGTTGTCCGGTGATAGTGCATATTTATGGGTCCTCCTCAGAAATCTGCCCATGAAATACTCTTTCCTTTACCCAGATCCCAACGCAGAAATTACAGACTCCTCTTCCCCCTTTCCCTCTCGGTAGTGCCCTTTCCTTGCCTCTCCTGCCCCATTGTGTCTTTGCTAATGTCTTCCTAGTTCTGGCTGTGTCTTCCTTGATGGATATGTGGGGGCTGGCTGGGGCTGGAGGAGTGAATGGACTGCTGTGGAAAGTCATCATTTACCCCTCACCCTACCCTTTCCTCATAACAGCCTGTCCTTAACTAGTACCCTTGTGGCCTCTGCTGGCATAATTCTCTGAACTATTCTTTGCGTGATCTGTCCTTAGGCCTGCAACAGGTCTTGGGCGCTATACTCTCTTACTCCCTTACCATGGTGGCCATGTCCTTTGTCCCAACAGAGGGCATGCTTGCCCCTCTGCACTTAACACCATTTACGTACTTACTACAAGCCCAGTCACTTTGGGACATGCTGTAGGGGATCCAAGGATGAGAAGATCAGCCCCCAAGGGAGGTAAGATATGCATACAAAAATTCGAACACGAGCTAGAAAGTGAAGAGTACTCTGAAAGCAGCAGGGCTGCTCTAGCACCGTACTTCAAAGACGACATCCTGTGATCAAGGCCCTGCTGTTTAATCGGTCTTATGCTCAATTTATTCTATTACTGAACTATACTTCCTGTCGGTGAAATAGAAATCCACTGATCTCTATCAGGGCCACAGGTATTAAATCATCCTTCAGCCTCATCTCTGCTAGGCTAGATGCCAGTGCCTATTTTCCATTCTTTTAATATCAGCCTGAAATATAACAACTCTTCAAGCGGGAAACCCAAATTGGACATAATAAAGGCTTGACCAGGGCTGAATGTGCCTGGATGAAGGCCCAGTGCTGCCTGCCACGTTCCTGTTAACACATCTTAACATCGTTTTCGCATTGATAATAGCGTCTCTTACAGAGATTGTTCATTCATTTCTGTGCTAAATCCAGGACTTTTTTTTTTTTCCTTCCTCCCCAGATCTGTCGCCTTGTTGGCCTATTTCCAGCACTTATGGTGAAACTAGTTTTGTTGTTATAATTTATTATTTGACCCTCACATAGAGAACTTCATACTGTTTTCAGAGGCCCATTTTCAGGTCTTTCAGGATATTCTGTACTGTATTTTTCTTGTCCAGGATCTTGGTAACTGAGGAACACAGAATCTGATTTCCAAAAGGGGGAAAAAGATTTTCCAAAGAGCACCTCCCCGAATTTCAATACCTGGGAAGTCTATCTGGTTGAGGCAATGCAGGGTTCAAGGTTCTAGATTGCACTAACAGTGTGCTTATGTATTTCTTGCTCCCCTCGCTAGGCTGTGAGCTCCCCGAGGTGGAGTGTTGTTGAGACAGGGTCCTTCCAACCCTCCTGCTGTTCCAGTTAGCACAGTGCCTGGTGAAGGGTGGGCCTTCTGGAGTATGTGCTGCATAAATGAATTAGTGCATGGGGCTTCATAATGAGCACATCATTACTTTGGCCAAGCAGATTTATTTTTTTCTGTAATTGAGTCAAAATGGAAAGATAAATGATGTGAGTGGCGGCCCGGCCCCAAGTTTCGTTGTGTTCACCACTGGAATTGAGATGCATCTGATTGTGATTGAGTGGTAGAGTGGGCCTGGGGGGCCGGAGGGGGTGGGCAGTGATTTGCAAGGGGTCTGAATAGTTGTTTGCTATCACATGCCTTGGAATTGGTCCCCAGACCCAAACCCCATTGTCACATGTCTGTGCCCTGAGAAGAGGAGGGCTGCAGAGAAGCTAAAACTGTTTCTACAACATATTTGCTGAGTGTAGGCCAAGCTCTGGTGCTTGAGTGACAAAGAGTAACAGAGCAGAGGACAGGGTCACCATCCCTACTTCTGTCCCAGAGCATAGCACTGTTCTAGAATTCCAGAGGACTGAAGGGAATGCAGGGCTGCTTTGGTACCTTGAAAGTTTGGAGCACAAGGACACCAGACAGTGCCTTTGACACAGAGGCCAGGGGTCTCAGGGTGGACCCCAGGGCAGTGGTGATGGGGGATTAAGTCATCTGAAATGACTTAATGGCAGAGTCAGAGCAGGGCCTCACTGGGAAGGGGCCTAGCAGCAAGGAGGTTGTACTTGGTGACTGAGTGTACTATTCATGGGCTTCTGGGAGATAGACTTCCGGAAACAATCAGAGAAGTCTTTTTTTTTTTTTTTTTTTTTAACTGGCGGTGGGGTGGTATTCCTGCATAAGGAGGTAGCATTAAGAAGCATATTATTAATAAGGTGATTCTGTTGTCACCCACAGGCAGATTCTGATTAAAGATACATGGGTAACAACTATAAGTGTTCTCTACCTTTTTAAAATTGTATTTTCTTCTGAAATGTATTTTTAAAAGATTTTATTTTTTTTTCATGAGAGACACACACAGAGAGAGGCAGAGACATAGGCAGAGGGAGAAGCAGGCTCCATGCAGGGAGCCCGAAGTGGGACTCGATCCCAGAACCCCAGGGTCACGACCTGAGTCACCCAGGTGTCCCTTTCTTCTGAAATCTTTTAGACTAAAGGGAATAAGGAAAATCATAATGAACATCTATGGGCGCACCATCCGGGTTTAGAAATAAAACTTTCAAAGTAACTTAGTGCCTTCTGTGTGCTCTTTTAGAATAGCTTCCCTTTCCACTTGGAGGCAGCTGTTTTCCCAAACCTGTGTTCAGTCCACTTTCTTGTGAGCTACTCCTTTGAACTATGTCTCCCTTTCACGTTTGGTCCCACTCCAGTTGGAACACCATCAAGGCCACCATCGTGTGTATGTGGTTCTAGGATGATTCAGGATTGAGCATAGGAGTGATTCCTTTCGCTCTGTCTTAAGGCTTCTGTGTTTCTCGCAGTGGAATGCTGGTCCTCTTCCTGCGGTGCTCCCATTCTGTTAAAAGGAGGGCATTCTCTCCTTCCCGAGGCCAATCCTGATCCATCTTGAAGCCACTCCTACTCCACTTCTTCCCCTGAAGCATATCCTGACCTCTAGCTGTATCCTCACTGGCAACCTAGCACACACCTTCAATCAGTGCAATGCACCCTCACATTTATTATAAAGGGAGCTTTTGTTCGGTGAAAAGATTATTAGCATTTGCCACCATTTGCTTGATACTTCCTGAAGCTTTCTGCTTTTACCCTACAAAGCTGTTCCTTCTCCTTTTGCCTAGAATCCCTTTAAATTCCTCTTGCTTCTCCGAATTCCAGTGATTCTTTAAGAACCAGTGTCTAGCCACACCAGTGTGAAGTCTCCCCACGTGTGACTTTATTTCTTTGTTCTTTGCCATTTCAGGAGGAAGGATGAGAATATTTGAGCCCACTCTTGTTTGCACGCATTTGAGAAATAGTTATGTTGTCATGTATGAGTCAGCCCTTCCAGCTAACTTGCTGTGAAGTTCCCCATTTTATTTAAACTCTTTTGCAATGATTATTTAGGTCTACTTTCTGAGCTCTTTTTAAAATCTGGGTTTTTTTTTAACCATCTAGACTGTTCTTTTCCCCTAGAGAGGAAAGTTTCTATCTAAAGAGGATCATGCCTCCAACAACCCTCTCTGCCCTCCAGCTTGAAACACATCTTTAAAATCAATAAAATTGTGCTTGAAAATAGGGTTCTAGCAATAGTTGCTTGACTGAATGGTTGCTGGTGCACATCTGTAAAACCCTGGTTCTGGTCTCAATGAAAATAATTATATATATCCTATATAATTCTAGGAAAAAGTATGTACAGAACGGATATGATTTCTACTCAAAGGAAGCTGAATCTAGGCCCTAGTGATATGCTTTAGAATGTAGAATTTGTGGAGTGCCTGGGTGGTTCAGTTGGTTAGGCATCCAACTTTTGGCTCAGGTTGTGATCCCAGGGTTGTGAGACCGAGCCCTACGCTAGGCTCTGCACTAGGCATGGAGCCTGCTTAAGATTCCCTCTCTCCCTCCACCTACCCCTAAAAAAAAAAAAAAGAAAAAAAGAAAAAAAGAATGCGGAATTTGTCGTCCATAGATACAACTGAACCAGAAGGAAATTAAAAGACAATCATGAGGACTCTAAGGATATAATTCCAGTGTAAGAGACAAGGTCAGATCTTCAAAGGAAGCATGTTAGTTCATAAGCCACAGATTTCTCACTGTGTATCACTCTTATTCAAACTATCTAAATATTTCCACAACTATAAATTTATTTGCTGGTGTCCACTTTCTGCATCTGGATATTAAATTTACACATGGCTTTTATAGCTGGAATCAAATCCAGATTTTTTTGGGGTGGGGAAGGTCAGGCCTGGATTAAAGCATATATTTGTTCTTATTGCTAGAAAAATAGTCCATTATTTTGGATACTTAGGGTGTAGTGTTTACTACTCTTTATATTATAAAAATGACACTTTGTTGGGTACTGTCCTATTTTGTAATTAACAGATCACATGAACCGATACACAATTATGATGCCTATCTATAGACAGAAATAGATGGATATACACACAGAGTCTTATTTATTCCTTATTTATATGTACGTACCTTTTCTCACCAAATAAATTATAACCTTCTTGCCAGCAAGGATTTTTTCTAATACCTCGTTTGCACCTGATAAAGCTGAGAACAGTGTTAGGCATATAGCAGATGCTCAACAAATACTTGTCATTTGCTCCCTGGGTTGAAGAAGGACAATAATATTTGTTGAAGAAGTCCTCTCAGAGGCTTCCCCCGAAGCCTTTTTTTTTTTCTTTTGAGTATTCAGCATAGTACAGGATCTAGAAGCTCTGCTGTACCACCAACTGGATTGTGGAAATTCTTAAAGTTGATAGGTTTCAAGGAGACTGACTGGTTTCCAGACTCACAAGACACTGATGTACACATCAGAATGCTAATTAATGCCAGTTAATTAAGAGAATGAATGACCTCCCTCTTCAGTGCTCAGAGAACACTCATATTCCCACCATTCCCCAAAGCCATAATGTCAGGAAGCCTCACAGTCACCAGAGACTGCTTCATGAGTATGAAGTCAGAGCAAAGGGAGGTAAAATAGTCACAAGGAATATTTTACCCAAGCCAAGGGAAGACATGAGAAAACACCTCCCTCAGTGGAGAAAACACTTCTCATGTCACAGGATTGAACAAACCCTGAGATTCAAAGTCTGTCTCACTTGGAGAGTCCCAGATGCCACTGCCAACCCTGGTCTTGGATTCGGCATTCATGCAAACCTCTTCTACTGGCCCATTCTTTGTTCAGACTTGCTAACACATAGATGATGTGGACTGAATATTCACGTCCTTGGAAAATTTATATGTTGACATCCTAACCCCACAGTGTGATGGTATTAGGAGGTGGGGACTCTGGGAGGTAATTAGGTCATGAAGGTGAAGTCCTCACAAATGGGATTAGTGTCCTTATAAGAAGAGACACAAGACAGCTTGCTTTTTTCTCTCTCTCCACCAAGTGAGGATACAACGAGAAAACAGCCAACTGCAAATTAGGAAGTGGGTTCTTGCTAGATACTGAATCTGCTGGCACCTTGATCTTGGACTTCCCAGCCCCCAGGACTATAAGAAATAAATGTTTGTTGTTTAAACCATCCGGTCTATCATATTCTGTTATAGCAGTCCCAGATGACTAAGACAATAGATTACAGTGAGCTTACACTGGCTTACATCTGGGAGATCTAATGTAATTCAACACTTTTGTGTTGAATTTATTGAGTTTATTAGAAATGGTCTTTTGTAGAATTCTTGGAGGCCTTTATGGTGGCAGCTTGAGAGAGGAGATTAGAAATAGACTAGGGGAAAAGCTTTGCAGCTTGAAGATGCTATTTTACTTTGAAGTTATTGAACAATGAAATCAAGCTATCATTAGCATCAAGGCAGGAAAAGCAAATGGAGCTCTTTTGTTGTTGTTGTTCATTAATTATAGAATAGAACCAGGCAGGTTTCTCAGTGAAAACATTTAATAAAAAAGCATATTCATTTTTCTCATGTAAGAGCCAAAAATCCAGCTGGAAAGCTTTTTAATTTAAGACCTCAAGAAGACAACAAAGAAAAGAAAATAGATAATACATATACAAAAAATAGCAGACAGACATTTTAAATTTGAGAGCCAACGATCTGAAATATGCATCCAGCTTTCTAAAATATGCTGCAGAGTAGAAAGTGCTGATGTAATTTGAGATTCTCCTAGGTATTTCAGAATTCAGTGTCTTTCTAGGATAACTTCAAATTATCTTTCCTTCTGACCTTTTCAATGGATCTAAGGATTAAAAATTAAATTAAAAATTAAAAAAGATGGTTTCAAGGCTATTCTATAGTACTTCTGGTATAATATGTTCTGGGTGTTTCAATTTACTAATTTTATTCTAACTACAAATTTTATATTAACAAATTAACCAAAGGTCATACGTTTATAATTAAGAAACTCAATGCCTTGTGTAGAAAGTGAGTTAATCTGAATCCTTTTTTTTTTTTTTTTAGATTTTATTTATTTATTCATGAAGACACCAAGAGAGAGGCAGAGAAATAGGCAGAGGGAGAAGCAGGCTTCCCTACAGGGAGCCTGATGTGGGACTCGATCCCAGGAACTTGGGATCATGACCTGAGCCAAAGGCGGAGGCTCAACCACTGAGCCACCCAGGTGCCTGAATTAATCTGAATCTTACTCTAGAGTTTTGACTGTTATTTATAATTCCTTTCTTCTAAATCAGACTTTTTTGAGGTATGTGTATTGATGAAAACAAAAAATGCCCCACTTCACCAAAAACAAAATTAACCCCCATACATTTCTTCATTCTTTTGTCTCTTGATTCATCACTACATCCCAATACTAGAAAACAATCTGCTATTTAGAGTCTAAACTTGAGATTCAACTTGCATGTTAAACACCCCATTTCAGAAAGAGTATTAATAAATGCTAGCCCTGTTGTTGGCCCTACCCTTCATCTACTTCTGCCCATCCTTCTGGGATTAAGTAAAGGTTACTCTTCAAGACAGCAGACTTGACTCTTCTGTTAGAGAGATTTTTGATTAAATAGTCTGTTCACTGTTGGATTCCTTTGGGTTTGGTATGAATCCTATAATTTGATAATTATCTGGTCTTACAATGCAAATGTTAATTGCAAGTAATACTAAAGGGTTTGAGGACTAGAGCAACTAGGCCAACAAAGGGAATTGATTCTTACCACATTAATATCATTTGCATCCATAAGCAACTAAATAAGCATAATAGTCAAAATTATATGAGGTAGCAATCCAATTATCCTTAATAATCAGAGAAATACATGAGATGAGTTTCTTCATCTCTCTAGAGAAAAAGGAGTCAAATTTCCAGTGGCTCAGCAAGGGAGTGATGGAACCCCAAGGAAGACATGGATGGTGTCAGTATTTGGAGACCACCACAAAGGTCACTAACATTTCTACCCCTTCTCCAATATCTTAGCAAATTGAGCAAAATTCTGCCTTGGAACACAGATGTGGCTTGAAGTAGTCATTTGCTCATTCGTTTATTCATATTGCTTACTGGTCTTTGGGGAAATAAAAGTAAGATGTAGTTTTTAACCTAGAGTTGCTCTTAATTTGGTGGGGGAAAACAGACAAATGAACAAATAAGCATACAAAACAGCCATTTAAAAAAGTCATAATTAATATAGCTAATTAATGTTAATGATAATATAACAATTAATATACATTTAAAGAGCCATGGGAGACTCAAGGTGGGAAATCAATTTCTTTGACAGGGGACCTCTGGGAAGATGTTTTCCAGAGGATGACTGTTGAGCTATGCCTTCCAGCTGAGTCAGAGTTCACCAGTTATAAGAGGTTCAGAAAGGAAGATAGTGGTGTGGAAAGTCATAGAATTCCACTGAGTCTGAGGACCTTTGCTAACTTAGATGCAAAACCAGACAGGTTACATGGCCAACAGCTGGGTTGAAGTTTGATCGAGATAAAGCCATCATTTTAAATCTTTTGAATTTTCTCCTTAATTCATGACTAAGGGAAAGGGCAGATAAAATGGTTTTGCTTTTTCTAATCTGCAATTGAGGTCCTAAGCTCTCTCCAAGGATGACAGGCTCTAGGGGGAGTGCCAGGTAACATTTTACTGCATTTTGTCTGTGTCTCATTTTTGGAAGTCAAGAATGCCTGAGGGCCAGTTAGATCACATAAGTTAGCCAAGCATGAAGTATGAAAATTCCTTTGGAACACAGTATATGATCAGAATGAAACTTGCAACTCAATGTAGAGTGAAATAGAAGTGAATCTGAATGGCTCTTCAGAAGTGAATCATACTGGCTCTTCTAAATAATAAACATGTCATGTGAACCACCCTATATATTTTTTATGGCATCTGTTCATATCTTAATTTAATTTTCTCAGCCACCCTAAGGAGCATTAGTTCTGTCTGAAAGGTGAGGAAGTCCAGATCTGCTAAAGTTTTACCCAGCATCCTCTTTTATCTTTGATCTAAAAGGAGTTTTGTAGAGGCAGAGGTAGTTGTAAGGGCTGGGCACAGCATAACACAAAGGAAAAAGCACCAGAGTTGGAAGAAATGACACAGTTTCCAGATTTGGCCTGGCCACTGACTGTGTGCTCTTGGACATGTTACCTTGCGAGTGTGGGTCCAGTGATTTGGATTTTCAAACTTTTACCAGAGAATGTAGGAGAGTCTTAATTTCTGACCATATAACCCAATAGGATACCAGAATATGTCTCCTAGCAGTAATTCTGCACTCAGAAGGAGTTCTCCTGGAAAACTAGATCCTTTCTACAGGGTATGCCTCCCCAGTTCAGCTCTACCACAGCTCTGACAAATGCTGCAATGAGATAGAATTTATATTCAAATTCCTGTGATGTGAAGTACTTAGAAATGGAAGCATTAGGAATTTCCAACCTGCCTCAGCCCTGAGTTTTGAAAACTTCATTCTGTTCAGTTTGTAAGCCATGGAGCTTCTGTAGCTATGATATTCTCTGGGTAGCCAGGATATACTCTGAGGATGCTGACTCAGAAAGCAGACACATATTTGGGATATTTGGCTTTCATGGTTGGGTAGGAAGAGTTACAGGCTCTTAATAGGGGAGTAGGAGGGAGGAAGGGCATCAGGTATCAACTCTTTCTATATCACAATTTTGTCCAAGGCCCTCAACAGTAGCTTCTCATCTTCTTCGTCAAGAGAGGAGAAATGGGGGATTTTAGATCCCCTAAATGGGCCCCACTAAAAAAAAAATCAAGATTTACACAACAGTTGATTAGAGAAACAGAAGGACAGTTCAAGGAAGGAGTGGGCAGAGGGATACAAGTAGAGTTGCCAGCAGTGCCTTGGGGAAGATGTCATTGTCATTACACCTGCTGAGGTTTCTTGTCTTTGAACTAGTATGATAACCCATCATCTCATCCTGCTTGTCTGTCCACTTCCTGCTCAGTTATTTTCCACATTAGTTTCTTGAGTTCCCCCAAAAGACCTGCCAACAATAAATGGTTTTCTGTGGGAATCAAAAATGCGTTGACTGCTAAGTAGACACAGTATAGCTACAAACTCCAGAAAGAAAGGACCCTTTCATTATCTAGTTGCTGGTGCTGGCTCTGGGAGTTACCTAGCTTTCATTTGGAGAGCCCCTAATTATGCAACATTCTCACTGGACAATAAGACACAGGTTAGTCTTAGGCAAATAAATAGCACATATTGAGCAATCTTCTAGAAGCTTATCAGTTGGATTCCTAAATGGTACAGGAAAATGGAAGCCTGTGAAGATGTGATAGGGGATCGTCCATGTCACCCACAATGGAAAATATGAACATTGGAAGAATTTCCTATTCTAAACATTGTGCAGTTTAAAATACACTCTCTGGAGACTCTCTTGAATGTACAGGCTTATGGCTGCTATTTATAGTGGCTGATGTGTACTTTACCAAGATTTTTATTCCAACAAAGGAACTGTATGTGATGTAGGGAGTTATTAAAATGGAAAATAAACTCTCACATTTTAACTTAGTCAATTGGTACTAACCTCAAATGCAACGTCAGATCTCACTAATCTGTACTAACTAGAAGAAAGGCCGTATAAATTCTGGAATATTTTAAAAGAAATTGAGTTTTGAAACTATGTTTGAACATACTTGCTGACTTCTACGAGGTGAAAAAAACATTAGAAACTTGTTTAAGAACTGCATACATGAAAATGATTTACAGTTAGCAAATTAAACTTTTAAAAATAAGCGAATGTTTCCAAAGTCCTTTAAAAATTACATTCTTACAAAACTGCTGATGAACATTGCTTAGTAGATAGCACACTAGTGAAAAGAACTGATCAGATTCACAAAGTATGCACATTATTCCTTTTTAACCTCATTCACAGATAAATGAAAATCTAGTTATACAGCCACTACGTCATTCCAATATGCTCATGTATCATCTCCAATGGTACTTTCTTGTAATACTGCTAAGGAGCATTGGAATAATAAAGGTCAAGAATTTCCTTAGAAGACTTCAAAGCAATTGAGATAGATTTCCTTTGACTAAGAATTTGGAATAGTCTGTAACATTCCTGTGTGCCATTCCCACTTGACTGACCAAATGAAGGCTACAAACGCAGATCTCTTATATTTGGCTGGTCAGTGAGAAAACCAATGGGCAGAACATAGATTCAATATATGTATTTGATATGCTTTGTTACATTTTCATTTGATTTTGATGAGAATTCTTTGTTTGTAGAGAATTCTTGGTTTGTAATACTTCTCCAAGGTTCCTTACACAGCAGAAAGACCCTTTTGATCCTGTGTTTAGAGAGGCAAACTTCTTGTGCTCTCAGGGAACAGAGGCTTCCCATTCACACCTTCAGTTGACTCTGGAGAGAATCTTTGGAATGCTCTGGATCACAAGGTGCTAGAAAGACTAGTACCTAATTCATATTTTCTTATTTAGAATTTTAGTTAAAAATAAATGAATTATGGGGTGCCTGGGTGGTTCAGTCCATTAAGCACCCCACTCTTGATCTCAGGGTGGTAAGTTCAAGCCTTGCTTTGGGCTCTATGCCCATCATGGAGCCTACATTAAAAGACAAATTATTCAGAATATTAATTATTTCTGTAGATGGAGAAGCAAGGGGGTGGGATTAGAGAGGGATTTCAGTGGTAACAGAAATGTCCTAGATGCTAAGCTCAGTGATAAGTTTATAATATATGCACTATAATGATTTACAACTTCTATATACATTACATAATATAATTTTGCCTGTATCAGCTTTTTCAAAATTAAAATGAATAAAATCACAAATTTAGAAAAAAATGATTAAGAATTATTTTGTGAAAAATGGGTACATACTTTCTTTACATTATTAGTATAGTATTTATATATGTGGTTGAGAGGCCTTTGGTTACTAAAACCACAATTATGTAATATGAAAAAAAAGTGATAATTCCATAAGGCAAAAGAAAATTATTTAAAATAGATGATTAGGGCAGTCTGCGTAGCTCGGTGGTTTAGCGCTGCCTTCAGCCCAGGGCCTGATCCTGGAGCCCCAGGATCGAGTCCCACGTCAGGCTCCTTGCATGGAACCTGCTTTTCCCTCTGCCTGTGTGTCTGCCTCTCTCTCTCTCTCTCTCTGTCATGAATAAATAAATAAACAAAATCTTTAAAAAAATAAATAAAAATAAAATAGATAATTAATTAAATATTAGATATATGACTTTAAAAAAAAAAGACCCCACTATATAAGTTACCAAACTATCCTGTATTTTTATCTTAATTTAAAACCAGTAGGGAAAATGAATGTTAGAAATAAGGAGGTAGATTTTCTTTTCTGTGTGGAGATTTCATATCCATTTCTCCCATAACTTTCAAGGTAGGTGCTAAAACAGATTTGAAACAGAGTGAAGATTCGATCAAAATGTCTGAAGACATGGGAACTATGCACAGTCAGTGATTCTTGGGGACATGACCCAGAGATGGCTTTCCTGACAGCTCCTTCCTTACTCTGTCCTCTAGCCAGCTAAAAAATAGCAACAACAGATTGTGAGTACTGAGCACCAGCCAAATATTCACATATATTCTTGTTTTTTATTTTTTCTACCTACTTACCATTTATCTTTCTGTCATCTATCCATCTAGTGCTTTATAATCTACGTGAAATCTTATGAGCTGCTATGATGGCCATTTTTCTGATGAGAAAATGGGATTAGAGAGGCTAAGGGTTATTCTTGGTAACCTTGCTAGGATTCAAACCCAAGTCGGAGCAATTCTGTTTCCTGGAGGGCATCAGGTCTGTGTCCCCCTCCAATTTGCTCCATCCTCTCCAAAGACCGTAGTAACAAAAATAAAGCACGAAATCTTCCTTAAGGAATCAAATCAGGGGGATCCCTGGGTGGCTCAGTGGTTTCGCACCTGCCTTCAGCCCAGGGCCTGATCCTGGAGTCCTGGGATCGAGTCCCATGTCGGGCTCCCTGCATGGAGCCTGCTTCTCTCTCTCTCTCTCTCTCTCTCTCTCTCTCTCTCTGTCTCTCTCTCTATCATAAATAAATAAAAATAAATCTTTAAAAAAAAAGGAATCAAATCAGTTTTTGTCTTTTACATATTTAGTGAGAAAAATCCTTTGAGGAGTTTGAGTTGCTAAATGAAACTGCTAAGGATGAAGAAATCCTACATGATAATTTAGTGTCACAATTAAGCTTTGCTTAAAGAAACCTTGCCAAGATAATATATGCCAAACAGAAGAATTCTAAAATTGACGGCAGATAGGGTTCTATTTGCAAAATCAACAGGTTTTTTTTTTTTTTCCTTCTCGACTTGGCAAACTTGGGTTCCCAGTTCTTAACAATTAGTTGTTTTCATTCTGCCTCTCCACTTCTCTTCCTTTGCTTTTCATTTTACTTCCCACGAAGTAATCTGACCTAATCCCCTTTTATTTAGAAATATTATCCACAAATCGTTTTCAAATTAAAAAAACTCCACTCTGCGTGCAATACATTCTAGCATATATATTTTCCCAGAAGTATGCTCAACTGTCCTAATCAGTAGCCAGAGCATTTGTTACAGACAGCTCCATTTATCCAGGGAGATGAATAAGTGCACACTGCAAGAAGGCTCTGCTTCAGCTTTGGCTGGGTGATTCTGAGAAGATTGGCACCCCTAGACTTAAGTTTCTTCATAGTAAAATAAAGCTTTTAAAATTCATTAGATCAGGGATTCTTGGCCCACAGTTTCATAGGCCCCCAGGAGGTCTGTGGATGGAGGTCCATTACACCACTGAAAGTAAGAGCCAAGTTTTATGGGTGCATATGTGCATTTTTCTTGGAGGAGGGTCTACAGCTTTCTTCAAAGACTCAAAGTAGTGTGTGGTCCAAAAATGAAAAAGTAACATTCCATTGCAGAAGATTATCTATAAGGTCAGTGACAGCTGCGAGCTTTTATGAGCGATGATGTGACTATGTCCCTGTCCTAATGGTGACTATAGTCTTATTGAGAAAAATCTAAAGAAAAGCCAAGAGCAGTGATGCCAATGGCTTTCTTTGGCTTTAGGGGGAAAACTTGACCTTTGGTTCTATTTTTCTATGAAATGGGAATAACACAGAAGAGTTTTAGAGGGCCAAGAAAACAATGACCGTGTCTACACACATAAGCAATTTACCCGAATAAGCATAAAGAACAGTTCAATTAGACCCAATAGCCTCATTTACAGTTTGTTTCTTTGAATGATTTCTTCCCCCTGTCTTAAGGAGTTATTTTGGCATCGTAGAGATGATGGACCTTCAGCCAAGACAACCAGCTGAAACATGAAAAATTCCATTGATCATCTGTTACAGTAGAAAGGTTTTGAGGTTTGGGGCACACAGAACTGGACTGCACTCCCTAGCTGTAAGAAGTTGGACATGTTACCTAATGTTTCTGACCTACAGACTCCTCAGCTGTAAAATAGGAACAATAATATCCAGGTCTGCTATAGACTAAATGTTTGTTGCCCTCCCCCCGCATTCACATGTAGACACCTAACACTCAGTGTGATGGTGCTTAGAGCTGGGGATTTAGGTCATTAGGATGGCACCTTCATGAATGAGTTGAGTGCCCTTTATAAAAGAGATCTTAGAGAACACCCCTGCTCCTCCCACCACGTGAGGACAGAGCAAGAGGGCAGCTGTCTATGAACCAGGAAGCAGAACCTCACAGATACCAATTCTGCTGGCACCTTGATTTTAGACTTCCCCACCTCCAGAAATGCTTCTGTTGTTTACAAGCCAGCCCTCCAATCTATACTATTCAGCCTAAGCAAACTATCTAAGGACATGGGGTTGTTTTAACAGTTAAATTATATAAGCTATAGAGAGTGCATCACCTAACTGGCATTTGGTTGATGCTAAACAAATGATGGTTCCTTCTTTACAACACTAGATGAGAAATTTGGTTGACATGATTTTCCATTTGAGAACCATTTTTTGCTGAACTGAACTCTTTCGGAAAAATTCTGAGTTCCGTTTTACATACTTAATGTTTTAAATAAAAGACATATTGTTAATGAATTAAAAAATTAACCACATGGCTACAGTATGTGATTTTATTTATTTTATTTCATTTGTGCAGTAGACTTAGATGTGGCCAAAAGATTAAATTCTTTCCCAGCCTCAACAGAAACATGTAAGCAAGGGTTCAGATTCAGTGCAGGAAAGAAGCTTTGTAGTAAGAATGTGGCAAATCATGAATGAACTGACACAAATAAAGATTCAAATTCAGTAAAATATTATTTTGTGCCAAAGGCTTACTAAAACATTAATATGATTTTTAAAAAAGATTTTATTTATTTGAGAGAGAGAGAGAGAGATAGCAAGAGAGAGCACGAGCAGAGGGGAGAGGGAGAAGCAGACTCCCTACTGAGCCTGGAGCCTGACTCAGGGTTCAATCTCAAGACCCTGGATCATGACCTGAGCTGAAGACAGACACTTAATCGACTGAGCCACCCAGGCGCCCTCACTAATATGGTTTTAATAGTAACATCTAACATTTGTTGAGCATATACTATGCACCAGACTTTGTGTTAATTTCTCTACACAGGTTGACTAGTTTAATCTCCACAACCACAATGAGACAGTATAATTATCCCCATTTTCATACATAAAGAAATAGAAGCAAAAGATAAGTTTCAGCAATTTGTTACAAGGCCACCCAACTAGTAGTTGTCAAGGTCAGGATTTGAACCCAGGTCTATCAGACTTTGTCACCCATATGCTTAAATAACACATCATCCTGCCTTTCCTGAAGTGACTAAAGACTGATAAATTGTGTCACACACACAGACTATAAAGAAAAATTCACTATTTAAACTGTTAAATGTACTGACTTATATATACATATTTCAATTTTTTTCCTAGGAAGGAACCTATGAGTCAGCATTAGAGGTCCTCAAGAATCTAGATTTGCATTGTACACTTGAAACTAATAGAATATTGTATGTTAATTATACTTGAATAAAAACATATTAAAGTGGTGTTTTTAAAAGATTTTTTAAAAAGATTTTTATTTATTTATTCATGAGAGACACACAGAGAGGCATAGACATAGGCAGAGGGAGAAGCAGATTCCCCATGGGAAGCCTGATGCAGAACTCGATCCTGGGACCCCAGGATCATGACCTGAGCCAAAGGCAGATGCTCAACCACTGAGCCACTTAGGCATCCCAATTAAAGCGTTTTTTAAAAGAATCTAGATATTCAAGTTCTGTTGAATGACCATCATGTTGGGTAGATCCTAGACTCTTGATGCCCTTCTGGTCACCTTAAAGTAGGATACTTTTAGCAGCAGAGGAATTATGAGGTTAGTGGAGACTGGTCCAAGTAGGCCATCTTTACCGTTTATAACCTGACCATTTATGAACTGACAGGCAATAAATAATGTCTATTTAGAGTGAGAGAGAACAAGAGAGGGAGGATTGATTCTTCACATGGCTGGACACAAATAAATAAAGAAAGATCTCTTAGGTGAAAATTATCTATCTCATTTTGTCCATGCCCCTACATTCAAGTTGGGCTGACCCTAACCAATATCAAATATATAAAAACCTTACAGAAATAGTTTAAAATCTGTTTCAATTGAACTACTTGAAAAAACCCTTTTAACTTAAAGCAAAAATGAAGAGATAGATCCTAACACTTTTTTTTTTGCCCCTTGGAGTAACCAATTTTCAGAGAGAACTGCAGCATAGTTTTGAGCCAATTTAGCTGCTCTAATAATTTAGACCATTTCAAAGGAATATTTTACTTAATTTCCTAATGAGAAATGATTTTCTGATTACAGAAAAACAAAAGCTGCGTTTAAAAGATTTCAACTTAAAATGTCAAGGTCATAACTCTAAGGGTTGTAAATAAAAGTGTTTTTGTGTATGGATGTTGTAGAACCATGGATTGACTACACTATTAAATCTTGCAAAACGTTTTAGTGACAGAGTTCTGGGTGGGAACTACTTAGACTCAGTGGATTTTAAAAAACTGTTTTTCTACTACAGTAAAAATATTTACTTTCAAATGTCTAATCATCGGTATATTTCAGAGGCTCGTAAAGATGTATGAATGATGACAACAGCAACAGTGTTTTCATTCCCTTTATTTATGTCTAAGAGCCTCTGAATCTGATAACACCGCTCTACAATAGGGGCCTTTCTTCTGATCAGAAAGAGAAACTCAATGTTGGATGTGGAAAGCCTGAGCTGGGAATGCAATGAGTTCACGTCTTGAGAACTGAGGGAGCTGCTTGTTGTGGGAACAAGCCCAGGAAGGGGAAGAGTGTGACCCATTGACGATCTCGTGGAGAAAACATCACTGAGGGTTCTCAGCAGATAAACCCAAGCTCATGTAAAAGAGGAGCTCAACCTGAACTGGTGTTGGCTCCTTCTGGCTGGGGCAACACAGTCCTTATTCAGACCTTGATACCTGTCACCTCCACTCAAAATTCATCACTCAGTAGCAAATTACTGTTCTTCATCTTGCCTAAGGTTCTTATAGCCTCTTAGAAGCACAGAAGGAAAATCTTCATATTTTTTATCTTGTTTTGTTTTGTGGTAAATGTATAAGAGCGTCCTGAATTCTTTGTGTGTTACAGAGAATCAAATTAGATAACTACAGTGATAGTGAAGAGTGATGTTTATTTGAGTAACACTCAATAGACAAAAATGGTCATTCCAAAGGTGATTATGTAATAAACACTAGATGAATAGTACTGTATTAATACTTTGCTGTATTACCTCTTTGTTTCCCCACAAGAACTCTATAAGGGGGATCCCTGGGTGGCGCAGCGGTTTAGCGCCTGCCTTTGGCCCAGGGTGTGATCTTGGAGACCCAGGATCGAATCCCACATCGGGCTCCTGGTGCATGGAGCCTGCTTCTCCCTCTGCCTATGTCTCCGCCTCTCTCTCTCTCTCTCTGTGACTATCATAAATAAATAAAAATTAAAAAAAAAAAGAACTCTATAAGGTGAGTATTATCTCCCCTATTTAACAGAGGAGAAAACAAGGTTAGAAATATCAAATATTGTTTAGGCTCGCATAGCTAATAAGTGGCAGACCTGAGAGTTGACAGCCCAGCCCACGCCCTTAACTGCTAAGATCTACTGTCTCCCACTGTTGTGCCTTCCCATGTCTCTTCCTTTGTGTAGAACATATACGTTCTATTCAGATATACCTCATGCTGGTGCTGTGATCAGTCTATCTTTACTAGATACAGGTGAAAAGTTTAGCATTTTTTTTCTACTGCTACTTTCTATTTGAGTAGGAAGAGAGTTGAATTTGACCCCTTTGAAAGTATTTCCTCTTCCCCATTTTTCCCCTTGTAATGTATGTATTCCCTGATGATACAAAAGCACCTGCATAAATAATCCAGGGTAAGATGGATTACGTACACGGATGGGAGGAGAAATAGAAACACATGAATCAAGATGTGTTAATGAAGATGTACATAGACTAGGGTGAAATATATTAAAATGTATTGAAAATATAGAGACAAAGGCAGAGAGGGATTGAAATAAAAGATAGCTATAGAAAGGGAAGCAGAAAATACCCATTAATTTTTTTAAATCTCATGCTATAGGTGAAGAATATTAAAGAACAAAACTATCATTTGTTCAAATAGGCAACTGATTTAAAAATCCAGTTTAATTTGAGATGTGTACAAATAGTATCTTTTACTTAGAAACAATGCATTTAGAATTTTCATTGATTACTTGCCAAATTTATTTTATCTACTGAATCTTTCTCCCCCCGTTGCTCAGGATTGCTCTGAAGTTACTAATCCACCAAGGATGTGAGCTTCATGACTATTGGGACACTGCCTGGCCTGGTGGCCACTCATACTCCTGATTCAGTGTAGTATCTTGCACTTTATAGATAATCAATACATTTCTTTTTGATGATCAAATGAAGTCCCTGCTTTTACCAAATCTAAAGACATCACCATAAGGACTCAAGAGTGATAGCCAAATGAAGGACAAGGTGAATAACAATATGATGCACAGGCTAATGGTAGGACAGGGAAGGATGTGTTTGATTGACTAGGTTCACAGTCTAGGTTATGGAAAGCCACATGACCTGAAATGCACTAGAGGACAACCTGCAGAATGAGGTAGGTGTATGACAGTCTCAGGGCATGTGTGACGCAGTGAGAACATGCCAGTCGCAAACCCCAGAAAGCCAGCACGGTACAAAGTGTATGGTTAGCTTTTTAAACAGCCTCTTAAATTTATTCTGAGGAATGAAATGTATAAGAATCTGGCTTGTTTTAATTTGTGGTTATAACATCTGGTAAGAGTACGAGTTTTAAATTATTTATCATTGCAAAATAGAACTGCACCTGCTACTCAAGCTCAATAACAACTAATTGAAAAAACAGGGTATTTTTATTTGGAAAGACTTAGGTACAAGAAGTGGAAATCAACTGACTTTCTCTTCTCTGTGTTGTCCCTTTCCTCACACTGTATGCAGGGATATAGCACACAATGGGCATAGTTCATCTTTAATAAGTATCAATGAATAGCAGGGTATAAATTATACTTGAGGATATAAATATGTAGTTTATTTTTTTAAGATTTTATTTATTTATTCACGAGGGACACACACACACACACAGAAAGACAGAGAGAGAGAGAGAAGCAGAGGGAGAAGCAGGCTCCACGCAGGGAGCCTGATATGGGGTTCGATCACGGGACTCCAGGATCACGCCCTGGGCTGAAGGCAGGTGCTAAACCACTGAGCCACCCAGGGATCCCAATATGTAGTTTCTTGATCCACACTTGGTTTTGTACAGGTTGAAAAGCATTAAGCATACTTTTCTCAAGTCTGTCTTTCTGTTGTTCTGTGCTTGATGCCCAAAATAGGGCTTGGAACAGAGTAGATGCCCAACAGAAATTGGCTGAAAGTGTGAATGAATGAATCTGCAGCTCTGAGCCTTGGCGCCACTCTATTTTTACTAATTTACTCCACCAGCATTCCTGATCTGGGTTGAGTCCTTTCTTTTTGTTCCCTAAATCCAAAGGAAAGTTAGGTCTTCTCCAGTCTGGCCCCAGGGAATTATGCGTAAGGCCATAGGGTCACATTTTCCAAAATGGAAAATGCTTTATTGTTTTGAATAAAGTAATATAGACCATTATATTTTTAAAAGTTAGACTATATCAAAAGTAAAATGAACTTAAAAATGACCATCAGTCCCCCAGAGAAAAGACCAACTCCTGCTACAGATGAGGAAGCCATGGTCTAAAGATAAAGGAAGAGGGATTTGCCCAGGGTCTTCCAAGTCCTTTATCTTCAGATCAAAACCACAAATTTGGATGTCCTTGATTTCTGGTTCTGACCATCTATTTCCTGTACACACCCTTAACTTTACCATCATAGTTGGCTGGACCATAAAACTTGCCCTTCACTTTCCATAAGTGATCAGATTTTACAAAATCCTAAAGAGGGAGGATGGACTTACTTAACACATCCTGGAATAAAAAAACTATATAGAAAGTTCATCTTAAAACAGGAAAAGATGATCGGTACAAAGGTAGAGAGGTACTTAAGTACTTCTTTCAAAAAAGGAAGAAAGGAAGAAAGGAAGAAAGGAAGAAAGAAAGAAAGAAAGAAAGAAAGAAAGAAAGAAAGAAAGAAAGAAAGAAAAGAAAAGAAAAGAAAAGAAAAGAAAAGAAAAGAAAAGAAAAGAAAGAAAAGAAAAGAAAAGAAAAGGGACCAGATGGAACATAATATCCCAAAAGAATTAATACAGACAGAAATGTAAATTTAAAAGGTTAGGATAAATTTGTGTATATTTATTTTAGATGATTAAGGGTACCCAACTAAGTTTCACTTAGTACATTTCTTTAATGATTGACTTTAAAGGAAGACATGTCCTACTACACAAAATAGAAAACTGGAAGGAAGGAACCATATAGGTGTGTAGAAAATTCTTAGGCAAAATTCTGGTTCTAAAGAAACTGAGTTTATTCAGTGTAATTACAGTATGGCTCTAACCACAGCAATGTGGTAGTACCATTCCTTCACATCTACTCCCCATCTCCCTCCTTGCTAGAAGGCAAAGACACTGGAGATACTGATGGTGTCTGATGCCCAATTTTCTGTACTCATTCCTGAGTCCCTCTAGCTCCACGCTCTGGCCTGGTCTGTTTTTTTTTTGGATAAAGATATTTTATTGACTTTCAGTTGGATCTGAGGCCATATAACACATCACAGAGAAGAGTAAGAGGTTTGTCCCACTGGGCCTGGATATTGCTTATAAGGTGGTGATGTCCACTCAACATGGATGCTCTCCTCGGTTCTCCCCATCTCCCTGACACCTTTGTCTCCTCTGATGGTTTCTGTTGTCTTTATGACCTCTCACTCTCTCTACACTTGTTTTCTTGACACTATCATTACCATCCACCTTCAGCTTTTGTATAACCAGCCCCACACTGGATATGCCCTAACTTATCCTCTAATAATAATTTCTTTCCCTTTCTGAACAAAGACAGAGCATTTCTATCTCCAATTGCCTGGAGAGAATCTCCATTTGGATGTGGTTTCTCCCTGAATTAAATACTTCCCCCTGGCCATGTACACTCAAGAATGGAATGAGTTTCTCCATCTAGGACATGAAGTTTCCAGCTCCTCAGACTTACTTTCTTTGGAATTATCTTTGAGTTTCTCCCTTTCCTGAAAGGTTGGCTAATTTTCCCTCTAAAACTCTCATACTTGATCCTCATTTCCATATTTGCTGCCCTGATTCAGGCCCTCATTACCATATACTCACTCTTCCCACACTCTAGTGCACTGTAGATCACTTTCTTCAAGCATCTTATCACCTACGGCTCCCCTGATAAGTCTCTGTCTATTGCCCTGTGTGGGAAATAGGAACACCCAAGATGTGTGAGTCCAACTCATTCCTCATTGAGTGATAGGTTTTCTACACCAGGATTCTTGTTTCCACCTGTGATATTTGCTGGTGTCATTCCCTCCCTGAGATGGCTTTCCTTTTACTCTTCATCACTGTTACAACATCCTCCATGGCCTATCACTTTCAAGGAGCTTTTTCTGACTGGTTTCATCGCTGGAAGATGACTGCCTTTCCTTGGCATCGATGTTTAGTTCTGGCTGTCTATATGGCTCTGTTGTTGTTTCTTATTTGCTTAGTTAATGAAAATGGTTAAAAAACAAAAACAACGACTGCTAGCATTTATGGAAGCATATCTGCCATGTGCCAGGTACTGGCTAGGCCAGTTACAAAGTTCAACAATCTCCACAACCACCACACAGATTCTGTAGCTATTATGCCTGCTTTGCAAATAAGCAAACTGTGGCTTAGGGGGAAGTCACTTGCTCATGGCCACACAACTCATTGAGGCAGAGCAGAGACTTGAGCCCACAGAGCCCAGGTACCAGTCACGGTGTCACATGTATGTACATTGTCATCCCATGAATGGCGGCCTACTCTGACCAGGTTAATCAAAGGCGGTAATTTTACTTTCTTTTGTGTTCCTCATATACATATATCAAGCTTGTGTCCTCACCAACTTTGGTTATAGGTGTAAGTTTCCTGTTCTGTACTGCAGGATCGCTAAGGGATCACCTTACTGCCATCTTTTCATCTGTGCATTAACATTGGTGTGAGGCAAAATCAGTTTGATTGTAAGATCATCGTGCACTACTTTTCTTCCTGTGAATGCCTACTCTATCTGATTTGAGCCACATTACATGCCACTGTCCATTTTACAAGATGTATTTATGCCCCGTGCTTCATTCATATAATTGTTTTACTTCCCCAACCTGCCCTTGAACTCACCACGACAGATGCCTCACACAACAGAACAGCTTCCAACTAGACTCAGAATCTCTATTAACTATTAACCTTTAATATGTGGATTACTGAATTTGGCTACTTTTCTAATATGAATAAAGATTTGTCACAAGATCCATCTGGGACTTATTGCCTTTTTATTTTTAGACCAAAGACTCCCATTTCCTAGTTGGTTTCAATAGTCAGCGTTTGTCATTTTTCCTGTCATTTCAATATTATAACTGCTTTTTAAACTTTCATCCACACATTGCCTTTGTCATTTAAAAATTCTAGTATGAAAGGCTCCTGATTTAATGCAACTCTTTGATTCTTCCAGAATCTCTCTTTTCCTTGATGTTGGTTTTCTTTTATTTTTTTAATGCACAATTTAGAGTCATAACAGGAAAATTTTCCATAACTATTTTTGCAAAAACAGTTTAGTGTGCAATAGACTTGGCCCTTAGACTGATGATCTTTGAAGCCTGAAACCAGCATTGTTAATAACAGAACACAAACACCATTCAACTTAGATCCTTACCTTTCTGCTTCGAGACGCATTTCTTCCCGCTTTTGCCTCCTAAGTTCTCTGCGACGTTCAAAATCATCCATGGTGTGGCTTCAGGTCTAGAGAGACAGGAGAATCTGGACCTAGCAGGGAGGAGGTAGGTCAATATCATAGATGAATCTAAGTATTGTTTCCCATGAAACACTTTCACCTTTGGCTCCCCACCATCCCCACCATCCCCACCATTGTTTCACCCTCTCTTTTCTTCTTTGCTCTGAAGAAAAACACCTTAGAAGACTGGCAAGGTAGCCAGTGATCAGCTTCTGACTCCTGAGCTGAGTCCTTCGCGTGTTAAATTTAGTCTCATTCATGAAATTATTAGGGACAAATAAGTAAGATCCCAGGATTACAGTTCAAAATAAATAAATAAAAACCTCAGGAGACAGAAAGACTCTGAAGATCTAAAATACTGGTAAGATTGCTGAAGAGCTACTGAATGATTTTGTTCTTTATAACTTGCTTGAGCCACAGACAAAAGTTAAGAAAAAGTGAACAAAGAAAGAGGAAAAGAGAAAAAAAGTGTGAGAAAAAGAAGAGTGGCCAAAAAGGAAATATGTGGGTACTAAGAGAAAAGGAAAAGAGGGAAAATAGTAATAAAATAATAGAAGTATCCAGGCGTAATTTGTATATTCTGAAAGAATATTAACATCAGAATGATTTTTAAAAAAGACCACAGCAATACTACTATGAATAAATATAAGCTAGCAGCATTTTTAAAAGCAGTTGCATATGATCAAGCTGTTTTCAGAGCTCAAAAGTCCCGGCTCGTTTTGTGACCCAACCATTTTATCCTTTCCTACCTCCTCCGTGATGGTTTTAATCCCAGAAAGATCTTCCCTTTCCAGCTCTTCAGCTGAGGAGCTTGCTTCCCTTGCGCTTCTGTGCCATGAAGCCAAGTATTCCAGAATTCCCCTGCAGCCCCCAAACCCAAAATGACTACCAGAAAAGGGGAAGCGGGCTCTTTTTGTCCTTGCTTTGTTTACAGAGCTGTCAGTGGTTAGTTAAACTCGGCCTGGAATCTGGCATTTAAGGCCTGCTTGAAGATTGTTTCCTGTGTGGAGCGGGAGGCCTCCACTTCCTCTGGAATCCTAGACTCTCCGCTGCACTCAGATCACAAAAAATATTTTCCAGCCCTTTCTGTGCACATGAGACGAGCCATTTGCCCTGCATAGGAAAATAAGGAACTGTGCAAAACCTAAAGCCATCACCTAGTGACATCTTTGTTGCAAGGGGCAAAAAACAAAACTGAGATTTTGAAGCCAAGCTCAGAAAGCTTCTTATATAAATTGTCAGATTCTTTTATTCTCAAGCATTTTTCCCCTTAAAAAACTCACAAAAACAAAAATAAAATCTCTGCCAATAAAAACACAACTATACAATGTTTGCATTTTCCCCCCTCTCTTATCCCTTAGGGTATTATTTATACTGCTTATAAATCTTCTAGAAATTCAAATTTTGGTGTTTATTGGGAATTTTAAAATCTGAAGGTGTTTTTCTGTCTTACTCGTACCAAGAGTACTTTTTTAAAAAAATATTTATTTATTTATTTATGATAGACATAGAGAGAGAGAAAAAGAGAGAGGCAGAGACACAGGAGGAGGGAGAAGCAGGCTCCACGCAGGGAGCCCAACGGGGGACTCGATCCCAGGACTCCAGGATCGCGCCCCAGGCCAAAGGCAGGCACTAAACCGCTGAGCCACCCAGGGATCCCCCAAGAGTACTTTCTAAGTACTTTGCTGGTTGGGAAGAAAAGAATCCATTTTCCTTTACCATCTCATCAACCATAAATGTCTCTTTGTCCTCCAGTTTGATCTCCCCTTAGTTATGAGAATGGAAAAAAAAGTGATTTGAGCATCTCTTAAGAGGTTGTGGAGGCTGGGGTGTGTGTGGAGGTGTCTTTCACCCTGGGGTGGGCTCTTGTTCTGAGCACAGTGCAGGGTGAGACCGTCCCTGTGGACAGTGGGGCTGAACTTGGGGATTTGAATGCTAGGTGTGGTGAGAGACTAAACTCTTCTGGTCTCTTTCTTCAGTGCAGTCTTTTGTTGTAGATGAACCACTTTGCAAATAACTATAGCAACGGCAAACAGAAATGGGAGAGAGAGGTCCGTCTGTAAGTAAACAATCTCACTTTTCTGAATTTATCCAAGTAGCTTGAAAAGCATCCTCTAAAGCCTGTGCTCCTCCCTCACGCAAGCTAAGCAGTCGTGCATGCTGCTTTGTTAGTAGAGTTCCTTAGCCTGCACCTCTGGAGGAGGTGCTAATAAGCAGCGACGAACAGGCTGGAGATGCACAGGGTTGGCCAAGCCCAGCAGTGTCCTGGAGCACTCACTCAGTAAGCTGCCCATCCTCACTCATTGGCTCTCTCCCCACCCAAATTCTTTTTCTGCTATCCATTCTCTCCACCTACTCCTCACCTTTTATTACTTACTTGGGCACTATTTTTTTTTTCTTTCCCAACCACAGAAAAAGTCCATCTGTCTATGAATTACTCATTTGGAGGCTGCTGAGTATATACGTGGCGCACTAGAGGTAGGGGGTGGTGGTCAGTGTATGATGCATCTACACAACTTTTCTGGGTTGCAGTTTATGGACATGTAGTGAGTGTATCTGAGGGAGAGAACACACATTTATGTACTGTGTGGTATGACTCTGCTTTGGGTGTATGAGATGGCACAGGGAAGGGAAGGTGTAGATTTATGGAAGAGGTTCTCAGTTGGTCTCCCACCAGGATGGGGCTAGAGGTCTTCCTTAATCATCACACTCCCCTACCACAGAGCTCCTCTGAACTTCTCTGGCACTGTCCTATTAAGGGGAGTCATGTACGGGTAGAACTGTAAGTGGTCTTTTCCCTTTTTTGGGGGGCAGTGGCTTCCATGTCCCCAGCTCCTAATCTCTCCTTTCTTTCCCTAACTTCAGTCAGTGATGAATTCCTTCCAGCAACATTGATTGGGAAACAAACTTCTCAACCAATGAAGTGATGAAGTGTCAAAGCAAAGAGATTTGTATAAACCATGGAGCTCTAGAGGGACACAAATGGACAGGTTAGTCTGAAAGAGAATTGTAGTCTGAGGAAGGTATGTACCCATGGATGTGACAGATGGGTTCTTGAAAGTTTTATGAAAAAAAGTGTAAATTTTTATATTGTAGGAGAGGATTATTGTCATGCTAATAAAAGAACTCTGACATGACTTCTGTGTAAAGGGTAAAAAACTCCTTACAAAGGCAGATGAGTCATTACCTACTGATATATCTTTTCAATATGGGCCCCCAAAACACTAGATTTTCTTAAGACAGAGCACATGCTGCTGTAATTAAATAATAAGTCAGTGTTACAGATTCCAAATCAGTTGACACACAGTGTCTTCTTTTGGTAATGACACCACAAAACCGAGTCAAGGGCAGGAGAACTTTGTGAGCAGATAGGTTTCTAGTCCACCACTCAGTTATTAGGGGGAGAAGCCAGAGGAGCTAAGTCCTGTCTACATTCAAATCATCAAAAACTGAATAGCAAATTGGTTAGGGAAAGTCTTTGGGAACTTTGGGCCATGCTACTACTCATCTTGGAATACACCAAGAATAAAATCTACTGTGTTAGGGACACTGGATAAGTTAATGCAGCTTCTGAAAGTCACTAACGTTTGTTGAATATGTACAATGTGTTGGGTTATTTTTTCTTAATGTTTTTTAAAAAATTAATTGGGTGTTATTTCTTAGTTTCAACTTTAAAGACAAGATGAATAGACTTCACCCCTGCCCACAGTTTCTTCTGTGTTTGCACTGAATTGTATAATCCCTTCCCCCTAAAAAAATATATTGAAGATCTAACCCCTCAGAATGTGATCTTATTTGGAAATAGTGCCTTTGTATATGTAAGTCAAGTTATAATGAGGCTATTAGAATGGGCCCTAATCTGAAATTGCTGGTGCTCTCATGAAAAGGAGGAAATTTGGACACAGAAGCAGACATACATAAAGAGAAGATCATGTGAAGACATAAGGAGAATGCCTGAGGTGGGGGGTTAAGGGATGCCTGAATGACCAGAGCTAGGAGAGAGAGAGATGGACTAGATCCTTCCTTCGGGTCTTCAGAAGGAGCCCTGCTGACACCTTGATTTTGGACATCTAGCTTCTAGAACTGTGAGAAAATGCTTCTGTTGTTCTAAACCCCAAAGTTTGCAGTACTTTGTCATGGCAGCCCTGGAAAACTAATATAGCCTAATTAACATCTTGTAGCAGTGCGGTACATTTGTTGCAATGATGAACCAATACAAATCATCAAATCATCACAAACTGAATAGCAAATGAAAACCAATTCTGATGAACCAATACTGATGCATTATTGTTAACTAAAGTCCATAAATTACATTAGGTTTCACACTTGATGTTGTATATTCTATGAGTTTGGCCAAGTGCATAATATCATGTATCAGCCATTGTAGTATTAGAATAGTTTCCCTGCCTTAAACAGCCCCTGTTCTCCATCTAATCATCCTTCCCTCTCTCCTCTGCCTCAACTGTTGGCAACCATTGATCCTTTTACTGTTTCTATAATAACTTTGCCTTTTCCAGAATGTCATATAGTTGAAATCATACAGCAGATAGCCTTTTCAGACTCGCTTCTTGCCCTTAGCAATATGCATTTAAGTTTCCTTCATGTCTTTCTGTGGCTTGATAGCTTTATTGGGCCATTTAAAACTATGCTGAATTATTTTATCTACATAATAAACCTGCAAAGTAGCTATTAAAATCCCCATTTTACTAGAATTTCAAAGTTTATGCTCTTAATCATTATGATATTCTTGAACTAATCCACTATTGCCCTGTACGAATTATTTTCCCTTTCAGGAAACATGTGAGAATGCCCCCAGGAAAGTTCTGAGAAGACCATTGTCAATGATCTCTGGTCTAATTCATTGGATCATATAAACTTAGGTAAGAAGTGATCTTAAAAATTACCCATGCCTCTTCAATTGTATATCCATTTGGTTTAAATAATAGAATTATCATGTCTCAGAGATCTCAATTAAATTAAACTTTGCAAATATTAATTAAGCCTCTATTATTTTATTGTTACTTCTTTGTAAGATTCATAAACCAGGATGCTCAGATTCTGGCCAGCATCACTGAATACTTTTCTTTGTGATGTTGGAGTTTCTTCTCTTGCATTGCATCTTCCTTATTATACACCTTCTTTTCTGACCACTATACCCTCGTCCCCGACATAACTGGTTCTCTTTTAGTGCAAGAAACCCTAGTCTTTCAACACTCATAACCATTTTTAAATCCTTTCTGACTAGTCACCATTATTTACTCATTGTAAATTTCATGGTTCAACTCATTCAGTGAAGTCCCACCAAAAAACATTTATACCATCAACACACAATAAACATTTACTGAGCATTTACTATGGTGCCAAGTTCTGTTCCACACACTGGGGATATGATATGACAGTAAACAAGATTATAATGGTCCCTGTCCTCCTGGAGTTTGTATTTCAGACTTTCTTGCTTCTTCAAACTTCTACAAGGTCTATCATACTCCTCTTCAATTTCAAATCACAACTATCATCTGGTTTCTGGATTTTGTTCTCAAGATTCAGGGCTTTGTGGGAGAAAGTCAGGAACCATGTTTTGTCTATCCCAAAGGTTTGTGTTAATTTCAGCTGGGTGATTACTGTGGTTCAGTGATGCTTCCCTTCATCCTACATGTACTGGGTGATTCCTTGGTGTCACATATTCCAACAGATTCCTCACCTCAGCAGATTCCTCAATCTTCACTCACCTCAGTCCTTCAAATGTCTTTCGCCAAAAACCCTTGGTAAACAGTGACCTGACCTCACACTTGGGAATCTGTGAAGTGAGGTGGTTGGACTAGCTAATGTTCAGGGTTTTATCCTGCTCTATATGATACTATGATTTCCTACCTGCTTTCTCATCCAGCAAAGATGGATGCATCAAACATGGTATATTCATGTTTCCTCCTTTCCAGGTCTAAATGCTATCTAAGTACATTCTCTTCTAATTCTCTAATTTAGAAAGCATTAGCCTTCCTTTCAAGCACATCATCCCATGGCATCCCAGATAAAAATATTTTATTGCTTCTCAACCTCATCATTCAATTTTCTCTCTCTGAACTTTTATTTGTTTTTTAAATATTTTATTTATCCATTCATGAGAGACACACAGAGAGAGAGACAGAGACATAGGCAGAGGGAGAAGTAAGCTCCCTGTGGGGTGCCCAATATGGGACTCGATCCCAGGACCCTGGGACCACAACCCGAGCCAAAGGCAGACGCTCAAGCACCGAGCCACCCAAGCGCCCCTCTCTCTGCATTTTTAATTCGTACATTGCATTCATCTGGAACCGGCTCCCTATCCTTTTCAATGTCCATTTCTCTATTCAGTCCTGAATTCCTGGCTCAAATTTTCCCTTTTCCTGGGGACTCTAGCTTACAAGTAATTATCTCTTTCCTCAAATATGTATCATTCATTTTGGTAACTAATATATGTACTGCTTTGCCACAGCTCAATTGTTCGAACTAGTATTTACTTATTTTATTCATATGATATTTTCTATATATTTTCATTTTTAAGGCCATTTATGAAAAGATAACCACTGCTTTAAAAAAATCTCTTTACCATTGGGATGTAGTAGGCACTCAGGAATCATAGCTGATTTGAACTGCTAGATTTTTATTCTAGATTTTTACCATTCGGAGTATGGAAAATATAACTCAAGCTGATTCATCTCTGTATTTTATTGACTGATCAGTGTTTACAAAGTGAATTAAAGACATTGGTAATAGACTATATATGAATCTCAAAAGTTATATAAACCCACATTTGCAGTAGTTACACAGTAAATCTGGCAGTGTTTTCTTTCTGACTGTAGAAAATGAACTTTTGTCCTTTTTAAAAAAATTCAATTTATCAACCTGCTTTGCTCTTTTCTGAACAGAATGGTTCATTTGGGACTCAAAAACCAAATAAACACATGGATTGTAACATACAGTTTGGACTTAACTTTAGCTCAACCTTCACCATCTTGTTCCAAAAGTCTGTGCTACTTAAGAGAGAAAAATACATGCAATCACCAAGGCACATTTGTCAAGACCAGCAACACAGAAATAAGAATGAATGGGATCAATCGGAGTAGCTGTGCCTTCTCAAGTTGTTTCTTTTCTCCAGTCAGCAGAACCCAGAACACAAAACCATGCTAAGAACAGGCTAACAGGTTGTGGCTTGTTTTTTTCTCTCCATTCCTGCTCAGTCTTTTATCATTACTTTTTCTCTATTTGTATTTCTCCATTTGCAAAACACTGACAGACTTAATGTGACTATGATCTTTGCAGCCTCTCTTCACCTTAGCAATAGTGGGTGGTTTGGGCATTTTAGATTTCTGAAGTGATGGTGTTTATATACACTGACTCCAACACTTGGGAAGACGACACATTTAGGGACTTCAGGTTGCATCTTAGTGTGATCACAAATGCTACTGCTTTATTTTGAACACTTCATATTGCTCAAATTCTATGGCAATCATTGTTTAACCCTCAGGTAAGAGAAGTAGGTTTACCTCTGTTTAAAGAAAGAAGACTGAGATGTATAGATCTTTGGCACCAGCTCCTGAACCACAGCAAATCAGTGGAAAACCACCACTGGTATTTAGAATAAACTCTACACCATTCTGAGAAGAGCAAGGAGAAATGAAAATTTGGACCAATTACTTCTGTGCCCTCTTCCCTCAGAGTTTACAGTACTTTATCTCAGCAAACTCAAGGAAACTACCCTGAAAGACACAGGTTAATACCAAATCAGAACAGGCATGTGGCCACTTCTTCTTTTGGCCCCTAGAGAAAAGTAAAAGGCATAGGCATGAATGCTAAGGCAAAGATGGAAAGTCTCTGCCAGCCTGTGTCTGTGTGAGAACAAAAAGGTGCATGGCTTTGCCAGAAGAAACATATAAATGTGTTTTCTCTAAATGTATGCCTGATAACAGAGGCTAATTCTGATATATAAGGGTGGGGGTCCTTCCCCCAACAGAACTGCCCAACAATAGGTAGGGCTGCTGAGAAAGTGTGAACCCCTATTATTGAAAAGAGTCAGGTAGAGGAGAATTTTCCATTTATTTAAGGCTGTAGTGAAAGATAGTTTTTAAGATTCTATGGCTGTACTGTCCAATATGGTAGCCACTAATCACTTGGGGCAATTTAAGTGAAACATAATTAAAATTAAATAAAATGAAGAATTTTGTTTCTCAGCTTTACTAGCTCCATCAAGTGCTCTGTGGCTACCATATAAGGCAATGCATACAGCATCTTCAGCACCACAGAAAATTCTATTGGAGGGCCCTGCTGGAAGGCCTTCCAACCCCCCACATGAAATGACTGTACTGTGTGAAGTCATGTTATGCAGTTCAGAGGTAAGATGGTGTAAAAGACATGGCAGCTTCTGGAAGCCTACCTGTGCTCTTTTAATTCCCTGATGAGTAACATCTCTGTTCTCGTGTGGAGGGTCATTAGATCAGACAATCTCACTATGAGCACTTGCTACTGAATGAGTAAAATGTTCAGCACAGGCAGGAACGGAGACATTGTCTGAACAGAGGTCACACTTCAAATTGTATAACAGGGACCATGAGCATTTTATCTGGAACGCAAGACCAGAACTCATAGGTCTTTACCAATGATAAACATGGTATGAAGATCATCATATTTTACACAATAGTAGTTTTACTTGCATGACCCTTTGGCCTTTCTGGTCTCCTAAGCTATAAAAATATCCACAACCCAGGAGTATGCTCTTTGTGTTTGGTTTTCCAACTAACATTTCCCATTTAGTGATCAAAACTAGATCCAGGGGCACCTGGGTGGCTCAGCTGGTTAACTGACTCTTGATTTTGGTTCAGGTGATGATCTCAGGGTCATGAGATCAAGTCCCATGTTGGGCTCCACGCTGGGCATGGATCCTGCTTAAGATCTCAATCTCTCTCTCTCTCTCTTTCTCCCTTACTTCCCCTAACCCGTCTCTCTCTAAAAACCACCACCACCACCTATATCCAGAGCCTTAGCCAGCTATCTTGTTGATACAGGGTGTAGCAAGGTGAGAGAGTTTAGATGGTAAAATATAAATCCAATTACATTGCTGGAGATAATTAAAAATTACGTGCTAGAGGTGCTTTGCTAGTGGTAACAATTTTATACACGAAGGACTTGCTTTATTAATTGGGGACTAATCATTCCCTAGTGAATTTTTCAACTTCTATTCATCATGATCCTCAAGTGCATCTATTGTGTTCTAGAATTATGAAGCAAGTTAGAGACTATCTTCTAGCAGTTTATAATCTTAAATGAAAAGCAACCAAACCAAGGGACATTATCCATGATATCCCTTGGACATAATAAATATACAATTTAAACATATAAAGCTACATAGAAGTTAAATAATAAATTGAGAAGTGCCTAGACTGCTTCCTCTTTCCTTTTGCATGAATCACGTAGATGGTAGTTCCCCTCATTTGCTAGTTTGGAGAGTTCTGGACTTTTCTTCATGTAAGAAACGGCTCACAGTACAGGCTTAAGGCTAGCATAAGACTACAGGGTCCCTGAACCACTCACTCACTGACATGGGTTTGTACGGATACTCATATTATATTTCTATTGGAGTGCTTAGTCTATAGCTTGTATTTAAATTAGCAAGTATACACCTGTCTCTCCTAGAAGATGGTAAGTTCCTTGAGGTTATTACTCATTTTTGTGATCCTTCGACGTTGTACTTGAGGGGTCTGTCAAATAGTCCCTTAACTGACTATTTTTTTCTTATAGTCAGCAAAGTTGAATACTTGTTGAACTGAAATGGATTCCAGGGCATTTCTTTCATTGCACTTAATTGGTAAACAGAGGAACTTGGCTGAGACATTTTCAAAAGGCCATGCCTCTAGGAGAGTTTTTAGTACTACCTTGGGGGTGGTGGTGGTTCACTATGGAGCTCTATTTTATAATGCGATTTGTAGCTGTAGCTGTTTTCCTCTAGTGGGAAAGAACCCTGTCTTAGAAAGACATTCTGGTTTCAGGAAGAGGAGTACTAGGCCTTTGTAACTCAGGGGATAGGCTAGTTCTGGGGTGTTCAAAGAAAAAGAAGGACAAAGAAGACATATGATGAATAAGAAAAGAAGAGAATCAGGGTTGGGCTGAAACTTTCCAAATTGCCAAGGCCTTTGGAGATTCCTTGCCACTCCTCCATCATAATTAGAAAACACTGACATTCAGAGCTGATTTAAATGCTTCCATCAGTCTAAAAAAAAAAAAAAAAGTGTTGCCTGATTTTGCTCTCTAACCATGCTCAGTAATTAGAAACATAAGGCACTGTTCTGGATGTTGGCTTGGGAACCCACCCCTCCCAAGCCTGGTGTCATTACCCATTGGCTATAGGACTTTTATCTTTTCTCACCATCTCTCTCAGGAGCCCTAGTGCGGGTCACAGGAAGAGTGTGAGGTTGCCACGGGCATTCCTGGAAAAACCTGGAGACCTCTGGCGCCACCTCAAACTCTGAAACACACGGAAGAGACTCATTTTGCCTACCCACTTCCCTGCTGGAGCTCTATAAATCTGTACTGCCTTTGGAAGGCAGTAGTTCATATGTGGTAAGATAGGTATCCAAACCAGAAGAGTCAAAGGGAGGACCTTGGTGACGAGCAGCTTGAAAGGACATCCTGGTTGGCTTCGGAGAACAAGAAAGCTTTCCTGACAGCTGATTCAGGCGTTCTTCACCCTCTTGCTGGAAAACCTGTACTTTGCAAAAAAGCAGGAGTAGAACCCAATCTGAGAAGCAGCAGCAGTCGGTTTTTAATCCTGACACAATCCACAAGAAAGAAAAATACTTGTAATCAGGGACTTGAACTCAACAGGCACCTAGCCTGTCCAATCAAAACATGTGGCAACCACCTGGTAAGTAAGCATCTTGCAAAAAATGATACCTTCTTGTTTTGCTACCTTCTTTGAAGTCTCTTTGGAGCACGTGTGCATTTCCCAGGTTTTCACACTCAAACAACGCTGTCCACACTAGGTATAAAGATGACTAAGCAGTTTTGTATTAAGTGACCAAAGCAAATCCTGCCAATTTTAGAATAATTAAGTTTCTGCCGTCTAATATAAACAGTTCCAAGAACTACATGCAGCCTACCAAAAGTATATATTACAAGTAGTCAGCACCGTGGCCAGCTGGCAGACGGCTCAACCCAGTAAAGTAGAATTGTTCAGAATTCAGAGTATTATTTTTCTTTTCTCCCATTATTTTTTCTGCATCCGACTTTGTTTCTTTGGGAATGTTTTCAAGTATACAAAGCAAAAAACTGTTGTGGAATTGCACCTTCTATAAACGAATGAGCATTTCTCTTGAGATCCTCTGGAACACACAAATCATTCCCATGTCAGTCCCGTCAACACAGACAGCCAAAGCAAAATGGAGCCAGTGAATCTACTTTGTTCCTACTCAAGTTAGAGTATTCCTATTTTGCTTGACCATAAGAAAGGTCTACAGTGACCACCAGACAAGCGAATATGCATATTAAACCTCCACGTCCACTGGGCACCAAAAGTATCTTCTTTCTGACCACAGATCTTTAACTGCCTTTACCAAGTGGCTTGGTGGGCCAGAATTTTCTGAAGTCAGAGACTCAAGACCACCAGGAATGAGTTAACTATTTAAGAGGAAAAAAAAATCTTAAACTATTGCCATGTGCTATGACATTAATCCTGGCCAGCTCTAATGGCAGATGTGGCTCAACAACATCAACTCAAGAAAATAGAGATGGTGGGCAGCCCTGGTGGCACAGCGGTTTAGCACTGCCTGCAGCTTGGGTGTGATACTAGAGACCTGGGATCGAGTCCCAGGTCGGGCTCCCTGCATGGAACCTGCTTCTCCCTCTGCCTGTGTCTCTCCCTCTCTATCGCTCATAAATAAATAAATTTAAAAAAAAAGAAAATAGAGATGGTTAGACTAACCCATTCCACCATGACCTTCAAATGAGTGTGGCCGTGTCATCACACAAAAGGTCTCTGCATTTTCAACTGCATTATAAGCCCTATTGTCTTCTTCACTGTGATTAAATTCATACATAAGCAAAAGTGGTTAAGGCTCTACAGCCATTATCACAATGAAAATGTCAGGAGGACTATTCAACAAATATTGTGAAGAAATATTCATGTACTAGCCACCTTGCTTAGTGTGGCATATAGCTGTGAAAACAACGACTCTACCCTTGCTGGGCTTATAGTCTGATGGTGGAGACAGGCCATAAATAAATAAAATACAAATTGGAATAAAGTTAGAAAGGAAAAACACGGTGCTGCAAGAGAGAGCGACAGGAGTGACCTAATGCTTTTCTTTGGGCTAGAACAGGACATAGGCAGTGAAAGCTTTTTCAAACTGGAATGATGATAATACCCATACAGTCATGCATTCAAAAAGAGAACATGAGTCTATAAGACCAGAGTTTATATTCATTAAACAAATACATATATACAGACATCTCTTTTGCATCAGACATTCACTCTTCCAGGTGCTGATAAATCAAGCTTTTCTCTACTCTCTCCTAAAGAAGTGGGTGAGGAGTAAAGTAGCTAGTCAGGTTTGAGGGATGGTGAACTATTCTCACCCCTTCTTTCCCACCTCAGGTCCTGTGTAAGTAATATAAAAATAATGATATATCAGATGCTTTCTGCCACAATTTATATAGAGAATCCACTTAAGATATTAACTTCACATGGCTAATGTAGGAGGCATGAATGAGGGCATCTTTCTGGAAACCATCCAGCTCAGTGACCTCTGACAAGAAAAGCACACTTCCCTACCACCATTAAGCCAAAAATTTGCTGATTGAAACGAAGCTGGTCCACTTTGTTTTGTCAAATTTGTTTCACAATTCCAAGAAATGAACAGGCCATAATAGATTTACCCCAGTGACACAATGTCTCACAACCAGCTTTTCCCCTTTGAATACCACAAACAGATCTTTTATTTGTTGACATACAGCCCCTGGACATCCGTGAAAACAAGATGTTCTCTCGCTGCTTTTTAAGTTAAATGGATTTAAGTCAGGGTCTCAGCCGAATTTCAAAAACAGATGTTACATAGCAGAACAGCCGAGTAGACCCCAGCAATGAGAGGCTATTACACTTGAATTTGAATATTCTTTGTTAGCAGGAGGAGCAATTAAAGCTGCCCTCAGCTGGAAACTGGAGCAACCCAAGTTTACTACTGTCTCCACTCAGTGATTGCCTGTGGGGCTGGGAAGCTGCTGGGCAGGTAGGATTCCTGGTCCAGGGGATAAGCAGGTGAGAGATGATGACTGCGGGGTCTAAATGCCTTGGTTTTTGAGGGGGCTAGGAGGAAGAATGACCTGCCTCCTACATGCCACCATCCTGCCTCTCTGTGAGCCCCAGAGGCCTTCCATGAAGTGGCTTCCCTACACCCTTCACGTGCCTCCACTCCCAACCCCATCCTCAACATGAAAACACAACTCGTAGCTACCTCCTCAACAAAGGTAGGAGCTGTTTCCTGTCCAGAGGATTGGCCTGCTCCGTTTTAGGGTAAGCTCATATTTGACGTTTATTTATGAAGTAAAGATGAATCTCCTATTTATGTTCATTTGTGTTTTGGCAAACTGATTTATTATTTCACTTAAGTGAGGTTTACTTTAGAAAATTAGCTGAATTCATTCTAAAGTCTTAAAAAATAAAATACAGTACTTCACACTTTGACGATTTATTTTTAAAATTTAATTAGCTTTCAACATGAAGATCAATCATCTAAGTTTATCCATTTGTGTCTGTCTCAGGGAAGAGCCACATTTGTGGAATCTGAAGATTATTTGGGAGGCCTTCTTTAAGAAAGAAAATACAGTATTCAATGTAAAAAAGTCGGCAGAAGGGTTGTGATAGAGACATGTTTAAGGGTTTCAGCTCCATTGGTTCTTTTTAATTTTATTTTTAAAATTTATTTGTCAGAGAGAGAGAGAGAGTGCACACATGCAAGCATTGGAAACAGCAGGCAGAGGGAGAAGCAGGCTTCCTGTCAAGCAAGTAGTCCAATGCAAGACACGATCCCAGAACCCTGGAATCATGACCCAAGCTGAAGGCAGATGCTCAACTGACTAAGCCACCCAATGGTGTCCTAGCTCCACTGGTTTCATGGTAGGTCTGCTATGGATTTCTCACCTTAGGGTCTTTTGAGCATTCCATAAAAATGTTGCAGTACTCTCACTTTGCTTTTAATTTTTTATTACTTTGAAACTACAATTATGTCCTCCTTTAAAAAAATGCTTCCTGAAAACCAGAATTTAGGAAACAAATAATGCTGGGCACAATTATGCATCATTTTTCAAAGCGGTTCACAGAAAAGTAGAATTACAGTTACAACTGCCGCATTGCTATGTTTTGCCTGTAAACCACATAATTAAGTATGACAGGTGGACGAGAGGGCAGAGAAATTTAAAATATTATGACTCTTTGCCAAGATGGGGCCAATGAAAAACAAACAAAAGTACTGGAAATCACATTTACATCAATGAACACATTATTAGATTCACTAAATTTCCCATTGCATCGAATAAAAAAAAAATAGTCTGTCTTATAGGAGAGAATAAAGGAACACTAGAATTACTCATGTAGCCCAGATCTGACAGCACCTGAGATGGAGAGGGTCCAATTCAATGTACTACAGAAATAGTGAATTAATGAATGATTGAAAATGCATGTTTGAGGGACAAGAAGGAGGACGGATGGTGCTAACAGGGGTCACAAGCCTCCTCCTATCCTCAGGGCAGGTAACTCAATCCCCAGAAACTCTCATTATAACAAACGTCTTCAATGTTTACGCATTGCGTAAGTCTGTGAGGGAATCATACTCACAATCATGAGTATAATAGACTTCTGGAAGGACTTCTTTGAAGAACGTGGAGAAAATGCTTGTAGAAGAGCTCCTTTCTTTACTCCCACCCTGTGTGTGTATCCGCACCCCCTCTGCATCCTCTGGGTGTGACAAACACACTGTCCCTGGACTGACGATGCCCCCTTCTGTGATGTATCCTTTTTGGCCATTAAATAACAGGACTCAATATTAATGTTGGCCTTCTCCATCCCTTTATAAAAAAGTGTTTTCAGCCAAAGATATTAAACTAGTCGACTGCTCTTTTCTCCTGTCAGAGAAACAGCCAGCATCCTGAAAATCACAGCTCATTTGTACCACATTGGCGTGAATATTCAGACTCCATTTGTCTCCAGCTCTTAAATGCTGGTGTTAGAGTGAATGATAGACATTTTGTTTTGAATTAGCAAAAAGGAGGAGGGAAAAAGGGTCCAAGTAATAATTTTGGCCTAAAATATCTGTTTCATGGAATGCAGCTCTGCCTTTTCCTTAGTAAAAGTCGATTTAAAAAAATATATAGATTTAATTTGGCATTAAGTTGGCCCTGGGATGTAGAGAATCGTAGGAAAGAAACTGTTTCAGATGTCCCCTTCAACTGAGTGTTTGTTCTACGTAAATCCTCTTGGAGTATGGCTGCACGTAGTACAAGATGTTCACAAGCTCATTTTGTTAAACATCCCAAAGCAGAGTTCAGAAGCAGCTGAGTCTGTGTCCTTGAACTATAAAAATCCACTCATAGTTAGAGACCCAGGTAAGACTTTTGATCATTTTGGTTGGAAGCTATTCAATAGCACAATCATTCTTTTTCCCTATATTCATGCCCATTGGAACCAAAGTCTAGAAAGGAGTTCTAGAAGAGACTTTCTTCCAGAACAAGCTTCTGGCATCACTGTCTATTTTTTCTCCTCGCCCTCTGTGGTGCTCATCTTGGCTTGTCCACACTGGCACAACTAACCTCTACCAACAGCTGTGCTGGGCAGGAATTCATGCTTCCACAGAGGTACCTCTGAAAGCAAGGTGCAATTCCTTGGCCTAGAAAACTCCATCATTTGGCCAAAGTTACAAAATCTGCATATGATGATGCTGGAATGTCCTCTCACGCTGCTTCATATGAAAGTTTCCAGAATGTTAAGAAGGCCATGGGACTGTGTTCTTCCCGTCCTCTCAATTCTTAACCAAACTTGTGCTTATTGTGTATTTTTCTTCCTTATCTCTCGTGACAAGGACCTAAGCGCCGGCTCCTAAAGGTGAGACTTTTGGGAAGGGAATGGATTCAAGATGTTCTCATATAGGAGGCTGGTTCTAGAGCCTCTACCAGAAATCTATAGAAAAGATTCTTAGTGTAAGAAAGACTCCTTCAGATCCCATTGATAACAAGTTTGGGCACATTGAGCTACATAAGAGACTGAACACTTTATTAAAGGTGTCCAGGGAGACTTGTTCTGCAAAACTCAAGCAAAGAGGAAGAAAAAAAAAAAAAAAAAACACTTCTCTTTCCACTCCATCTGGAGCTTCAACTGACTCCAAAAATATTGGCCCACAGTGGTTATAAAATCTTCCATTTATGCTGTTCTAAAGCAAGGGCAAAGCCTTACAACTCAAAGCACTTCTTTTACATGCTCATAGGAAAATCATCTTTCTTTCCAAATGTTGTAGCTGACTGAAATTAATGAAATGCAGTTGGGAGGCACCTATGCTGGCCACTGGCCACCATTCATTTGGAACACCCCATCTAGGCCATTCATAGATTGTAGAGCTATTTTCTCTTGACTCCAAAATATCTCTTTTCTCATGTTATGTAAGCAGCAACTTGAGTAAAAATCACTGAGGTGTCATTGATATTCTGGGTAGCTGCATAAAAATTGGCATATTTTCCTGGCTGCTCAAAGAATACCAAGAGGGAAGTGTGGAAGTGGGTATATGAAGAAAGCTGGCATCTCATAGTTAAAGAAAACAAGTGGGGTTTGCAGAGAAGGAGGAAGTTTCCAGGCTTCAGATAGTCTCTTCCACTACTAATCAGACAATTCAGGGAAAGATTGAGGTTCTGCTAAAAAAGAGAGCAAAGAGAGGAGAGAAAAAGGGAAAAAATTGCAAGAAGAGAATTTAAAAGAAGAAAAGTAATACTTCAAAAATAAAAGAAATGAACAAATATCTTTCCTTCTTTTATTTGTATCAGAGAAAGCAGGAAAAATTAAGGAAACTAGTGCTGGGATAAACATGGCCTTTAGAAATGACATTTGCTTGTGGGGTCTCGAAAGAAGATTGTCATGGCCCATGGCCTCTCCACATTCCACCAGCCCCAATTCTAGCCTGGCTGTGAAACTCTAAAATATTGCCAAAGCCTTCTTAAGAGCACAGGTGGTGGTGGGGGGGGGGGGGGTGCGGGGACTGGCAAGAATCAATGGATTAAGGAAGGAGTTCAGTGCAAAAGTGGTCCATTCCCCTCTACTGAGCCCTTTACTGGCTGTCTAGATAAGATGATGTTTCATGGTACCTGACCCTGAGAAGGATCTACTTTCTGTCTCTCTGGGCATTGAGGAATCTAATCCCACTCCCCTACTGTCCAGTCTGATCAGCTCTGATTGGCTGATGAAGAGAATGGCCACAAAGGAAGGAGTTGATATTTGAGATCCCCATGGCAGAAACTTGGGCAAACACATGCTCATGGGTACAGCTAGTTAGCAAGAGGGTGGCAAAGTTGAGGAGGGCAAGTCCCACAGGAATGGTTTGGGGCATAGCCCCATAGGAGAGGACAGAAGAAGAAATAGAGCCAAATAAATGAGGAGAAAGAAATAGATAGACATACATGTTAGTTGATATACATGTTCTCACAAACCCTCATGAGAAGTAGCATGTGGATTTCTCCTTCATGGAAGGGATTCTTCTGTTATTTGCCAGGAAAATCTTCTGCGTACAATTTCTGGTAGCATTTTGGAAACATTGCTCCTCTATCTTCACACAATCTCACTGGATGACATCCATTGTCATGGTTCTAATTCCTAAGTAGAGGCTATGACTGGGAACATCTCTGTCCCTCACTCTCACCTGAGCTTCAGACTAGCATATGCCCTTGAAGTCCCACAAGTCCTCACACTCAGTAAACCCCAATCTAAACTCATCGTCCTTCCCTCCTATATCCTGGAACAGTGTTCTCATGAGTGATGGGATCTGGGGCAGGCTCATGCTATCTACTCTCTCCTACCTTTTTGAGGAGACAGGTAACTCTCCTGGTGTCAACTAATCATATTTTTATTTTAGCCCCTCTCCAGTCTTATTTCCACATGTTGTGGGTAGAGGGCAGCAAAGGAAGAGAAAGTACCACTGATAATCATCATTTGGAGATAGTCTTGAAGCAAATAAATTGTAGGTTCAGAGGCTACGTCTAATCATCTATGTATTCATCATTCAACAGATATTATTATTAAATGTATTACTATATACAAAACTTCCCTAGTGCTGTGAGGGATGTAAAAGGCACACTCTTTACTTTCAAAACTTATACCAAGTCATTGGAAAATGAGAGCTGTTCACAAAGGACTATACCACACCCCAGCAGAACCAAATATTCTGAGAGTAACATCAATGCTAAGGAAGTTCAGGAGAGAAGAATCAGAGGGAAATGCATCTTCAACAAATGAAAGATCCTCATATTAGAAACAAATGATGATAGGGTGTTATGGATTGAATGGTGGTGTCCCGAATTCATATGCTCAAGTCCTAACCTCCAGTACTTTAGAATGTAACCCATATTGAAGATCAAGTTTTTAAAGAGGTGATTCACTTAAAATGAAATGATTAGGGTGAGCCTTAATCTGATATGACTGGTGTCCTTATCAGAAGAGGAAATGTTGGACAGAGAGAGAGAGAGAAAGAGAAAAACCAAACACATGGACATGCTACAGGATGGCTGTGTGAAGATATGGGGAGAAGACAGTCATCTGCAAACCAAGCAGAGAGGCCTCAGGAGAAGCCAACCCTGCTGACACTTCTATCTCAGACTTCTAGCCTCCAGGACTGTGAGGCAATTTTTGTTGCTTAAGCCATTGGGTCTGCCGTATGTTGCTATAGCAACACAAGCAAACTAATACAGGGTACAAGGGATAAAATCCAGAAACAACAAATGTCTGGGAACCATGCTCAGTTCTTGAAAAACTTGCCCTCCTACTGGTGCCAGCCTGGGCAAAATGGTGAACAAGTGAAGTCTCCTTTGCATTCTCCATCCTCTACCTTCTAAAATCCTCTCTTTCTGCTTCCCAGTAGACCCTCTGCCTGTGGAACCTTCTAGCTGAGGTGGGTTCATGGGAAGTGACAGGTACTTACTGCCCCCCAAATCACCAGTGTCTGTGCAAAGATGAGCTTATTCCCTGCGGAAGACTGACTCATCTATTTTCCTCAAGTCATTAGCATTCTTTGCTGGAAGTGAGGACTTCATTATTATTGATCTGGGACTGTTTTTGCTTAAGATATTATACATGCAGGAAAAAATTAAGGAAAAAAATCAAATTATAAAGCAGAAGAAATAATTCCTTCCAAACTTGATAGTTTAACTGGTAAATAAACTATAAGGAGCATAGCAGAAAGCCTGGCTTCTCACAGTGCATGTTTAGGTGCAAGAATGTAAAAAATTATGCAGAGAGGCTGTATAATTGCTAAGAACAGAGCTTCCTCCTCCCCCTCAATCACATAAATGCTACTCACAGGTAAGTGATCAAATGTCCACTTCTGAGCCTTCTGGTTGATCACCAATTTCTGTAGAATTTGATTGAAGGTTCTTAAAATGTTTTAATGATACCTGGTATAAAACGAGGATGGAAACGTGATTAAGTGGAGTGAATTTTAGTTAATGTAGACTATTTGTTTTAAAATATGTCTTCCTCGGGTACTATTATGAGTTGGGCCTTAAAGGGGAAATAAGGCACCAAAGGATGTTGTGCACTTGCCTTTAAAAAAAAAAAAAAAAACACGAATACAATGATTCCAGAGTCAACCCTTAATTTACTCGAAATAGGGATCCCTGGGTGGCGCAGCGGTTTAGCGCCTGCCTTTGGCCCAGGGCGCGATCCTGGAGACCCAGGATCGAATCCCACGTCAGGCTCCCGGTGCATGGAGCCTGCTTCTCCCTCTGCCTGTGTCTCTGCCTCTCTCTCTCTCTCTGTATGACTATCATAAATAAATTAAAAAAAAAATTTACTCGAAATAATGGGGGTAGAGAAGGTGGTATAGTTAATACAAAGCAGGGAGTAGTACTAATGCCAATAATCAAAGGCAAAGACTTTAGAACATAGTCAAGGACACTCTCATCTCCAAGCTCAACCCTCAATCCTTCTAAGCTTCAGATTCTCAAAAACCATTTGGACCCTTTGTCCAGAGTCTTCTCTGTTGGTGATGGTCTCAGGAGCTTAACTAATTGGTAGAAGAAGAGAGACTAGAGGATTACAAATATATAGAAATGTACTAGTAGATAATCTAGAATTAACTCTCTTGCACTTAAAACACAGCAATAAATATTAAACATTACAAAGACCAAGAAATAACAACTGTGAAGCAAATTACCATCATAACCCTAAACCTTCCCCCAACACGACGCAACAAGGACTTCTAATGAGTACGCGTATGAAATGCAAATTTGTGCATTTAATGTTCGCCTTTAATTGACTATAATAATGGGTTTCAAGTGGACCTTAAGAATATAGTTTGCTTTCGTCCATTCCCAGCCTCTGCCACCGGGCATTGGAAGAAAACAGAAAATCATGGAGGTGAGGGGACTGGCTTGGAATCTCACTGCTAGAAATTGGGCCTAGATTCTTGGATTCTCATTTCAGGTTTCACAGGTAAAAAAAACAAAATAACACAAAAACATGCTTAGCATGTTACTTATGGTTTGTATCCATCTGAGGAAGACTATTTTGCAAACTCGGATCAAGGAACCTTGAGGGGCTCACAAATTCATCAGCAAATCTAGATGCCTCCCTTTCCTTAATCTTGAGTGGCCACTCAGGCTGTCTATAGCTCCCTTCTCTCTACCTCTTCCCACTGGTCTATCACCTCTTCCCACTGGTGTCAAGCACAAACATCTCTTGTCGAACTGCCATACATCCAAAGTTCTTTGTTCAGCATTCCGGGAATGTGGGCCTCATCTTAAGGAGACTAAAATTCAGTTGGAGTGATAAAACCTACAATTACACTTCTGGGTTACAAAGCCAGAGAATGACAAGAGCTCCAGATCCCATTTAAATTCCATTTCTTCTACGGTGGATTCAAGTTTGGAGGTCTTTTCTATAAACTTGAGGGGATAGGAGAAGAGGACAATAAAATTGGGAGGCATTTCCTAGGTGGAAAGCTGGTACAAGGCTGCTTCATCATCCAGTTCCTCAGAGCTCCTAGTCCCTGCCAGCATTGAGGAGGACATCAAGAAATATTTGTTGAATAAATGAATGTAAACGATGGATGAGTTTCCCAAAACTGTAGGCCAAATTTTGTGCATATTAACCTTCATTAGCTTTCAAGGCAGTCTCTGTTCCATTTGTCTTCCCGCCAAAATAAAAACCACATGCTAAACAATTAATTAGCAGAGTGCTTGAGGATGGAGTTTAGATGAGACCTGATAACAAAGAGTGTTCCTACGAGTCAGTTACACATATGGATTGAGTGCCCTCTGTGTGCCAGGAACATATCAGGGATATGCCAATGAACAAACAGCAGTGGTACTTGATCTTACGGTGTTTATGGTGTATTGAACCCCCAGAATATGGGTTCTCAGACTGGCTGCACAAAAGAATCTTTGGGTGGAGGGGGGTTGCTTTTAAAAAATATATGGGGCACTCAAGAGAGGTGCCCAGGAATTTGCACCTTAAAAAAAGCTGCCTGTATCTGGAATGTGATGTAGATTATAGTACCCTCCCCAGAGAAGCCTCCCATCCTTGACCTTTGGGCTTTAACAAAGACATCAGACTAGAAGAAAGCAAGAGTTATGTGCCTAGACTGTAACTAAACATACTGAGAGGCATTTAAATAAGCAGAGAAAATAATCGACAGTACCTTCCTAAACCTTCTGGCAGGATCAGTATTTATTTGCCTAGTTTTCCTTTCCCTGCTTTCAATTCTCCCCATCCTCAATTTTCTTTTTAAATTTAGGAAGGAATAAAGGAAAAGTAGAGGAAGAAAATGCTATCGGTGGGAAAAAATTTGTTTTTGCTCTATAGTATCTAGGTCTATGTTCATGAACTGTCTTGTTGGTGAGACAGAAAAGAAAGGCTTTCGGGAGAAATGGCAAAGTCACTGGAAGTGGAGTTTGTCTTCAGATACGCTTTCCTGTTTTCCAAGTTAGAAAGTTAGAATCCAAGGGCCACAAAACTGATGGAAGCTCTTCCTCCCTGTGTTAAGATCTTTTTCTACCATTAGTTACTTTGCAACTTCAAATAGATTTCTGGGTGAACTATGACTCACTGGGCCCCTTTAAGCTTTTTAATTCAGTGCCCAGTACATGGGTTCTGGTTGACCTGGCTCAGAGGCAGTTACTGAGATTGTCTGCAGGCAAAGCTGAGTCTAGACCAGATGGCAAAGAAGGAAAGAGGTGAGATGGAGGAGGAGAGGAAGGAGAGAGAGCAGGATTATGATAGGCAAGTGAGCTTCCCTTCCTCTCATGACCCCCTTCCCAGCCCGTGGCAAACAGCCAGGTGCTATTCATTGCTCCTTTGACTGAACCATCTGCTCAGGCATGGGGGGACATTTGGGTTTTATATGAAAATTTGCTCTGGGAGAATCAAGGTGTAGTAAAAGGAAAGGAGAAATGTCTCTCCCCTCAATCAGATTTCTAGTCCTCCAAGAGTAGTGATTCTCTTAAAAACCTCAAAAAATCCCTAGCTTAAAGCCAGTCGGTAGCATAAGAAACAGAAACCAGCACCTTCCTAGGTTACCCAAATGAAAAAAAAAAAACAAAAAGAAAACAAAAAAAAACAAAAAAAACATTGCCAGTGTGTATTTGCAAGAAGTGATCGCAATTCTACCTGAAAATTCCTGCCACAAATATTCTAGAAAAGATGCCATTTTCTGAATGGATACCAGAGGGTTGGGTGAAGGGGAGGGTCTTAAATGATCTATAATGACAATAACAGGTAGTTATTGCAAAGGTTAAATTAGGGATCTTTCACAAAAATGAATCACTTTGTCTAGCCAACAAGAAGCAAGTTTTAACTTAATTTAAAATTTTATCTTATGTGGTTGAATTAGGACGCTTGATTTTAACATTCATACTGATTAATGTTAATACATTAATATTGACCTTTAAAAATCCCCCCATGACTCTTTTATAATATGCTCTGCTTTCATTTTGGACATAATAAATACTATGTATTAAGGACTCCCAGTGCCAGCCCTTGTGCTAAGCACATGGTGCACATCGATGTCATCTGATCTCTGTGGCAACCTAGTGAGGTATGTATTCTTATCTTAGGGTGAGCATGAAGAAATTCATTGTCTTTAAGTCATTTGCCTCAATTCACCCAGCTCGTAAGTAGTAAAGCAAGTATTCAAACCCAAGGGCTGACCCGGCCTGATGGGTGTATTGAAAGGATACATGCCCACATTCACTCACTCATTGAGTGGGTACTCTGAGCCAGGATGGGGCACACAGAGATGAATGAGCAAGGACTGCTTTCCCAGAGCTTGTGTTCTGGTGGAGTAGAGACAACACACGTGTTTCTGAGCGTGAGTAAATAAAACAGCATGTTATAGTAGAAGGCCACTGGAAGGCCACTGGAGATTGTGTACTGAAAGATGGTCTCTCCGAAGAGAAGACATGGAAGCTGAAAATGCATTTCTAGGGAGGAGTAGCCCATCTGAAGATCTAGGGAAAGAGTGTTCCAGGAAGAGCCCTTGAGAATCCTAGCATGAGGGAGAGGCTTTTATGAGATGACTGTGTGCTCTGTGATCATGATACTCTTTCAAGTTACTTGACCCATATGGGACTCAGGCTTATCTGTCTGTTGGCAGAGTATGCAATGCTGAAAGATGTGCTGAACAAGGGGACTTACCAAAAAACGATCCTCGAAGTGTGGCCTTTGCTGGAAATCATGACAGTGGCAGTGTTGCTGGTGATCTGGCCCTTGCCATAGAGAAGAGTGCCAGGGACCACACATGGCCACCCCTGCATTCAGTGCTCAGAATGGTGGAGGCCCCCTGCACCTCCTCTCACTAGGCAACCTTGAAGAGAGATGTTTTCTGTGGGTTTATGTGAGCTCCTATTAGTCTTGTGCATCAGGGGATAAGATGGAATATTTCTTAATAACAGAAGAATGAGAAGCTACAGGATATGATCCTTGGAATGGGAAAGGAATGGTAAGTAGCTGTGTCAGTCTTAGTTGGCAGGAAGTCATATAATTTGCAAGGATGGAAATTAAAATAAAATATTTTAAAATAGATCTATGGGTTTTAGTCAGAATGAGCCAGTAACAATAAAACATCACTAATTGTCCCTTGTGAATTGTCTCTCTTTTTCATTTATAGTTGAATATGGGAGCTAGGAGTGCTTTTAGGAGGGAAGAAATATGTGCTCTTAGGGAATTTGGTCACTTAAATAAATACTAACGAGTAAACTGACCTTGACCAAGTCATTTAACCACTTTAGGACCCTTGATTGCCTCATCTGTAACATTAATTTTTTTGGAATAGAGATTTAAGATCCTTCCAGTTCAGATGGTTTGCATAGAATTCTATGACATTCTGGAATGAAAAAATGTCTTGTGCATGTCTCAGTATCTGTGAATGACTTTGTAATGGTTGTGAATAAAACAAGCTCATCCCTTTCAGCATCAAATAGGCTGCTCAGAGAAGGGTACTGCTTGCAGGGACCATGACCTCGCCTACCCCTTCCCCATCATTTCTAAGACATGAGTGTATTTGATAACTCTAAGAGAAATGATAATATATTACAAAATAATATCTATCATTTACTGAATGCATACTATGTGCAAGGTACTTGACATCTGTTATCTCATTTAATCTTCAAAAGAAAACTATGAAACTGGTTGTTTTTATTAGCCCCATCTGAAAGCAAGGAAACAGATTCAGATTCACTAACACATAGTTAATAAGTAGCAGAGCTGGAACTGTACCCAGATTTGTTTGACTCCAAAGCTCTTCCCATGACTGAACACTTGGAGTAGTCATAGCTGCCAACAATGACATTTCTTTTACTCTTTTGAGATCTATACAAAAAAAATTTTTTTTGGAGGGGGTTCTTAATGAGTCTGTTTAATGCAGATAGACTGACTTATGCATTCGCCTATAATGGAGTAGCTTGTGGCAGTTTAGTGCTCTTGCTGAGAACAGACAGAAAATCTGGATAAAATTCCAAAAGCAAAAATCTGCTCGAAGGCATCAGAGAGCTGCTGCAGTAACCAAGACTTAAGGGGTCAACATTCTGGAGGGGAGGAAGGCCTGGAAAAGTGGCCTCACATTCAGTTATTTCTCCCTCAAGACATTTGCTGAATCCTTAAGACACAAAAACATGAGAGAGAATAAGAAACCAAGCAGGATACTTCTACACACCACAGTTTTCAGCAGCTGCACAGAGCTGAGTAGGAAAAGCTTCCAGAAGGAGGAACCATTCTGGACTCAACAGAGCTACTCTATGTCTAGTTGGAGTGGTTTTTACACAGCTGTACACGTTTGTCAAAACTTATGTAACCCTATTAAAAGGAGGAAATGTTACTATATGTAAATTATGTTTCGATAAAAATAAAAATGGAAGCAAGGAAAATAAAAATAAGAAGTGTCTGGGGATACAATCTCAATAGGACCCTTGGAAGGCTCACCCACAGAGAGGGTGCAGACCAAAGGTCCATGGAGTGATACAAACTCACCTCAGCCCTAATTCAACTAAAGTGAACTTTCCAAATCTATCAAACTCCCAGAACATAGGACAACCCCATCTGGAGAAAGCAACAGCATGGAGCACTTCAATTGGGTATGCATATGGAAAAAAAGAAAACTAAGTCTTCTGTTTAACACCAAACCCTCTACCCCACTCCCCCTTAAAATTCCAGATTGAGTGTAGATCTAAATGTGAAAGCTTACACATAAAAGATTTCAGAAAAAAAGCAGAAGATATGTCCATGTTCTTGAGACAGGTAAAGATTTTGTAAATCCCTAATCATAAAGCATTAAAATTGGTAAATTTTACTGCACTAAAATTAAGAACCACAAAGAAAATGAAAAGGCAAGCCATGGGTTGAGAAAAAAAATATTAGCAATACATATATCTGACAAAGGACTTACATTCAGAATATATAAAGAATTCCCACAAATCAGTAAGAAAATGATAGATGACCCAATAGGAAAATGGGTAAAGGCTTTGATAGGCACTTCACAAAAGAGGATACTAAAATGGCCAATTGGGACGCCTGAGTGGTTCAGTGGTTCAGTGCCTGCCTTCGGCCCAGGGCGCGATCCTGGAGACCTGGGAATGAGTCCCACATCGGGCTCCCTGCATGGAGTCTGCTTCTCTCTCTGCCTGTGTTTCTCTCTCTCTCTCTCTCTCTCTGTGTGTGTCTCTCATGAATAAATAAAATCTTTTTTAAAATGACCAATAAGCATATGAAAAAGTGCCCAATCTTTTTAATCATTAAAAAATTTCAAATTAAAACCACACACCATTAGAATATTTAAAAGACTGACAATTCAGTGTTGTTGAGCAATTGGAACTCTCTCATGCACTGCTGTGGCAACGTACTGGTACAATCACTTAGGAAAAATATTTGGCAGTTTCAGCTGCTGAAATGGAATATTTGTGTATCTTGTAACCAAGATATCTTCCTCTTAGGTATACACACAACAAAAATCTAGGGGTGCCTGGGTGGCTCAGTTGGTTGGCCGTCTGACTTGTTTTTGGCTCAGGTCGTTATCTCGGGGTCCGGAGACTGAGCCCTATGTCAGCTCTATGCTCAGTGGAGAATCTGCTTGAGGAGTCTCTCTCCCTCTGCCCTTCCACCTATTCACACACACACACACACACACACACACACTCTCTCTCTCTCTCTCTCTCTCTCTCTCAAAAAATAAATCTTTTTTAAAAATCCATGCACATATTCATCAGAAGACGTGAACTAGAATAGAATGCTGATAGCGGCAGTTTTTATAATAGCCACAAACAGGAAATTACCTCATTGTCTACCAATAGTAAAGTGGATAAGTTGTGGCAGGCAAACAATGAAATACTGTATAACAATTAGAATAACCTAAGTATTGCTTAAGCAATGAATCTCAGAAGCATAATGTTAAACAACGGAAGTCACACACACACACATATGTACACACACATACACACAGAAGGATTCCATTAATATAAAATTTAAAAACAAACAAAACTAATACTTGGTGTTAGAAATCAGAATAATGGTTATCTTGAGGCAGTGGAGGTAAGGGGAGGAGGTTGAATGTAAAAGGAGGTACAAGGGGAGCTTTTGGGGTGCTAGTAATGTTCTGTTTCTTTCTTTAAAAAATATTTCATTTATTTATTTGAGAGAGAAAGAGAGCATGCACCTGAGTGGGGGTGGGGGTGGGGGTAGGGGCAGTGGGAGAGAAAGAGAGAAGCAGATTCCCTGCCGCCCATGGACCCAGATTCGGGCTCGATCCCAGGACCCTGAGAACACAATCTGGGACGAAGGCATACGCTTAACCAACTGAGGCACCTTGGTGCCCTGTAATGTTCTGCTTCTTGATCTGGGTGGGGACTGTACCATTATGTTCATCTAGTGGAAATTCATTATGCAGTCCAATTATGATGTGTACACTTTTATGTATGTTATGTGTCAATAAGATTGTTTTTACTATATGTGAAGAGAAAAAGATGAAGCCTCAGTTAGAAAAGATGACAACTAAGAGAATTTATGAGCTCAAAATATATAAAATCATGAAAGTTCAATATTTCTGGTCATATATTATACCAGTAGGAAAATAAAATAATAAAAAGAAAGACAAAGAGAGAAAACAAGAAGGTAATACACATCAATGTACTCTGTAGGGGGAAAGCTGTAGTCAGATAGGCTGGGATCAATTTGGCCAGTTATTTCTAAATTAAAAGTCAACACTGGATTATTTACCAATGACTTAGTGAACTTTCCATAGATATATTTTGGCTTACTATATCTTAGAAGGGAAAGTTTGAATGTTATTGCAAGTGGCCCATACCAAAGCAATTCAAATATAGGGGCTACTTATCATCTTAAGATGTGGTGAAACTGCACGTCCATTCAGCCCCTTGCTCACTAACCACACTGTTTCTCTTCTTCCTTTCAACCACCCACCTTCCCAGATCTACCTCCAGTGGTGCACATGTGCATCAAGCTCTTGCACAAGGTCTCTTCTTTACTTATTTAAATCGTATGTTTCCATTTAAGTTTTTGCCTGTGTATCTTGAGTACTATTCATCCAGAGTACGCTTGCATTTCAGTGTGAATTTTTATGTCTGTGGGAGAGTCTCTTGGTTCTCATGACCAACGTTTTTCGCATTACTATGGAATTTTGCATATGGACATATAAAAATATTCATATTAATTAGTAGATAAGAGAGACAAGGTGCATTTAATAGAATACTATGTTAGGAATTTATTTAGCCAAGCAGGTTAAATAAAGCAAGAAACTAAGGAAATTGTTCATGTAATTCAAGAAAAAGTCAATGGTTCAATGAAAGTAAAAGTTCTCTCTGTTGCAGTTTGCAACAGTTTCACTGCATTGCTGACAAAGCTTTAAACTATTCAGTTGGGTTGGATATTGGTCTTTCCCTTGAAAACAGCACTGAATTGTGAGAGAGTACAGGCTGTGGGGTCATGATAGAGGTATGACCTTAAGGAAATTCTTTGTTGGATATCAGTTATTTATTTTAAAATCAAAATGATTAGAAGTAACAGGTGCTGGCAAGGAAATGGAGAAAAAGGAACCCTTGTGCACTGCTGGTGGCAATGTAAATTGGTACAGCCACTGTGGAAAGCAGTATGGAGGTTCCTCAAAAAGTTAAAAATAGAAATACCATATAATCCAATAATTCCACTATTGAGTATTTACTCAAAGAAAACAAAAATACTTAACTCAAAAAGGTATCTGCACCCCTATGTTTATTACAGCATTATTTACAATAGACAAGACATGGAAGCAATCTAAGTGTCCATTAATAGATGAGAAAATTTGGTTGATACATACATGCATGCATGTACACATAGACATGGGAATATTATGAAGCCATAAAAAGGGTGAGATCATGACATGTGAGACAACACGGATGAATCTAGAGGGTATGATGCTAAGTGAAAGAAGTCAGACTGAGAAAGACAAATACCATTTGGTTCCACTCATAAGTGGAATCTAATAAAACATACACATACAAATGAATAAACAAACAAAAAGCGAATCAGACCCATAAATTCAGAGGACTAGCTGACGGTTGCCAGGAAGAAGGGGGTGGAAGTTTGGGAAAAGCAGGTGAAGGGGAGAGGGAGACATAGCTTCCAGTTACAGGACAAAATATGTCATGGGAATAAAATGCACAGTCTTTATTGATAATTCTATCCCGAGCATTTTGCATATTCCATGGCATATGACATATATCCCATAAAAGTTTGTCAGGGGACTGAGGCAATGAATGGATGAGAATGCACATAATGAACCTAGTATTGGACCTAGAATGCTATTGGCCCCAAATGAACTTATATCCTTTCTTTACCACCCTCCTTGAATTATTCTGTATCCAGAAAGCAGAATGAATCAAATCAACCCTTGGCTTATTTCTATACTATTATAGGTATAGAATGTTGTTGAATTTCCCTTAAAACTTCCAGGAATACAAAGGATATAGCTCAGATATGTGTTCTCAGAGGAGCCAAGTTTACACAGCTATGGAAAGAAAAAAAATTCTGAAAGCAACAGAACAAGATTACATAATAGTATGAAGGGAGGGCCTTGATGCCTTTAAACAGTATCTGTTTGCTGCAAACTTTCCTATTTCTCCTTGAACAATTACAGAATTAAGAATAATCCATGATGCTGTTTGTATTGGCTAAAATCTTTCAATTGTTAATAGAAGAATGAGAGTAGAATTTTAGATGCAAGATAATTTCTGATTGGAGAAGCAGTAAGAATGTATCCAAGGCAGGGTGAAGGTCAGATGTTTATTTTTAAGCTTTGTGAAAAGTCCTCTACTTGTCTGAAGCAAATAGGAAAGAGAAAGTCATTTATGGCATTATGAAATTTCTAGACTTCTCATGGGAAAGCAGCTGACGTCAGCGTGTGATGTTTCCTGTGGCTACAAACATGAGACATTAACTCTTGAGAAAAAAATGTAACTTTCTCTCTATAGAATCCTGGTATACCTGCAGCTGGACGTTGGTATAACTACCATACGTTAAGAAAGACCTGATGAGGGAATCCCTGAGTGGCTCGGTGCTTTAGCACCTGCCTTCGGCCCAGGGTGTGATCCTGGAGTCCCGGGATCAAGTCCCACATCGGGCTCCCTGCGTGGAGCCTGCTTCTCCCTCTGCCTGTGTCTCTGCCTCTCTCTCTCCTCCGTGTCTTTCACGAAAAAGAAAAGAAGAAAAGCAAAGCAAAGCAAAGAAAGAAAAAGACCTGATGACGCAGATATTATATTAAAAAGCCGAAACAGGGATCCCTGGGTGGCGCAGCGGTTTGGCGCCTGCCTTTGGCCCAGGGCGCGATCCTGGAGACCAGGGATCGAATCCCACGTCGGGCTCCCGGTGCATGGAGCCTGCTTCTCCCTCTGCCTGTGTCTCTGCCTCTCTCTCTCTTTCTCACTGTGTGCCTATCATAAAAAAAAAAAAAAAAAAAAAAAAAAAAAGCCGAAACACTGTGGAGAGGTAGTTGGTTTTGTTGTTGTCAACACCAGCACTGGTATCACCACCACTATCATCACTGTCATCATTATCATTATCAACAAGCTCTGATGCTTGCTGTATTGTTTATAATGCGCTATGTTAAATGTTTGGGCTCCAATGAATGATAAGAAACTGCATCTGATTTTTATGTATATTTAATTTTCCAATAAATGTAGTCTTCCTGTATCTATTCTTTCCATGTGTTTATGTATGGCTTCTTTGCTTTTGAAATTAAGAATCTATTATTTATCAAATGTTACTCTATTTCTAAAATAATAGTGTTGTTAAGATAGAGTTTGCATAATACGAGTCATCCATTTCAAGTGTATGATTCAAAAGATTTTAGCATATTCAGAGTTGAGCAACCAACACCAAAATCAATATAGAATGTTTTCATCACCCCAAAAGAAAGCCTATACCCTGTGGCCATTACTCTCCTTCCAGTCTCCCCTACCTCCCCCAGACTGAAGCAACCATTACTCTATATTCTATCTCTATATAAAGTTCCCTGTTCTGAACATTCCATATGAATGGAATCATATAATATGTGGTCTTTAGTGACAAAATTATTTTACTTAGCACAATGTTTTCAAAGTTCATCCATATGGTAGCAGGTATTAGTACTTCATTAACTTTATGGCCAAATATTATTCTAATGTATGGATAGATCACATTTTGTCTATCCACTCATCCACCAATGGACATTTGGGTTGTTTCTATTTTTTGGCTATTATGAATAATGCTGCTGTAAACATTTGTGTACAACTTTTTGTGTGGACATATTTTTTCATTTCTCTTGGGGGTGGAATTGCAGGGTCATATGGTAATTTTGTGTTTAATAATTTGAGGACATTTTTTCAAAGTGGCTGCACTATTTTTATCTTCTTACCAACAGTGTATGAGGGCTCTGATTTTTTCTACATCCTTGCCATCAAGATGGATAGGTTGTAAAGATCTGCAGCCCAGCACAGTGCCTACAGTTAATAATACCGCGCTGTGCACCTGAAAGTTTGTTAAAAGGGTACAGCTCATGTTAAATGTCCTTACCACATACATACCTACACAAAAGGAAACTGTGCATAGCTTCTTATACAAAGAGAACTTACACATAGAAGCAACTACAAAAATTAGAATGCTCATGATTGAATCCCTTTAATTCCAGTAGACTCTCACTTTATTGATAGTCTTATCCATGAAGCTGGTCTTCAGGAATTTTGGATATTCACAAAGGAGCAGTACTTTCCAGTTGAGATGCTAGGTCATCCACACAATTGGATTATTTATTCAATTTAGTCAACTCATTATACTTTATTGATTCAGTGAATTGATTTTTATGTTTCCTACTGTACAATATGTACTTGTTTACTTAAAGTATTGTTAAAACTTTTTCTAGTATTCATTTGATTGCTGCTTGAAATTTAAGTACCTAAGATCAGGGCTACATATTATATTTCTATTACACCCAGTTGTTTCAGATGAGCAAAAACACAAAGCAAAATGATACCCAAAGTGGAATGATCCTGCTCCTCTTCTCCACTTTCTAACCAGCCAGCACGGCTCACCACTCTCCTCCACCCCAGAGCTATATACTGAGACCTCATCCAGAGCCTTGAGCTCAGTTGGTGTGAAGGATAAAATGCTGACCTAGGTAACCTAGACAGGAGGAGGGCTCAGGGCTTACTCCAGAACCTAGAATCATCTTGTCCAACCCATGTAACAAAAGGTGAAACCATCTGTGTGGGTAGCGCTGAGAAAAATCACTGGTTGATGTCATTTCTCAGCATTTTAAAGAAAACCAGCCTCTGCATTGTCTGTCTGCACACCCAGCTGGAAAAGTAGCCAGTGGAGGCTGCAATCCCATGGATGAGATGCCGAGTCCTTTGCACTAGAAAACTGGTGTAACATCACACTTACTCTCTTCATCATCACCCAGCTATCAGTCTGTTATTGTCTTGGAAACTGTGGACATGGGCAAAACAGCAAAATAACAAAGCATGGGGGACCATTTTGTGTACAGGGCCCTGGGAAGGGCCAGTGGAATTCCTCTGATCAGTCTCCTTTTGACTTTTTCCCATAGACCTTGTTCCTGCACTGAAATGTCTGGAATGCTTGGTAGGGACAAAGTGGGTTGGTCACAGGACAATTATGCTTCTATCATCAACAAGTTTGGTTTGTGAACTAATTTTCAAGTGACTAGTGACATCACAAGTGGGTTAAGAATATAAATACATAGCACTTTTATAGTAAACAGAGCTTTCATATCCCTTCCCTCAAATGATTTTCATGGTGACCCCATAGGTCAGTAAGACAAGTATCATTTACAACATTTTATAAATGGGACTTAGAAAGGTCTAGAGAGGTTAAAGGATTTACCCAAACTCTTTCAGCTAGTGTTGGGTAGATCAGGGTCCTCAAATCTATTCTTTTTGCAGAACACCATTCTTTTATTTGGTGTTTAACAACAAAGTTCATTTAGCAGGAGCTAGTTATTTTTCATTTTAGGACAAATCAATCACTACATTTGTTTTTAGAAATCAGATCAATCCACTGTTTAATTCCCACCTGGTACCATGGGCTAAAATTTTTAGAAATAAAAATTTTAATTTAGAAATAAAAGTTTTATTTTTATTTAAATTTAAATTTTTATTTAATTTTATTTTTTATTTAGAAATAAAAATTTTAATTTTTAAAAATCAATCAAGAATTGATTCTTTGTGGGCCTTTCCATTTGACCTGTCTTTGCAGCAATCATTTAGTGGGGAGAGTGTAACAAGTGACAAATCCTTCAAGCAACTGTCCTTACTTCAAAGTACTTGAACATCAAATAGATCTGTCAAGGCATGGTGGCACACCACTGTGGGTTTCCATATGGAGTCTCAACCACAGCATAAGTATTGGTGCTATGTGTCATCAGAAATTTCAGATTCCACATGATTTACTTTTTAAAACATTAGGAAGTACTCAGGGTTATCCCTATAAACTTGACTCTCACTCAATTACATTCTAGGAATCTTTTTTGAGTAGAAGAAAAAGGCCTACCTCTGTGTATTCCTGTGAATATCATTCCTCATGTATGTCCTATGGAGAAAAAAAATTTAAATTGGCTCTTATAGTATTCCTATTTCATGAGACAATAAGTCAGACCCAATTTAGGATTCTATATCCAGTTATTAAATGGAAGTTGTTGGGGGTACTTGGGTGGCTCAGTCAGTTAAGCATTGAGCTCTTGGTTTACACTCACTTCATGAGGGTCATGAGATCAAGTGCCACACTGATCTCTGTGCTCACTGGGGTCCGCTTGAGATTCTCTCTCTCCCTCTCCCACTGCCCCTCCTCCCACTTGTGCACACACTCTCTCTCTCAAATAAATAAATAAATAAAATCTTTTAAAAACCCAAAATGGATATAGCAGAGATTAAGAGAGATCTCTGTCCTCACAGAGCTAACTCTTTAGTAGGAAATAAATACTTCCATTTCTGTCTTATTGACTTCTTTCTTTGAGTTGAGTTCTATTTATTAAATTTAATTTTTTATTTATTTGAGAGAGACAGAGAGCATGAGCAAGGGGGAGGGACCAAGGAAAGGGGAGAGAATCTCAAGCAAACTCCTTGCTGAGCTCAAAGCCAGACTCAGGCTTCATCCCATGACCCAGAGATTATGACGTGAGCTGAAACCAAAAATCAGACAGTTAGCTGACCAAGCCACCCAGGAGCCCCTGGGTGAGTCCTTTTTTAAAATTTTTTTATTGTGATAAGAACACTAAATGTGAGATCTACCCTCTTGCTGTCTTACTTCTGCATCCCCGGTGCTTAGCATAGTTCTGAATACATATTATTTTCTCAATAAATATATGTTACATAAATAATAAATGAGGTCCCCCGATGCTCATACTTTTTCATTTTTGAATCTTGATTCATTATCCAGTGTCCTTCTTCCTGGGACCAGACAGAAAGCCAATGCAAGGTGGACAATCAGAGTGTTACTGAAGTCTGGTACTGACATTTTTATTGGCAATTATATTAGATGGTTGATGGTAATGTGGACAATATCCCAACTTCAATCTGTTAGAGACACAAACTTAACACCAGGCTGCTATCTTCTAAAAAATGATGTGTGTTAGGGGCTCCTGGGTGGCTCATTCAGTTAAGCATCTGCCCTAGGCTCGGGTCATGACCCTGGAGTCCTCGGGTGGAGCCCCACATCGGGGTGGGGGGGTCTGCTTCTCCCTCTGCCCCTCTCCTCTGCTCATTCTCTCTCTCTCTCAAATAAATAAGTAAAATCTTTAAAAAAAATAGAAATAAAAAATGATGTCCTTTATTAACCAAATGGAGGATGGAGTGAAAATACAGATGGGTCAATGAAACCATTTTCACATTAATACATTTCAGATTGAACAGTCCATAATAGTTTTATCTTCAAAAAATAGCACTGTTTAAATATAGCAATGCCTCTACATGCCAACAAAAATACCAATAGAAGACTCATCAGTTTTAACATTAATAGCTGAGTTGACTGAATTAAATGAAAAAGGCAAATTATTCAAGAAAACCTTTTGGGCAATTGTCACCAAATAACTACTGGGTAGCTCTGTATCTCTCTTTTGAAATGGCAATTCTGCCAAATTCAGGCACAATTACAGGATAAACAGAGCTGAAATATATAACTGTAAGACATGCCTTGCAGCTTCAAAAGGAAACAGTTCTAAAATATGTTTTCCAGAGACAACAATTCTTACATGTTTGGAATATAAAAATGTGATTGTGACAAATTATTGTGCAAGAATGAAAAACAAATGACTGCAAGTAACAGAACTGAGGCTACATATGAATGCCATCCCAGAACCTCAAACAGAACTATAAATATATTACATGGAATCTACCAGAAGATTGAGAGAGAAAAACATTACATTTAGCCAGAATTTAAATGCTTTTGAGGCTGCAGAGATACTGTTTAGAGAGTGGTTGCTGTTGTCTTTTTTTTTTTTTTTTTCCCTCTGTGCCCTTTCATTTCCTGATACAGCTCAAGGGGAAAAAACTCAGAAATGAAAACCAAAACTGTCCTTATTATATTTTTAGGCTGTTTGAATCCAAAGGAGGGAAATCCAGGAGTGCTGGACTTGATCATAAGCTCCCTGAGTGAGCAATTACATTTTTATACTGCTTCGTGTCCTCATAGTAACTCACACAGTTCCTCGACAATTATTTACTGACAGAATGAAATACGAATGGTTTTCAAGACTACTTTTGTTTCCGTTTTACTTCATTATAAAAGGTCCCGAATCATCAAATCTGTAAAGTCAGACATATTTCTGAATGCTGTACAGACAAACGTCTTATTTTGGAGAATATACAAGTATACATTACAGAAAATTTAGAAAATACAGGAATATATGTAAAAAACCATTATAAAGTCTCTTTTAATCCCTTCTGCCTTACGATTAAAGTTTCAAAATATTTCCTTCTTTTTTTTTTTTAGCCACACAAATGATTCTCTTTTAAAAGTGAATTTAATGTCGTGTATAATTTTTTCACTTATGCATGTTTTCCTACATCATTCTTGTAACATGATTAATAACATCATCGCTTATATAAACATTCCTCAATCACTGGGCATGTAAAGTATTTTAGGTTTCAAATAATGCTGTGATGGACATTCTTGTACATAAATCATTATCCCTAAATCTCCACTGCTTTGTTTCAAATCGCTAAGTAATACAGAGGGCTTAGTGACACTGAGGGATCAGACGGATCGTACTTTCTTTCTGTGAATTCTTCTTGTTTCAGATTACCAGCTGGAAAAGTTGGGACAGTATCTGTAATGCCACCAAAATATCTGGAGCTGAGTTACAGCAAATAACAAATAGCTAGAGAATATCATCCATTTACTGTCAAGATTAGAGAAGACCCCCCCCCCCAAAATAAAGTTGTACTGAAGAACATGATTTGAAAGATTGATCGAATTGGGGGCACCTCAGTGGCTCAGCGGTTGAGTGTCTGTCTTTGGCCCAGAGCATGATCCTGGGATCCTGGGATCAAGTCCCGCATCAGGCTCCCTACAGGGAGCCTGATGCTCCCTCTGCCTATGTCTCTGCCTCTCTCTCTCTCTCTGTCTCTCATGAATAAATAAAATCTTAAAAAAAATAAACATTGACAGAATTGAGCCTTTAGAAATGAAGTCATTCACAGGTGAGGCAATCTAAGCCATTAAAATCAAGCACATTATATATAGACACACAGAGTGGAAAGCAGGAGAGAAAACACAGGCTAGTAGTGGTAATCCAAACCATCACAGGACAGCCTCTCATGGATTGAGAAGGTCTCTCTCTCTCTCTCTCTTTCTCTCTCTCTCTTTTAAAGATTTTATTTATTCATGAGAGACACCCCACCAGGCACCTGATGCTGGAATGGATCCCAGGAGCCCCTGGGATCATGCCCTGAGCTAAAGGCAGACACTCAACCACTGCACCACCCAGGTGCCCCGAGAAGCTCTCTTAAGGAAGTGGGTCTAATGTTGGAGTGCAAGCACTCTAAAGATGGAGATTGCATGTCATACTTTAGTTTCCTCTCTAGAACTGACAAACATTCCAGCACTTCTTTTTCTTTCAGCCAGAAGAACAAAATTGAACATAGTCCATGTTCCCTGAGATTTTCCCATTTTTGTAAAGGGCACCAGCATTCAACTGGTTGCTTAAGCCCTGGACCTGGGAGTCACTCCAATCACTTCTTTACCATCCAATCTATTAGCACTCCCCATGTCATAAATTACTAAATCCAGGTGATTCTCCCTCTGGAATATTGACTTGAAATGGTCCATTTACCTTCATCATTGTTGCTACCACCCTAATCCAAGTTACTATATCTCATCTGGGCCATTCCAGGAACCTCCTTACTCATCTCTCTGTTCAAATATTCTGGCCTTCTGTAAATAAAGGCATTTCTGAAAATACTGATCTGATCATGTCACTACCCTGCTTAAAGCACTTCAATAGCCTGATAGCATGTTCAGAATATAGAGTCAATTCTTGACCATGACCCACAATATTGTATATGACCTGGCTTTGCCTACCTTCCCAGTGTTCTCCTGAGCCCCAGCTGTGATCTGGTCACACTAGCTTTCTTTCAATTTCTTGCATGGATCCAACTCTTGGAGGCCACAGAGTCTTGGGACATGCTATTCTCTAACACTGCAATGATTTCTCCACCCCTTGTCTCCACAATAGCACATTTCTTGTTTAGGTAATTCTTACCTTTCCCTAAACTCACAAACTCAAAGCTGGAATGGTATTTGCAATACCCCCAAAACACTGACTTTTGTGTTAAAACACAAGCATAGGACGTATGTTAAAGACTTCAAGTATCCTAGCCATTTTTTGCTAAGTTATGATAAATTAAGAATTGTTACATACATAGATTTTTAAGATTTTTACCTTCATGTTATTTTTTTCCCTTCATGTTATTCTTTTACAGCTCTCTGTCATTTATCTTCATGTACAATCACTGTTTGTAATGACATTTTTTGCTGTTTGTCATCCCTACCAGACTGAAAGCTCCATGAGGGAACGTCTGGGTTTTGTCGTTGTTGTGTAACTGCTGGTTCCTTAGCACGCTGCCGCCACCTACAACACATTACTCACTTAACAAATAGGAGTGGAGCAAATGAGTGGACAACAGTCAAAATATTCAAAAAGAATATCTAATGATGAGGGATCCCTGGGTGGCGCAGCGGTTTAGCGCCTGCCTTTGGCCCAGGGCGCGATCCTGGAGACCTGGGATCGAGTCCCACGTCGGGCTCCCAGTGCATGGAACCTGCTTCTCCCTCTGCCTATGTCTCTGCCTCTCTCTCTCTCTCTCTCTCTCTCTGTGTGTGACTATCATAAATAAACAAAAATTTAAAAAAAAAAGAATATCTAATGATGAGACAGGGAAGCATTATAGGTTCAACACCTATTTGCTGGGAGGATATTGATTGACAGCTTGGCCCTTGCTAAGTGCTTGATACGCAGAACAAATGAATGAATATGTGGATGAGTATCCGTGAGCTATTGAGAAAGAATATAGGTAGTTCTGAATGAAGGGCAGATAACTATACCAAAGCAAATCAGGTAAATACCCTAAAAGTTCTTTCCTCTGCTGCTATAACTTTTCATCAAAAGTTGCAGTTTAAGAGAAAAAGTATAGAAAGTACATAAATATGCTTTGCATGGTCATAGTTGGATCATGCATTATCTCATTGGATTCTTATAAGAATCCTGTGAGATAGACAGTATATCATCTCCATTTGACAAAAAATGAAATTAAACCAGTGTCCATGATTACTTCAGAATGTAGTAGATCGAGAACTCGAATGCTGGCTTTATAACCCAAGAGACTTAAGTCATAAGAGCAAGAGTGGAACATCATGGGATGGCTGATGTGACTTCGTTCTGATTTCTTTCCCTGCATCTGTGATAAGGTTGGTTGGGCTTTTAATAAATTGATTCAGCCTTTCAGTAAGAAACAAACAAATACCCAAATCTTTCCAAGTTTTCCAGCTTAAAAACTCTGATTTTGGTCTCAGTTGCTGTTACTAATACTTTGGGGATTGGTGAGATTTTATTCTTTCCAGCCATGTTTCAAAATATATTCTGAGCCACATTTGTCTCTATTCCTTTTAAACCAGTGAGAAAGACTCTCAGGAAATTTCATCGGTGCCGAGGACCTACTCATACACCAGCTGTGATTTGGCTTTTTTCCATATAACCTAATATGGCTAAGAAAATGTTTGACTGGAACAGAGTGAGGATTGCCAAACTCAACTTTTAGTAAGAAAAGTGCCACAGAGTCCTCTGTTTAGACATGGTGCAATTTCAGTTCAGATGCAATGCTTACACGTTCACATCAATGGCACGGTAACTGTACTTCTATGCAGTAACAAAAACCAGATACCTGCCCCTTTTGCCCACTCACAGGCAAGATGAATAAATAAAAGCTGCCCAAAAAGGCTCTTGGTGACAGTTTATTGAACATGTTGCCCTTCTTGGGTTATAAAAGCTGAGTGGGGATACCCAATTCAGATTCTGTATAAGGTCCTCTGAGTTCATGTAAAATCAAATAGCTTTCAACAGAAGGAAGGATGAAAGGAAATTCATTTCGTCTGTCTCCCATCTCAGCCCATCATGGATTTACCATCACCTTCCTCAAACAGAATCTCTGAATTATATTCAGATTTCTTCTTACCCTCAGTACACGGATAGAGGTATATTGAAAGTAGAAATATCAGTACCATCTTAAATGTCACCCTTTCTCTCACCAGAAATACAATCAGTAGGCACCAAATCTAGGATTTTACTTGGGCCGCTGTAGTCATGAGGGCTTTCTTGCTTCCTCTCTACCATACTTTCCATCGTTCATACATCGTTTTGTGCCCAGACCATTACGACTGTCCTCTGGCCAGGCACTGCAGTTTCTTTAGTTGTTTTGAAGCATGAGTAAATGCTTTAAAGTCAGACAGACCTGGGTTTGAAGTCCAGATATGCTGGATGACTTTTGCAGAGTGTTTAATTTCTCTGTTAAAGTGGAAAATATTAGGGCATCTAGGTGGCTCAGCTAGGTGGCTCAGCTAGGTGGCTCAGCAGTTGAACGTCTGCCTTCAGCTCAGGTCGTGATCCTGGGGTCCTGGGATCGAGTCCAGCATCAGGCTACCTTCAGGGAGCCTGCTTCTCCCTCTTCCTGTGTCTCTGCCTCTCTCTCTGTGTCTCTCATGAATAAATAAATAAAATCTTGAAAACAAAATAAAGAAAATGGGAAATATCTACCTTGCACTGATGTGACAATTAAATAAGGGGCCATGCAGTAAGTAATATGGTACCAGACATGAAGAAAGTGCTCAGTAAAGGTTAGGAAGCTCCTTCCTCTGTTCTGCTTCTGTCCTCTTTGTAATCCCCATACATCCTGCACAATACTGCTGGATTCTTTTCCCCAACTATGTATGTAGAAATTGAAAGGGAAACATGTACCCATTGACCCCTAGAATGTGCCCTCCCTGTCAGTGAGAAAGGGAGCACTGCCTAAATATTCAACCTGACCCAAGTTAAAGAAAAACTAACATCAAAACTTTTGTTGTTTCCTAGAGTTAATAAGGTCATAAGCCCAGGATGGATGATGGCTTTGTATGTAAACATCCTGACTTCCTTTGTGGTTGTAAAAGGTGAATACCCCCACCCCCAGCAATCACTTGGGGGAGCATTAAGGCGAAGAGTTAAAAAGCTGACTTTCTCTTCAGCCATACCAGTCTCAGGTAACTTACTAGGCCTCTTCCTCTGTAAGCCTCACTGAACACCATGTCGAATATTAATTTTAAACTGTGATCTAGTCTCAGCTGCATTGTACCGTCTATCACCTCAAATCATTCATCAAAGTCCGTTAAACATAGTGACTTTGTGGGAATGTGGCAAGGGGAGAGTTTTTCCATGTTCAGGATGAAAATGAGAGAGACGAAAGGATTTGGAGCAGGAGTTGACAGAAAAACAAGGCCATTCCCACCGCTTTGTCTCTTTATTGGGGATTCCCAGAAATACTGAGATGGAGGCCCCAATAATTTTATTCAGTTATGATAGCAAGGAGCAGCCCAGGAAGGACTTGGTTACTCAGGGTTACACACTTAAGAGCAATTAACCAATAATACAAAAACAATGTCATAAGTAAAATGTCTGCCATCATGATCAGTTTAAGTAACTCATACAACAGTTGCTGTGTGGTGAAAGTCCTGGCAAGGTGTTAAAAGACCTTGATTTTTAGTTCTGCTAAAACTCCTAGCCAACCACGTGACCTTGGGCAAGTCACAAACTCTACAGGCCTCAGTCTCTATAAAAGGATGAGGAATGGACTGGAAAAGCCCTGCTGTCTGTTGATTAAATGGGCTGCAGTACTCAGGAAGAGTTTTGAAAAAAAGACTGGCTCTTAACAGTTAAGATTCAGGTAAGTAGAAAGGAAGAGTGAGGATATTTCACTAGTGCTCAGGAAGGACAAAAGTCACTTGGGCAGAAACACACAAGTTGTATTCATAGGTGATCATGTTCAAAAGCCTGGCTGGCATTCTGGAAAACAGTATGGAGTTCCTCAAGAAGTTAAAATTAGAGCTACCCTACGACCCAGCAATTGCACTGCTGGGGATTTACCCCAAAGATACAGATGCAGAGAAACGCCGGGACAGCTGCACCCCGAGGTTTATAGCAGCAGTGTCCACAATAGCCAAACTGCGGAAGGAGCCACAATGTCTTTTGACAGATGAAGGGATAAAGAAGATGTGGTCTATGTATCCAATGGAATATTATTCAGCCATCAGAAAGGATGAATACCTATCATTTGTTTCAATGTGGATGGAACTGGAGGGTGTTATGCTGAGTGAAATAAGTCAATTGGAGAAAGACAATCATCACATGGCTTCACTCATATGTGGATTATAAGAAACAGTGAAAGGGACTATAAGCGAAAGGAGAGAAACTAAGTGGGGAAAAATTTGAGAGGAAGACAAACCATAAGAGACTCCTAACTCTGAGAAACAAACAAAGGGTTGCAGAAAGGGAGGGGGGTGGAGGATGCGTAACCCGGTAACAGGTACTAAGGAGGGCATGTGATGTGATGAGTACTGGGTGTTATACTATATGTTGGCAAATTGAATTTATTTTATTTTTTTTAAGATTTTATTTATTTATTCATGAGAGAGGCAGAGACACAGGCAGAGGGAGAAGCAGGCTCCATGCAGGGAGCCTGGCGTGGGACTCCATCTTGGGTCTCCAGGATCACGCCCTGGGCTGAAGGTGGCGCTAAACCGCTGGGCCACGGGCTGCCCAGCAAATTGAATTTAAATAAAATGTATTTTTTTTTAAGCCTAGCTGAGAGGGGAGTGAGGAAGTGAGTTGTATTGATCATATCTGTAGTCAATTTTGAGCTTTCTTCTCTGGAGTGGACAGCAGGAGCTAGGACTTTTGATATAAATGGTAGTTGGGGAAGATTCAAAATCAGATTCAAAATATAGATTGGGATAGGCCACGGAGGCTGAACAAAAGAAGAGTTATGGAAATAAGTTTGGGGATTCCTGAAACCTGACTCATGGTTACAATGAAACTGTGAAGGAAAATAAAGTCAGTGAAGAATCTAGAAATGTGCATTTATTTCTCCTAAACACATTCCAGTGTATTCTGGTTTAGTCTGTAGAGAGGAGTCCCTGCCCAGATGCAATACTGAACTCTGACCCCCAGGTCAAAGAATTGTGCTGTCGATAACTAGTAAATCATTTGGGAGATCGATCTACAGGAAAGACCAAGATCATTTTTTATTGTAATCATAAAATGACTTTGAGTTATTTTGTGATTAGAGGCCTTTACGTTAACTGCATAGCTAAATATAATTTTATAAGTTGTACAAATCAATAATCAACTATAAATGACTTCAATAAAGCAGAAATCTCCACATTACCCTGAAAGAATATACATATGGCTTCTACAAATCATCAACTTTGTATGATGTTACAAATCAAACACTAACAGTTAATAGTGTTAACAAAGTTATTTGTCAAAGCAAATTTGCTTTGATTAGGTATATAATGCCCTCTCAACAACTTTTTTTTTTTAGGGTTTTATTTATTTATTCATGAGAAGCAGAGAGAGAGAGAGAGAGAGAGAGATAGGCAGAGACACGGAGGAGGGAGAAGCAGGCTCCATGCAGGGAGACCAACGTGGGATTCAGTCCTGGGTCTCCAGGATCACGCCCTGGGCTGAAGGCGACACTAAACTGCTGAGCCACCCGGGCTGTCCCCCTCTCAACAACTTTAGGCATTAAAATAAGACAGAGCTGGAGTCAGGGTTTAAGTCTACCTGACTCTAAGAGTCCATTCCTTTCCTACTGAGCTTTGCTATCATCTTACAACTGTTAGTTACCTTGGGGCACCTGGGTGGCTCAGTTGGTTAAGCATCTAGCTTTAATTTAGGCTCAGGTCATGATCTTTGGGTCCTGGGATTGAGCCCCATGTTCGGTTCTGCTCTTAGCAAGGAGTTTGCTTGAGATTCTCTTTCTTACTCTCCCTCTTCACCCCCACCCTGCACATGCTCTAAAATAAATAAATAAATCTTAAAGAAAAGAACAACAACAACAAAAAGTTAGTTGCCTTGAGCCTTTCCCATCCCTTATTCCCCACTATATTTCTATCTTAATGTGTTTAAGTGATAGTTTCAGGCCACATAATACAATCTCTTCACATTGTGGCTGAATGCATTACTCAGACAGTAAACACTCAGAATGCATTACTTTAAGTGCTGGTACTAAAAATGCATACTAGATCAAGAGGAGTTTAGAGACATTATCGGTTAATAGATTTAAAAGGGCCTCTGAAGGGTTACTGGAGGGAGGTGGGGGGGCGGAGGGGGATGAATTAAATGGGCAGTAAGGATTAAGGAGTACACCTGTGATGAGCACTAAATTCTATACTTGAAACTAATATTACACTGTATGTTAACTAACACATTTAAATTAAAACTTGAAAAAAGGAAAAAAATATGTAAAAAATAATAAGGCCTCTAAAGGAAAGAAAGGTTGTAAGATAACATTGAATTCTGGAGGTTTTTGGTTTTTTTTTAAGATTTTATTTAATTTATTTGAAAAAGAAAGAGAGAGAGAGAGCAAGAGTACAGTGGGGAGGAGCAGAAGGAGAGGGAGAAGCTCCCTGAGCAGGGAGCCCAATGTGCGGCTTGATCTCAGGACACCAAGATTATGACCTAAGCCAAAGGGAGACACTTGGCCAACTGAGCCACCCAGGCACCCCAGTTATGGAGGTTTTAAAAATCACAGGGAATAACACAAATTCCAACAATGGTCGCTTCTTGCCATCATCAGAAACATTAGGTTCTAGAACTCGGATTTGACCAATTGAGATATATCTTAGATTCTAATATTTATAGTAATCTAATGGATTTGGTGTCAAATATTCTCTTTCTCTCTCTCTTTTTAAAGGATTTTATTTATTTATTTGACAGAGAAAGAGCACAAGTAGGGGGAGCAACAGGCAGAGGGAGCCTGATGCAGAGCTCTATCCCAGGACTCTGGGATCATGACCTGATCCCAAGGCAGATGCTTACCAGACTAAGCTACCCAGGTGCCCCTCTTCTCTTTTTTTAAAGATTTATCTTTAGGTAATCTCTACACCCAATGTGGTGCTTGAACTACCCCGAGATCAAGAGTCACATGTTCCATTGACTGAACCAACTGGGTGCCACAAATTTCTCTTCTTTTTGTAGAGAAATTACTATCACAAGGAAAATGGAAAAGGCAGAAGGCTCCATGTGTGCAACTGAAGAGGAAAAGGGAATATAGTTACATTCATTGTATTCCAAATGCATGTCAAGCGCCACACAGTTCTTATTTACTGTCCCAAACAAATCCATGAGGTGAGCATTTTTTTTCTCCATTTACAGATGAGAACATGGAGGCCTGAGAGGTTAAGAAACTTGTCAAGCATTAGATAAAGGGGGAAGAGTTGGTACTAGAATGCAGATCTTACTCTATGTTCTTTCTGCTGCTCCAAAGGGAAAATCACCGAGAGCTAGAGAGAGAGGAGAAAGAGAAAGAAAGAAAAGATTGTCAGTTACCCAGTTATTTCATTCACTGTTGTTTGAACAGAAGCAACTGATGCCTTAAATCAGTCTGACCAACAGCTCAAAAACTGGTTGTTTGGATTTTTAAAAGATTTGATTGAAAACCAGTTGTTTCAGTGGCCATATGTAGACCTGGAGTTAATAAATGATCACCTTTAAGTTCCCCAGCTGGAAGAGTACAAAAGAACCCCGAGGCAAGTCAATGGCAAATTGCCACTCCAAACAAATTGCAGTATGTAAGCTCTAAAACTTGAATTATCCTTCAAGGATTAAGGTTCAAGACTGTGAAAAATTAAAAATGTTGCCTAGCCTAGGAAATAGCGTATGAATCAAAAATATCATTACTAAGCTTAACTGCACTCCTAATCTTCCACTTTCATGACATCTAAACTGTTTTGTTATTCTTAATGGACCAAATCCCCCTTCTGTTAATGTTCTGGAAATTCTATTTTTGTGGTAATTTAAAAAAATCATACAGCATGTTCTTTATATTTGGTTTATGTAGGAGTTAAGACCACTTCAAACATACTTTTCTTTCTTAGTCTGATGGCTATTTAATATTGTGTCATTCATTGGTTAAAATAAAAGTAGGTTAATCTGCAAAAATACATGAACACCCAAAAAGGATTGGATTGTATCTTTGAGAAATGATTTTTTTTCAAAGTCAGACATCAAAGCTGCATATTGCAGAAAGTTTATTTTGAGAAGCTTCAGTCGAAACAGTTGGGAAACTATGAAATGAGTCATTTTTTTCTTAAAGAAATGTAACTTTGTCTATTCCCACTGCATTTTTGGTTTGGTAGGAGACATCTTTATTCCACAGGATTTTTTTTTTAATTTTTTTTTTATTCCACAGGATTTTAAAAGCATGTTTAAGATTCCATAGGTTTAGTATTACATCACTAATGGTTTCTAATGAGATCCAGGCAAATAGCAAGAAGAGAGGAAAAGAACAGCACAAAAGCTGAATTCTATAACACCAAGTACCATGTAAAATGTGGGAAAGCCTCCATGCTTTATCTATATGGCTGAAGCCATCTGGATAAAAAAGGGTGAATTCACATCCTATCAACCAGATGTGAATGACATTATACTCAGTGTTTGACTATTTGGAATCAGTCATCTAAGGGGCTGAGTTCTTTGCTTTTCATGCAGAAGTTTGCTGCCCTGTGATTATTATAGTCAAAAAAAATCAGTGAAACATGCAAATATCTAAACATTGTATTCACTCTACTGAGGGGTTAAGGCCTCAGCTACTTGTTTGATTTTGTTCTCATAAACAACTTTTCAATAACAATTATACAAATTTTACTTTTGAGATGGTGTCTATGTACATATAGGAAGAGAATATGAAAAATAAATATTCCCCAAGCTTTTAGCAACTCTAGCATTTTAAGGAAGGTCAATGAGAGAACAGGTGGGCGGACAGGATGCCCCCAGAGGAGGGATTACTCCAGGGGAAATCAATTTATTTCATGAATGATAATGAATAAATGGGATGAATGGAGACTTTCTAGAATTTTTGCTTATGGGCTCCAACGCTGGTAGTTTTCCAACCTATGCATGGTTGTGATAATAACCACTAACATGGGGTTAGAACTTCACAGTGTCAAAATTTCTTTCACCTTCATGATCACTTTTGAACTTTACTAAACACCCATTACATAGATAAAGTTTTTTATAGACCTACCCACTAATTTCATCTCAAGGCAACTCAACAATTACTGACTTAGGTACAGAGCTACCATATGTAAACTCCTGTATTAAGTTAGTCTACTAGACAGGGAGGTAAATTAAGGCATAATCTTTGCTTTCAAAAGAACATACAATGTAATCAGGGAGACAGACACAACTGCAAACTACACTACATCACAAAATAGCAAGTTGAGTATGAATAATGCAATAAGAACATACCTAATTCTCTTCAAATGAAGTAGAACAATTTGTTTTAGGATTTGGAGAGAAATTTTGCAAAGAAGACAGTAAGAGGAGATGTTTTAGAAATTTGAAATACTTCTACATAAGGAGGTATCAGTGTCATAAAATATTGGGTGTTAGCATTCATTCATATAACAATTATGGAACACCTACAGCATTCCAGGAGTATGTTAGGCAAGTTAGTATCTTCCCTTAAAAATTTTGTAATGTTAAATTTTGTCAAATTTCTTATGAAAATCACTATATTATGACATTCAACTGAAAAATAAAACCTCAGTCAATTAAATGTCTTGCTAATATCATGCTGGACAGTAAGTTTGACAAGCAAACTGATCAAATTTATGTTTTGTTCAGGCATTCTAGATTCTAGAAAATCTAGAGAGTCTCCCTTCATCTTATTTACTTGTTACCACTCAGCAAATAATTAATTGTCAGTACAAAGCTAGGAGATATGACATATTCCCACATCTCTGGCAAACCTCATCTTGGGCCCAGACATTGACATAGTAAAAGATAGCAATTGGCACCTCACCAAACAGAAAATTCTAGAAGTGAACATTTCTAATTTCTATTCAGTATATAACTTCAACAAGCAATACTGTGGTCAAAATAACAGAATTGCCCAAGAATTGGCACCATCTTGAGTAAGAATTTGGTGAAAAGTCACAAAACTATCAGTTGTTTTGTGATTTTAGTCTCAACAGTTTTATTAATGGCCTAGAACTTTCCCTATAATATGTGTCTGGCCAACAGGAGAGCTCAGTGTGCCTCCATCTACTTGTTTTTATAAGAATTAATTGCTAAATCTTTGAAGGAAACAAGGAAATGATAGGTGAATGGGTGGACAGAAAGACAGACAGGGGTTGTAATTTTTGTTGTTTGAACTACAGATGTCATCATTAGAAATCATCCAACTCTCTACCATAAAACAGAGGGAAATCTGTACACTTACATTTTTTTCCTACAGTTCTTCCCTTCCCTATTTTAAAATATTACTATCTTTTTATATTATTGAAGTATATAATATTTATATTTTGTAATCATAATGCTAACAGTTGCTTAGCCTTAGTTTTATATTTAAATTGATTAATCTTAGATGATCTATATCATCTGGTCACTGTGGTTTCATGGTACCATTTAAAATTTTCTAAGGAATATATCCCATTATTCATCTTTTTTTTAAATAGATCTTTTAAAATAACGAAATGCTAATATATACTTTAAAGTCAAAGCTCTTACTTGCTTCCTCCTACCCTATCTCCCAGGAAAAAAATATTTAGCAATATTGCAGAATTACACATGGATTTTTTTTAATTGGGCAACTAGGGCATCTAGTGTCTACAGAGAATCTCATTTTAAATATAGTAATTACTGGGATGCCTCGATGGCTCAGTCAGTTAAGCATCTGCCTTTGGCTCAGGTCATGATCCCAGGTTCCTGGGATCCAGCCCTGCATCAGGCTCCCTGTTCAGCAGGAAGTCTGCTTCTCCCTCCCCCTCTGCCCTTTCCTCTGCTTTTGAGCTCTCTCTCAAATAAATAAATAAAATCTATAAATAAATAAATAAATAAATAAATAAATAAATAAATAAATAATAAAATAAAAATAAAAATAAAAAAATAAAATAAATTATACTAATTACTAAGGGTGCACAGTAGACCTGCAAATCATCTTAACCTTTCTAGAGGATAATGTGTTCAAACAGCTTCTTCCAGTAGCAACATTTTTTCTCACCGTACTATAATCTTTCTTCTAATGTTTTTATATTCCATAATGGTATCTGGATAAGACCAGCATTTATATTTTCAAATATCTTTCAGCAGTCTTTAGGCCCAGAAGCATTTCATCTGGAAAATCAAATGTGCTCTACCCATTTTTACCTGTGCCAGATTTCTCCTAGATTTCACTGCTCCCATTCTCAACAAGATAGAACCTAATATTTTCCCATAGAAACAACAGACTTGGGAGTAATATGGCCCAAAGGGCAGTTGTATTCATCACCTTCAGATCGTTGTCTATCTACACAGCATCAAGGCCATCAGATGAATCAGTTTATCTCATTACAGTGGACAGACCACCCTCAGCAATATGGACTGAAATGACCTTTAGAATATATCTTAGAAGTCCCTGATTGCCATATGCATATACATGAACTAGAAATTCCCTCTTAGATCTAAATTCTCGTGTATATCAAACAGAAGCAAGTAGAAGTAGGGGTGGGGGTTGAGAGAAAGCACATTAACAAAATTTCAAAACCATGTCTGATTTTCATTAGATCCATTATTTCAGTTTCTGTTCTCTTTTAGGGTGTGAGTTTTTAGGCCAGTGTGTATTTTCATGGCTTTCTGAATCTCTTCTTTAAAACCATGTTGGTTTAGGCATAGTCATCATAGGGTACTACCATGATTTTTACAATGGTTTTGAGTTAATGATTGAATTTTCCAAAATTTGGTGGAGATTATTTGAACACTACTGGACCTGGTTAAGGCTATGAAGGTATTTAAATGCTTTTATGAAGCAATCTGAAGTATCCCAAACATTAAGGGTATGGATAATCATTTTCGCCTCATAACATCAACACAACACATTTATGAAAATATTTACTATGTGCTCAACACAGTGCTATGCAAAGAGGGTAAAATTATAAACATGAGAGACATTGTTCTAGTCCTATTAAGTTTGCAGTCTGCTGGGAATATAAAAATTAAATAGCCCGATGCAGAGTGATAGTTTTGCTCTAGAGAAAGTATTGGGCATTGTCAGAACAGAGAGAGAAAGGCAATTAGCCAAACTTGGGTCTGCTCAGCTTTCCTGAGGATGGTATCTACACTGAGACTTAAGGTAACTGAGTGGGAAGGGGTAGAATGGGTGCAGAGTCCTTCTAAATTTCCCAGAGAGTGTCATTCAAGTGTGTTCTCCACACTAGGCCTTTGGTTCTTTCTCTTGGGCCTCACCTGGGGTTACTTCTCCATCTGGTCAGATTCCTTGTTCTCAGTCCCTCTTGCTTTGTGCAAAATCAGAAGAGCTCACAGAAGAGAGGAGAAGAAATTGGTTTGGGATTTTGGATCTGGACTTACTGTCTTTCCTTTTAAAGAAAGACCCAGCCAGTTTGGATTTTTCCTCAGTGACTAAAATCTCTACCACGTAACACTGGTACCCAATCTCCTGTTTTTTCCTCCTAAAGCTCTCCATTACAAAAAACCAAAAATGTAGGCATATGGACTTCTGCCACCAGTTGACTGCTTGGTTTCAATCTTGGAGTGTGTCATAGATACCAACTTCACATTGTGTCCAGTTGCCTCTTGGAGCATGGCTACCATCTGACCTGTTTTTGTGGTGCCTCACAGAAGCTTTGGCACAGTGATGGGTCATTGAGTTACATTTTCTAGAGTAGAGTGATAATTGTTCATATTTACTGAGAAGAGAAATATGACCCATTAAATTATATAAAAATAATTTTTGCTCTGAAAAAAGAAAATCTAATTACCTTGCTCTTCTCACTATGAAAAATTGGGTTCGTGTGGGCAAGGAGACATGGAATCTTCCTTTGAAGTAGACCATACATTCCAAAATATCTCTGGCAGTGTCTGGGGTCTGCTTCTGATTAGATAATTGACATAAGCATCCCTCAAATAAACACTAAACCCTTCAAAACCAGAGAAGCATATGAATAAAATGCATCTATGTTTTAAATAGAAGGCTTCTGCAATAGTTATCAGAAAGCAGTTTACTTTTCCATTTTTCAACCAGCATTAAATCCAAAAAGCAAAAAGTACACTGAATGAAATTCTAGTGAAACTTCAAATCAGTCTTCAATCTGTTCTAGACAGTATCACTTTTACTACTGACCTTAGGAGAGTATTTCCACATTTATGGTATTTCATCCTTATCCCTCACTAAATTCATTTCAAATATAATACAAATCTTGAGAAATAAAATAATGTGTTCTTCTCAGAATATTTTGGTCTTTGTTCTCAGAACAGTGTTAAGTATACTGTAAGAGCAAAACAAAATAAGTCAGCACCACATGTGTTTGTTGCCTCCTCTATAGGGAATGTGATCTATGTGTATACGACTCAAAAATAGTTAACCAAGAAACAAGAGTAAACACCTGTGTCTTCATTGCAGCTGAGGTTATAGCTAAATGGATTGAAGTTTACAGGGAGGAAAACTATTGTTTGAAAATTTCAATCTTGCTGCTACATACCTGTGACTTCTCAGGCAACTCCTATATGGGGAAATAAAAAACAATGTCTTCTATCTTGAAAGGCCCCTTAAATAATGGAATGAGTAAGAGAATTCCTGTTTCACTTAGCTTTCTAACTACTTTGTGCCAAATGATTTCTGCCTTCCCATAGAGATCTACCATTCAGCCTTTGTATACCTCACAAAATGGAACAATAACTTTGTTCTGTCCTTAACAGGTAGAGCTTTATGAAGATAATCTTTTAGAAGAAACGTAATTTTAGAAAAGAGGTCAGCTCTTTTTTAAGGGAGTTTGCTTCTATAAGTTTAAGTGAATTTAAGTGAGTTTGCCTCTGCAAAGTGCCATGCCCAGTAAATAAGAGTGAGGTACTTTTCTGTAAAAGGGACAAGTGCTAGAGGAAGGCTCTGGTTGTTCTAAATTACTTTTTGTCTTAAAAAGTCCTTTCTACCTGAGTAAATTCTGTGGATTGTGCCAATCTCAATTTCCTGGGTTTTGCTACTATATTACAGTTATGTAAGATGTTATCATGAGGAAAACTGGGTGAAGGGTTCTTGGACCTCTCTGTACTATTTTTACAACTTCCTGCTAATCTATAATTATTTAAAAATAGAAAGTTAAAAAATTTTTTTAAAAATGAAAGAAACGGCAGTGGTCAAAAAGCGCAAATAAAGAAAAAAGTCCTTTCTAACCATTACAAGAAGGTACATATCTATCTGTAAAGACTGTAACTATTTGTTAAACAGAACCTTTTTTGACAGTCTTCTTTGACATATAAAAGCCCACCAACAAGCTTGTCTACCTTGTACTTCTCCAGAGGCACACTCTTAACAATTTTAACTTTACGTAAGAAGACTACAGACAAAAATAAAAATAAAACTTCAGCAATCATAATTTTTAGCAAATGTAAACGGCACTTTATTGCTTTGGTTATAACACTAACATTCTCTACAACAAATAATCCAATTCAGTGACTCCTGTCCTTATCTATCTAACATACTCCTACAAAACAAAAGGTAAATGACTATAAAGTGAGGAAGAAAACAGAAACCATCAAAGATATTCAAGGAAAGTTAAGTTCATTGTTCTACCTTCTGACTCAATAGAACCTCACCTACTGAAGCCCTGGGACTGTCATTGAAATGTAACTAGCATCAATACCACTGGAGTGGTCTTCTCCAGTACTTGGCTGAAGGCATTGATCATTTGGCTGTATAGTTCACTTCAAAGTGCCCTTACTTTCTAAATTTTACCCATTCATTTAGAGATTCCAAAAATCCTCTGGCCAGTTCAATCAAAGCAGAAACATGAACACAAATCTTCCAAACTAACTGAAATTATACAAAACAGCCAAGTGCTAACTTAAATTGGCTGAACAGAAAGAGGCTATTCAGGAATGGTTTTGTTACAGAGAATATACACGTGATCTAAGAATGACATCATAAGCTCTTTTAAATATTCTGGAGTAGCTTTTAAATTGCAAACTAAAATATAGTTAAATTCCCACTTTGTCCACCATGTGGAGGTTAATAAGGGAAAATGCAGAAATTGCAGTAATTTTCTTCTATAAATGGTTGTTAATTGATAAACTCTAAGACTCTTAGGCTGAAGGTCGTGGCAGGTCCCTGCATTCTTCAACCTTATTTAGTAAGTGCTAAGAATACATCTGTTGATTTGAAATATCACACATATAGCCAGACAGAGACAAACTCCAATTTAATATAGTCTAGGGGTGCCTGGGTGGCTCAGTGGGTTAAGTGTCTGTCTTTGGCTCAGGTAATGACCTTGGGTCTTGGAATTAAGCCCTGCATCGGGCTCCCTGCTGAGCAGGGAGCCTGCTTCTCCCTCTCCTTCTGCTCCACCCCACTGTGCTCTTTTAAATAAAATACAATAAAAATTCTTGCACTTTTCCAGAAAAATCTAATATTAGGGCTGAAGGATGACTGCCGCTGGAAAGAAATTATCTGATTGAAATAAATTAGCAAACCTTTTAGCTAGGCTAAGAGGAAACAACAGCACTGAAAAAACTAATCCTCTTTATCTAGTCAAGAGGAAAATAGATGAATCCACAACTAAATGACCCTGGTTGACATGACTGCCCATTAAAAGGAAGATTCTTAAGAAATTGATATTTCACAAAAGGAATATATGCCAAATAGAGGACAGACTTTAAAAAAATTAATAGACTTTGTTTTTTGGGGGGATAGATTTTTTAAATGTTTTATTTGATAACAAGTACTTTTGAGAATATTATATGTTTATAAATTGTGGGAAGTACTCTGTCTCTACTTTCATTCTTTCTATACATTTGGTTCAAACACCAGATTTTTTCAGTTCAACTAGCTCACCAGATTTACATAATTTAGTCAAAACCCTAGACCCTCCTAGCTTCTAGAAGCTAAAATATAGCTCTGGATGGGGTTACACAGACCTAACCATTTCCTCAGTCTTATAAACCATAAGAAATGGGATGGGGCACCCCTCTAAAACAGTTAGAATATAACGTTGATGATTCAGCAGGAGCCAGTGAAATAGAGTAGCTTATTCAAGGAACACTGATGGTGATCATGAACCTAAGATAATGTCAAATGCCCAAAAGAGAGACTTCAGGTAGGTGAATAATATTATGTTGCATTAGATCTATCTCCCTAAAACCATGATTAGTAAATATTCACAAAGCAAGAGTGATGTGTACCAAAATCTGAAACAGAGCTTTCCTTACCTAGAATCAATGATGGGGAGCTTCCTCTGGGAGGCCCCACTGGTACTGGGAGCAAAGAGGCAGTAGTTCTGCATGGTGAGGCTGACCAGCCATAGAGATAACATATAGTGTTATACATTGCTTTCTCACTCCTTGTTCTTTCTCATCACACATGGAAGAAAACTGATAGTTCTCAAACAACATGTACAGTCGAAATTCAACTGTGTCTGTGTGTATCCCACTTAATACATAGAGGTCAGCAAGAGTTGAAACCAAGAGGATGAGGAATTCATGGTATCACTTATTTGGACATGATGTCGATGCAGTCACCTACTGGGCAGCAAAAGTACTGCAGATGGTCCATGCTCCTGACACTTGTCTTGACCCATTCCTAGCAGTGGGAGAAGAAATGAAAAGCTAGACCAAGTGAAGATGAGAATGAAAGCCAGGGTCCATGCACCTAGTGGGTCAAAATCCAGAAAATGAGCACACACAGTTATAGATTCATGAATTCAAGGCTTAAAAGGAACCTAGATGTCATATGATCAACTCCCTATTTTATAGATAAAGAAATCCAAATTCAAATTGGATAAGGCAGTGCACCTGCCTGGCTCAGTTGGAAGACACAGGACCCTTAATCTCAAGGCCATGAGTTTGAGCCCCACATTGGGTATAGAGATTGCTTAAAAATAAAGTCTTAAAAAAGAAATTGGGCAAGGCAGTTATCCAAGGATATGTGGTAGCAGTGCAGGAAAGACCAGTACTCAGGATTTTTTATTCTTTGTCTAGAAGCACTAGACAAAAGAAGAACAAAAGTCACAGAGAGACTGTAAAAAAAAAGAAATTCCAAGATCACAGAACTGCTGCCTTATCTAAAGGGGTATGTTTTTCCCTTGTTCTCTGACCTTCTTCTGAGTACAGCAAACATTTATGGACTAGTAACACTCTCTCATCCACTTGTATGAATATCTGGATAAGACATTCTGTTCGACTCTCCTGGCCTTCAATTCAAGGGTCTTTTGATTTAAGGTACAATGTAAAAAGACAGTGGTGGTTTTTATAAGACAGGAAATGAGAAAATCAGGAACTGCAGCTATTCTTTCTTCCTGGGCCACACGTTGCTATCATCTGAGAGTCTTTCTTTCTTTTCTTGTGATCAAGTTTTGACTTACGCATCTCACAAATGTCCCTGTACAGTTGTTCATCTCAACTCCATTTCACGAACTCTCAGCTTCAGCACCCACGAGTGCCTACCAACTCCTGCTCTTAGTTCAAATTCTCAAGACACAGAATCTGCTAGGCTCAACTTTTCCATGTTTGGGCAGAGAGTTCTTTACATATGCCATGTCTCAAGCCCCTGGTCCGTCGAATGAGTTGGTCAACTTTGGGCTAAGCATCCACCCACAGTTCCATTAACTTGACCGAAGGATTGAGATTGTGTGATCCACTCCTTGCTCAGAGGCTAGGAGGAATCAGGCAATGAGAGATTAAGTATTTGGCTTGCACGGACTCTTATGATGTTTAACCTCTTGCCTGTCTGACTTTTGGCATGCGCTATAGCCCAACTGCTTAGTGCCTCTTGCTGAGGGATCTGGGCCATGAACCAGATCAGGATGTAGCCATCTCAGGATGGCTGATAATTGACTGTCATGTATTCAGTCTAAGGCCAGAATATTAAACTTCAACTAACAGCTAATCCTGGACAAAGAGCTCTCTTTGTGGAGGTGGAGGAGGTGTCCTTCTTGCTCCTCTTTACCATTTTTCATCCTTCATTTTCTCTCTAAAAATATCACCCACTACCCTTCCTTATTGCAGTCATTTACTGATCCCTGCATCACTCCTCTTCATTTCTAGAAGATTTTAGCTCCTGGTTGTAACTCTTTTCAGTACAATTTCTGCCTGAATTCTCAGTGATTTCAAATATTCATGTATGGGATCCTTCTAATATCCTGGCCTCTTAGCTCCTTGCACTCCTCTCCTGATCTTGTCATTTGACATACTTCAGCCACCCACCTCCTTCCCCAGATGACATCCCATGATTCATCATTCTAAACACTACTTTCCACATAGCAAGCAGGCAGCTGAACCCAGCTGGAGGAAACTCACAGCTAAACTGACTGGTTTTACTTAAAATTCATTATCACTAACGTCAAGTGAGTCCTTGGTGCTACCTGGCAATTCTATCTTTTCCAAGTCCAAACATCGTCTCTTAAAACCTCCCGATCCTCCTCTTTCCCTCCTAGGCTTAGCTGATAAACTTGCTTTCTATTTCACTGAGAAAATGAAGGCAATTAGATGAAAATTTCACAGATTCCCATCACCATATTTTTCAATCTACCTATAGCTGACTCCAGATAGCCTTTCTTCTTGCAATGATGCCTTATTTGTCCATTATCCTACCTAAAGTCAATGCTTCCACTTATGCCCTGGTACCATCCTCTTTCAACTAACTACCCAGGGGCATTATTCTAGCAATTGTCACTCCTCTTCTGCACCATCAATTTATCTCTCTGCTTTGGATTATTCATCATTTTACCAGTGTGCCTAAATATAACATCTTAAATTAGGAAAAGGGAATCTTCACTTATATGCCCCCACATGCTTCTCCAGCAACTATTCCAATCCTCAGCTTCTCTTTCAACAAACATTCTGGAAAGAATTATCTCTCCTTACTATTCCTACCTTTTTTCCTCCCATCCTCTCCTGAACCCAAGCCAATCAGACTTTTTCTCCACCACCCCTTTGACTCTTTTCAAGATCATCAATAGTTCACCATTGTCAAATCCAATGGCCAATTGTCAGTCATTGTCTTATTTAACCTATTAGCATTTGACACGTTGATCACGGTCCCTCTTTTTAGAATTCCTTTCTTTGCTTGGCTTTTAGCACATCACACCCTCCTGGTTCTTTTCCTGCTCCCATTGACCATTCTTCTTGGCCTCCCCTGCTGGTTGTTGGTGTTCACTCTGATCTTTAAACACTGGGGGGATCCCAGATATTGTCCTGGGATTGTGTTCCTCCATCTAACTCACTGTGTGGATCTCATCTTGCCTCTTGGCACTTACTATCATGCAAATACCGATGACTCTTAAATATTTATCTTCACCTACAAACTCTTCCCTCAATCCCAGACTTGTATCAACTACTCATTTAGCAATTCCAATCATATGCATAATTTTCATGTCAAATTTAAAATGTTTAAAAGCAAACTACTGAGTTCCACCCCACAATTCCTCTTTCTATGTTTTTCTTGGTAATGGAAACTACATTCTTCCAGTTTCTAGACCAAAAACTTTGAGCTCATTTTTTATGCCTTTTTCTAGTGGTATGCTAATAAATGTGTAACAGATTCTCAGTTCTGAAGAGTGAGCAGTAGCGGAAGGCCCAACGTCTCTGTGTAAATGCTACCACCATTAACCATTTGTACCTATAAATATCACATCATTGGACATGGAGTTGGGAAGAGATGCATAGTAGTAGTGCACCATTATGTAGTATTTTCACCACACCGATACAAAGGATGTAACTTCAAGAGAATGGGTAATTGTAAAAAATGTAGTAAAATAATTAAGAAGTAATGAATTTTTAGTTTCTATTTATTTATTTTTGTTCGATCATTGGTTTGTTTTTAAGATTCCACACATAAGTGAAATCATGTAGTATTTGTCTTTCTCTGTCTGACTTATTTCACGTAGTAATACCCTTTAGGTTTATCCATGCTGTTGTTGCAAATGGCAAGATCTCATTCTTTTTTATGGCTGAGTGTTATTCCATTTTATATGTGTATATATGTGTGTGTGTATGCGTGTATGTATATACAAAATATAGTATATATCATATATATGTATAAGAATATAGAAATATATATAAATATGTGATATACATATTTCTATACCAAGAAAATCTGTTGATGGATGATTGGGTTGCTTTCATATCTTACAATAGTAAATAATGCTGCAATAAACATAAGATGTATGTATCTTTTTATTTTGCATGTATCTTTTTGAATTAGTGTTTTCATTTTCTTTGGATAGATATCCAGTGGTGGAATTACTGGATCATACAGTGTGTCTAGTTCCAATTTTTAGAGGAAACTCTAAAAACTCTATACTGTTTTTCCTCACTGATTGCATCAATTTACAGTCCCACCAACAGTGCACAAGAGTTTCCTTTTCTCCACATCCTCACCAACACTTGTTATTTCTGTCTTCTTGATATTAGCCACTCTGACTTCCATTCTGTGAAGTGATATCTCATTGTGGTTTTGATTTGCATTTCCATGATGATTAGTGGTGATGACCATCTTCTCATGTGTCTGCTGGCCATCTGTATGTCTTCTAAGTTTTAGTATTTTTGCCCTTGTTTTAATATAACTCATTTAACTAGAAGTTTATATAATTATAGATATAATTTCTAGTACAGCTTATATTTAACAACTGGCTCACAAAATTCCTAAAAACTTATAGGTTCTCCAGAGGCTTCTTTCTCTTTACCTCTCCAATTCATTAACAAATCCTGATGCCCTACATTCAAAATACATATCTAAAATTTGCTTGCTTTTCACTGTCTCCATCACTGACACCCTAGTTCAAGCCAACATTATCTTACAAGTTATAGGGTAGCCCAGGTGGCTCAGCAGTTTAGCGCCGCCTTCAGCCCAGGGTGTGATCCTGGAGACCGGGGATTGAGTCCCAAATCAGGATCCCTGCATGGAGGCTGCTTCTCCCACTGCTTTTTGTCTGTTCCACGCTCTCTCTCTCTCTCTCTCTCTGTCTCTCATGAATAAATAAATAAAATCTTTAAAAAAATATTTTTTTTAAAAAACCAAGTTATATCAGCTTCCACACAGCGCCTCTGTCTTGCCCTGCCATTCTGTTCTCAACATCATAGCAAGATGTAAACTCTAAATCAGTTTGTACACTTAAAAAAAAATAAACTGAAGTATAGTTGACACACAATGTTATATCAGTTTCAAGTATACAACATAGGGATTCAACTCATACCACTCTTTCTTTTTTTTTTTTTTATACCACTCTTTCGATCCCAACTTTCCAACTGCCTCCTGATTTATACAGAGTAAAATCCAAAGTTCAACACATGGCCTATGAGGCACTACCTAAAGAATGAAACAAAAGGGAGAAGGAGAAAGAAAAAGAGAAATGGAAGAGAAGAAAGGAAGAAAGAAAAAAAAGAAATGCTGTTTAGAGACAAGTGTGGGATACACAATCAATTGAATCCCAATTTTGAATTCCCCTTTTTTGCGGTCATTCTGTATAGTTCTAGCTTTGAAAGAGGTAGTTAGAAGAATGGGGAACTTCGTCTTTCTTCTTTCTTTATAGAAAATAAGGCAACTTTCCACCATACCAAGCTAGATTGCTAAAGAGATAATCATAAGAAGCAGGAGAGTAATGGTGGCATGCTGCATACCAAGAACATTGTCCTATGACATTCCCAGTAACAATTTGGCTTCAAAAAAATGGCTAATTGCAAATATTTGATAAGTGCTTAAAAGTTTTCCCCAAAGCTCCAAACCCTAGGGGAAGATAGAGCGTTCCCAGGCCAGACTAAAACCTTTTAACCTTAAGTCCCTTAAATATAAATATGTTGCCAAGATGCCGAGTGGATATTTAAATCATTCACTTCCTGTTTCAGTGCTATCTCTCTGTTTTGGAGAGGGACCAAAAATGTTTCATTCCTTTTGGCACTGCTTTCTTCATTTAAAAAGGATTTATACTTCAGGGGTTTTGACTCTAGGAAAAAAAAAAAAAAAAACCCAAGCGCATATTTTGAATGTCAGAATGTGAATGCTTTGACCCTTTGAAACAAAAATGCACTACTCTGTAGCCAGTGGGGTGAGAGAACTAGTTCAGGGACACAACAGGTCCAAATGAGCTTCTAAAGTGACAAGCAAAGAGGGAAAATTGGCCCACCTGCAATGACTTGTTTAGGTAATTTTGAAAAAAGCCCATTTAAGAAGTTGGTTTTTACTAGATCACTTGTAAACAGTTTTGTTTAAATGTTTCATTTAAGATAATCTAAGTATTTCCATTACGCTCAAGCGATCAATTAAACTTCAAACGTGATGAAAACATCTCTTAGATTTCATTAAAATGAATAGGAGTCAATAGGAGGTTCCAAATGATATCTCTTAAAAAGTTGTCTTTGAAGGTTGTGAACCAAGATGAGAGGATTGATGAGGACTGAGCAGGGTTGATTTCCTAGTGTCCTGAGTAGCAAAACAATCCATACTATCAGCCTGGGTAGTCTGAAAAAAACTCTCCAGGCAATTCTGATTATACTTGGCAACCTATCTCTGAAGTTAAGATTCCCCAGGGAGGCAGGATAATATTAGACATATTAATACGGTGTCAGCGAACATTCCTGTCTTCAATTAATTGAATTCAATTCAGCATTTGTTAACCCTCTACTTTGTGCTTGGAGCTGTGCCTGGCAATAGAACTGAGGGCAGGATATACAAAAATCAATGAAAATGATTCCTGCCTGATGGTGACAGAGAGAAGAGTAGTAAATCATGCTGGTCAGATATCACAAAAGACGTTTAAGCTATGGGAACCCAGGAGGAAAACAATTAATTGTGACTAGGACAATAAGGAGGTAGCATGACTTGAATTATAGATTGGCTTTCAATCAGTAAAGAATGAATAAAAATCACTCAAGACCAAGGAAACAGTCTTCTTAGCTGACAGCTCATATTAATAGACACGTTCTTGGACAAATTATACAATCTGGGTGGTCAGTCATTCCTGTAAGGCCCAGGAGCTGCCAGGAGGCTTGTCCCCATGCACCTAGCCACTGCGCTCTCAGCTAAAAGGGGATGGTGAAGCATTCTCAGACTAAGAATACAAAGGCTGAGGACAGAATAAAGGCCTGAACAGCTCTCACAGCAAACTTGGTGTTTTGTTGAACTGCTAACCATTTCAAAAATTGGGACACATTTGGGTGCAGGAAAAGAGAAGACCTTCTCCCACCACAAGGGGTGGGGGTGGGGCACTAATGAAGATGTCAATGGCTTGAGACTCTCAATGGCCAGTTCAATGGCTGCAGACTAGCTCTCACCTCATGGAGCCATTTCAGAGGGCACAATTTTGTCCTAGGGCACTGGGCAAGAGTCTAATGACTATTGGAAAAACAACACACATATATTCTACTGATAGTGAATTCAGAATTATATATTCTTGTAAAGAAAGCATGGTATAATTATAACCAACTGGAAAGAAGGAGACTCGATCCCTCAACAGGCATAATCTGGTAGTTCAAAGGGGAGTCAGAAACTGAGAAAATTTAGAAAACACTGATTAAGGCAGCTGAGAGTAACCCATAGAAAGATTTGTCATCTCTAACCATTCGATTTATTTCATATGGGTTAGATTTAAGTCTATTTATTAAAAATGCAGGATTTGGCCAAATTGGGTTGATTAGACAGCAATTGGCAACTAGTCATAATATGTTCACTTTTAGTTAGCATTTATGATTCTTAAGTTTATGCTACTTCTGAGAATAATATTCATCAATTTAAATACTTTTATAAAAATTCAGTATCTACTAAGTGTTTTTGTGACCTTACTATATCTGTAAGCCATCCAAGATTCCTTTTCAAAGTTTATAGTCTTTGGTTTTCTAAATATTGTCAAAAGATGGGGAAAAAAACCCTTAAACTCAAGGGTGTTCTTGTGGAATTTGGCTCCCATATCCCATTTCTGTCTGTATAGCTTAATTTTTTTCTAGCAATGAAAATATGTTCTCATCACCTCTACAATACAAAGCAAAATGTTGGCTCACAGCCTTTTGCGATTGTGAGTAAGCTGTCAAGGCATTAATATTTTAGTGGCTCCAAAGTTGATTTGAGAGAATTTTAATCTTATTTTTGTTTTCTAATGTCACTACTCTAAACCTCTCTTTTCATGTTAGAGAATAAAAAATGACAGACATGGCTAAAACTGACAGTCAAAATATAGACAACTGTACCCTGCTGAATGTACATTTTGTTCTAGATGAAATGGTATTCTGGAAAAGACATGAGCTGAAAGTAACATATATCAGCTTGGCAAAAAAATTTGTGGCTACAAGAGGAGGGAACTGATATTTATTGAACCTCTTCAGGCTCCATGCTAAGTTATTTATATCATTTCATTTAGTTTTTATATCACTCCCACCCATGTCATTTTATAGATGAGGAAATGGAAGTACAGAAGGGTTCAACTTTTACCTAGGTCTTAGAGCTAGTATATACCTCTTTCTGTACTATATCAGGTCCTCTTTTGTCTGTCCATCTAATCTCTCAGCCTCAGCTGCCTTGGGTACTGTGTTGAAAAAAATTCTGAAGCCATTAGAAAGAATACTATGTTTAATGAGCAATGCCACTCTATGGCCAGGAGCAAGGTTGGTAGCAGGAATATAATTTGCAGGTATAGTATTTATCCCCTATATTATACATGAAATTTCACTGGTAATTTTAGCTTGAAAGTAGGAAGCTGGGAGGAATATAAAATCCTCCTGGATTCTAGCCTTAATATTATTCTCTGAGTAAATACAGATTTTATATGAGTTAGCCTTTCCCCTGATTATACTATTTTTTTGCCATTATTTTATTTTCATCCTCAAATCTTTTTATCCCGTGGGAATGAGTCCCTCATTTATCTATATTCAAAGAGCTCAAAATTATGATCAATATTAGATTGTTGTAAATTTGTTTTTCAATATTACAGTGTAGACAATGTAATCTATACATGTGTAAATTAATCTATGCCCTAGCAACTGTTATCAGTACATGAAGGACCCCAGGTTAAGAGTACATACTCCAGAAAGCAGAATACTGGTATTCAAACATCATTATCTAAATTCATACCTGAAGTTCTATCAAGTAACATAAAGCATATAGACATAATTTTTTTACTTGGCAAATGATTAGGTGTTCAATATATGTAATTGGGTTGACTAGAATGGTTTGCATAGGCATCTCCAGCCTTGTGCATACAGGGATTAAGAATCTGACAAACCCTGCATCCAGAGGAGTGCCAGAAATCCAGAATTCTGTTCAGGTCTGTGCCCATTTAATAAAGTATTTGAGCCTGGCTAGAAGGGAAGCTGATTTTGCCATCAGAATACCATAACACTTAACCAGGGAGTGAACCTTTTGCATAAGGAGCAACTAAAAGAATATAGAAAAAGTTTCCCTAAGTGTACAGAACAGGTTTTGTAATTGCTTTTGTGCCTGCTAATAAATGTTTGCACATAAGAAAAATTCAGTCTCTGAGACTTGCTTCCACTGTAGCATACCACGTGGTATTAAGGTTATCTGGGAGGAAGCAGTGCCTACATCTAATAACTAAAGGCTATTGACATTCACCATAAAGAGCCAGACAGATCAGCTTAGATCACTTCATTGTGGGAAGTCCAGTAGAGACCCCTTCTTCCACCTATCCCCTTCCCCAGCATTCCAGAGTTATTCATTGGGAAGGAGGGAAGTTGTTTAAGAGCCACAGCCCTCCAAATCTAAGCCACTGGACTTGAGCTTCAGAGCAATGGGGTGGAGGTGGGAGCAGAGCTTTGAATCAGATATGAGATGAAATTTAAACCTTAAAATAAACATTTCCCTTCCTGATGTTTAGGAGCTGGGTAGAGATGTAATTAAGAGACTCCTGTTCTCAGTGATAAAAGGAAGTTTGACAAAGAGGAGTTAGAGTTACTGATAAATAAAAACAAAATCATTTTGTCTTAATACCCCCAACATATTGAGACTCCTCAATAAACTAGCCATGGTATCATGAAGAGAATTTTGTATGGTTGGACTAATGCTGTAAGATATATACAGTCTGAGGTCTCCAGTCTCATATTCCTCATAACCCTCAGAGAGGAGGATTTTCATTTCTCCCATTGTAGAAGAATCATTCCTATTTAAGAGGTTGGGCATGGAAAAACAGATAAGAACCAGTGGTTAGCTCTTCTGACCATCATGAGTGTTCTCTACTTGCACACAAACAGAATACTGACCTTCTGAGTGTCTTCCTCCCACCATAGCTATCATCTCAGAGAAAGACAACAAATTACCTTTCAAATATATTCAAGGCTAAATATCCACAAGAGTAATTTAAGTTTCCTCTAATAATGCAGGCTGAATGAAGAAGTAGGTGAAAATTTGAAAGTTAAAAAAAAAGGTAGCAATGGAATAGCTATCATAATATTCCAAAGCATTCAGTTTCATCTATCAGGTTAGATGCCAAATTGTGGTTTAAAAACAAACAAAACAAAAGCAAAAACAAAAACTACCAGAAAAAAAATTTCCCCTGGCCAACATCCCAAAGTTACCAATCTGTCTAGTGACTTAACCTAATTGACACATATATGCTATAAATAGGAAAGCTTTTTATGGATGAAATTGATGGCTGAGGATTGATAACAAATACACAAGCAGACTTAAGCATTATAATATTATAATGTACTCAGTTCTATAAGAGGCAAGAATTTTTAATCAATTGCTTTAGATTTTTGTTTAACATGGTAGACCAAGCAGAGCCAAGAAGTGTTCTTATTTGCTCCAAACACAAAAATGTTGCAGAAAAAAAGAAGAAAAGTATTTAGAAATACTTAGATGAGCTTGAAAGCAAGAGAGAAACATCTCCAGGTTACAGAATGTCAAGGAAATTCAAAGACAGGGAGATTAGCATGAGTTAAACATGTGGCAACATTCATTGGTAACATGGCACAAAACTATAACTGAGTTCCTACATAAGCCAAGAGCTATGTAGGTGATGTTCCACCTATGAACAGGAATAGAAATACTCTACCCATGGTAAGCTACTAATGGAGAAGCAATCTATCAGCAATGGGTAAACTCCAGGCTAAGGGGGGAAAGCTACTTTCTGTGTCAAAGAATGGGATCCACTCAGCTTTTTATTGCCTCTCTCCCATATATGACTACAAGCCAAGGATCACCAGGATTCTGAGAAAAGAAGGAAAAACAGAGACCAATAAAAACAGAAAATAGGAACACAGAGGCAACAACATATAACAAAATATAAGTGATATTTCCAAGGAAATAAGAGACAAGAGAGATCAGAGAACTATTGTATTTCTTTAAAAAGATCAGGATGTCAGAAAGGGAACATTTAAAATAACAATAACAACAAAACGGGATCCCTGGGTGGCGCAGCAGTTTGGCGCCTGCCTTTGGCCCAGGGCGCGATCCTGGAGACCCAAGATTGAATCCCACGTCGGGCTCCCGGTGCATGGAGCCTGCTTCTCCCTCTGCCTGTGTCTCTGCCTCTCTCTCTCTGTGTGTGTGACTATCATAAATAAATTAAAAAAAAAAAAAAACACAACAAAAGAACTCTTGGAAATTCAAATTACTGTGGTTTAAAACAATGAATATAAAGCCAAAATTAAGGAAATTTCCCATTACTAGACTAAGATATAGAAAAGTAGAAAATATTTGAGAAATATAAAATCAGAGGATCAGTTTAGGAGACCCAAGAGAGAAAGAAAACATGGGAAATGGTGAGAAGGAATTAACATCAAAATTAGATCCAACAGGCCCACTAAGTGTTCAAGAGAATGAATACAAATCCAAATGATACTAGGACATGAAAATTCAGAATATTGCAAATAAAAAAGAAGATCCTAAATACTTCCAGAGAGAAAAAGAAAAATCAGCCAAGATACAAATATTTAGGAATCAAAATGGCATCAGACTTACTAAGATCAACATTGATAACCTAGAAGATAATGCAGGCATGCTTTGAGAAGTTTTAGAGAAAACGATTTCTCAGCCTAGAATTCTATGCCCAACCAAATAATCAGTCAAGTAGAAGATAAATCAATGAGACTTAAAAAAATTGTGTCTCCTCTGCACCCGTATGCAGGAAAACTCCTAGATGCTCCTCTCCATCAAAACAGAGGAATAAAGAAAGAGGAAGAGTGGGATCTAGGAAGCAGAGGATTCAAATTTCAGCCCACATGGAAAGGAAATTCCTTTCAATCCTAGGAAGGAAATTCCTAGGATGACTGTGAAGTAAAGATTTAGAACAGCTAGCTGTGCAACAACCCTAGAAAATTCCAAGATGTTTCCAGGAAGGATATCTTTCAAGAAAAAAATAAATTGACAAACACCTGATGTGTCTGGCTGTATGGGAAAGGGCTTGATGTTTGCTTAGTGATAGAAAACCAAACTAAGCAAGTAAAAGAAATAGAATAATTATTTAATCATGATTGGGAGGACAGGAAAGGTAGAAAAATAAAATATTATATGTAATCACAGCATACTATGTGGTCAGCTAGGAGCAATATTTACACAGTCATAATAATGTTGGAAGGGTGAGAAACCATCCATTTCTGTAGTTTCTCTTCTGTTTCAAAGATCTATTTGTCTATTCTTATACCAATACTGAACTGTCTTGATTACAGTGGCTTTATTAATGTTAGACATAACTTGTTAACTTTCTACAACTGGAGATAAGGCCTTAGCACTTTTATACTGTAGATTATTTACATTTTCAAATAATATGTTCAATATGTCTTGTATAATAAATACACTACCTATAACCTAAAAATTCTGGAAAGCCAGGGAAAATAGTGTATTTATCATATTTTTAAAAAATTAATAATTGGACCCATTGGTTCATTTTTTAAAAAGATTTTATTTATTTATTCATTCATGAGAGACACACAGAGAGAGGCAGAGATATAGGCAGAGTGAGAAGCAGGCTCCCTGTGGGGAGCCCAATACCGGACTCAATCCCAGGACCCTGGGATCATGACCTGAGCCAAAGGCAGAAGCTCAACCACTGAGCCACCCAGGTGCCCCTGGACCCATTGCTTTAAATTTGCTGTCTGACACTTGAAGAAAAATATATTGAACAAATTATTTGAAAATGTAACTAACATTGTTTAAAGTTAAGTTTATCCTATGTTTTGACTTTTCAGACATCCTATATATCATTAACCATAATAAATATAATGGTTTTATTTCACAAAGCAAATGACAAAAATCTTTCTGCATTATATTTAGAAATTTATACACATAATATTTATGAAAGGCCCACTTTAAAATAATTACAAAAAATATTGAAAATTAAAGGCTTAAAATTTATAAATTTTAATAAGTAGCAATAGAAAGGAAGACATAGCAATATTAATAGAAGGCAAAATAGAATTTAAGGTGATTTGATGAAATGAATACTTCAGGAAGATTAGAAAATCATGAACTTATATGTATCAAACAATATAGTCTTGAAACATATAACTAATTTTAACAGTAATAATGACTAACTTTATAAGGAGAAATGGACAGATTCACAATTTTCCAGGAGATACTGACATACTGGAACATAATGATTAAGAAATTTCTAAAAATGAGTAAGAATATAAGAGATTTGAACAAGACAATTAAACTAAATCAAAAGAGCCTTAAGCAAATGAAAATGGTTGAAGTGTTCATTTTTGTTTTATTGCATGATCTAGCATAAAAGCACCCAGTCTTTTTAAAAAGTCAAAACAGTGTGTTACACTAGTCACACTAAGTTAATTAACCAACAACATTTTGACTCTGTCTAGAATTTTTTAAATTCTCTTTTTGTGTTTGTCAAAATGATCTGCATTTTACCAAATTAATCTCTTTTTATGGCCCTGACTTTCTGCACCATTTTATTTATTTATTTTTTTTAAAGATTTTATTTATTTATTCATGAGAGACACACAGAAAGAGAGGCAGAGACACAGGCAGAGGGAGAAGCAGGCTCCATGCAGGGAGTCTGATGTGGTACTCAGTTCTGGGACCCCGGGATCACGCTCTGAGCCACAGGCTCAACCACTGAGCCACCCAAGGCATCCCTTTACCTTTTCAATAGGGTGTTTGCCTCTTTAGTTTACCTAATTCCACTCATTTTCATAATTTTTCTCATATTCTGCTTTTTCCCCCAATATTGCAGTTATTTGCATCCTACTTGCCCTTTCCTATAAGATATTGAGAGATTTTATAAATATTTATGAACCATTCCTTGTTTTTCTTGATGAAGAAGAACAGGCAAACACCATTTCCATCAAATCACCAGCTATTCCCTCTGTGTGCAAACTGGAACCACTTTGTCTGATCCTTGTGACAGTATTTGCTACCAAGTCTTTTATAAATACTAAATGGTGCATTTTTTCACGTTATTTCCCAAGTGAAGTAGGTTCTCTTTATATACCAGAAGGCCAATCCAAATGACACATGTTTGCTTTATCAACCTCTATAAAAGTCTAGTGGTAATTTATATTGATTACATAATAAGAAACTCCATCCCTGGTACAACATGTTCTTTCAGCTGCAGAGCCACACCTGTAGAAATGCTAACTCACATCTGGTTCCATAAATCTGTTCTTTCTGATCCTCTGGAGAGATATTTTTATGTAAACTATATAGCTACATGTGGAACAGGAGACACCAAAGCAGATGGCTAAATCTAGTAACCATTTCCACCCCAAGCCTTCAGCTCTTACTCTCTTCTGTGACTTTGATATGTTCCAGAGACTTGATCCAATCATTCATTTTATGAAAGGTGTCTGTTACCAGCTTCATTTATACTTAAATAATAAACTCAAAGTGCTGATATTGTTGCTTCTGGGAGGTGTTAAAGACTACCTTTGAGTCAAAAATATTAGTTTCACTCATTGATAAATGGATTCTTCCAGTTATTCTTTATATGGAGATACTAAGAAAGATACCAATAGTTCCTCATCATTATATATTTTAATCTTTATTGATTCCATTGTATGTGTTGTATCTCTATACAAAACAACTTTAAAAACAAACCAACTACAATGAATCAAAAAAATTAGTTACCTTGAAGGCAACTCATCTGTAATTACTATTTGAACTAAATTTAGCTCCTCCCCTCCAAAAAGTGATTTGCCCCTAAAGGAAGCAACCCTGACTGAAAGGACAATGACGACTCCGATGAGGGAAAGTTATAAAGTCACAAATCCAAACAACAATAGAACTAGAAGAGACCATATTTAGTTCAACCCATTCACTATAAGAAGTGATGTCCCAGAGGATTGAGTCACCTGCCTTTGACTTCTGCTCAAAGGCAGAAACTGAATTAAACGGATTATTTCAGCTATTATCTGCTGCTAACTGAAAGAAAGTTTTATATTGGAGGCTATTATATATTGAGATGATTTCTATAAAGCAAGCCCCTCCATAATTTATATTTTAGTAATAGATGTTTTTCATAAGCTGTGTGATTTTTTTTTAAGTTGCCAAGATCTATAGATTTCAAGATTTTGGGGGAACACGGATCAGGTCCTTTTTTCCCTTCATTAGTGTCAAAGCTCTTAGAAGTAACTGGAATGATACAACTTAAGAGCAGAGTTTCAGCTGTTCAACAACTAGGCAAACTCTGTCACACTAATGTGTCAGTCTAAAACTAAAATGGCAGTGGTAGGTGCTGCTAGATACTGCCATATGTTTGGGATGGCCAGCCTCAAAAACAGCAGCAATAGGGTTCCAGTATCTGGCATCAGTGAGGAACAGGTTAAGGAATCGGCTAATGGTCTCAAGGGCGACCAACCAGAGAAGAGAGGTAGCCCCAGGTATTCAGGTGGAAAGTCCTCAGGATATTGCTGGTTAGCATATGTTTGAGAAAAGAGCTTGCTTATGCAGTTCTCACTCAAGGAGTACAAGTTCCATCAATATCTCCATAAAGTACATGTTAAATTTTTACCATGTTAAACATTATTCTGCTTTAAGGGACTTAAAAAATATGAAGGACATTAGGCAAAGCTTAAGACGATCCAAGTAAAGTGTGAAGTTGTATTAATGATGCCATCTATGCCGTTTCATTAGTGTGACAAATGTGCTCAGTAACATTAACACAGGAAACTGTGAGGGCATACCAGACTCTAACATTCATGCAAATCTTTTGCGAATCCAAAAACTATTCCAAAATAAAATTTTATGTTAAAAATAATAAAAATATACAATTTGACCTGCCCATAGGATTGCTTGTGCAAGCTTGGCCCCAAACACATTTGCTAGGATCAAACGTGCTTTTCTTCCACTCTTCTTCTTAGTTTCCTAGAGCATTTTTAAACTTTAATATATAGGGCTATAGATATTATAATCATCGACATTACAAGGCATAGCACTTTCACATAAATGATCTCATGTGTTAGAAATGTAAATGCTGATGAAAGGCAATTTTAGTAAATCTGAGAGTGACAAGATCCTTTGGTTTCAGATAAAGCTTATAAAAAACTTCTCTGACTGCGCTGAAGAAAAAAAAGCTCAATTTGGATGGTAATCTGTCTTAATGATCCCTTTTCACTATTGCCTTGGAGTTTCAGATGGTCTCAAACAAGATAATTGTCAATATTGCTTTCAAAGGCAAGGATGGAAAGGAATATGCTTGCCCCAGGAGCTTAAAAAAAGGGGGTGGGGGGGACGAAAGGCTGAAACTGGTGATTGGGCAGCCCCAGAAAGAGTCACCCGAAGCTGTCATGCTTGGGGTAGTTTTGGAAATCTCAAATTCTAAACTTTGAATCTAGAGAGTTTCCTATATGAATATATGACTTATAGCTTCAAAAAAAATCTAACTAGCAACAGTCTTCATATTTCAAAGGAAAAAGAAAACCATGTCTTGAAGATCTTTTGCCACCTAAAAGAGAAAAGGGGAAAGGCCATTGTCGAGGCCCAAGGAGTCTGATTTGAAGTCACATGGACTATCAGCTGTGGACTTGAGCCAGGAACTGGGGCCACTTTTCTACCAGACCACCACCTGGAATCTGAGGCCCCTGCAAAATGTAAGAGCCAAAATTAAAAAACTTAAACCTCACTGCAAGTACTCTCAGGAAAAAGAACAAGCAAGCTAGAAACTATTCCCAACAGAAAGAGTAATTGTTTTATTTCAACAGCATATCTAAGAACAGAAATATGGAAAAGCATGAAAATTAAAAAAAAAATCTTAACTCCCATACTTCTCATTTCCTCAAACACAGGTAGGTTAGCAGTCCCAGGTTGACAGATATAATCACTCTGTCCAGTTTTACAGCATCAGAGAGCTTCTTGGGTATATATTTCCATTCCACCATTACTGTAAACTGTAGAATGTGGCTGAAATATTCTGATTTTTCCTTTTCTTATCATCAATCTTTTTAAAAAGATACATCTAAGCAACAGAGACATGAGGGCATCATGGCTAAAGCATATGGCTGCCAACAGTATAGAACACTTCCAAATCTGTACAGTTCAATGGGAGCAGAAACAAAAAATAGAAGGAGGAGGAGGAGGAAAAAGGAAAGGAGGAGAAGGAAGGGGAAGAAGAAAAGAGAAGGACGATGGGGAGAGCAAAGGGAAGGTGGTCAGAAGAAAGGAAGGAGAAAACTTTAAAAAACCCTTATTCCCTTCCACAAAGTATCTTCTTGTTTTTTCCTTCATTCATTAATTTGTGAGAGAAAGAAAATTATGGCCAAAACCCTAAAATAAGTAAGCAAATAGATAAAAAGGAAAATAGCTTTATCCAGTTGACATAGTGCTCTAACTGGCAAGTTTTTCAGATAGCTATGGGTTGGTTTGTGAAAGGAGAATGTCTGCCTTTCTCATTTGAGAGTTGAGAAGGAGGTTCAGGCTTTCCTGGCATGGCCTGAATTGATAATGGAAGTGATTTTTCAGAATGAACCCTAAGTTGCACATGACTGAATCATAAAAAGAACTACACTTGAAAGGGACTTAAGCCAATATTTATTCTATCTTGTTGCCCTGAAGTTTATTTCTACTTACATTAAACCGGTAACAGCACTGCCAGGCTTTTTGGTACATCATTGCCTTTGAAGAGAAAACAACCCAGATTACCGAAGCCATAATGAAGGCAATGCACAGTTAGTTTGGATTCTTATTTTCTCTTCATGTTTCAGGCCATATATTTTCAACTCTGCACACAGGTACACACATCAGAAACACATCCTGTAACATCCCAGACATGTACACAGCATGTGTCTACATGACAGTGCTAGACACAGCTGTTTACACAACGTAGAGATTGTTCTAGTCTCTGGGCAAAGGTGCTGAAGTGGTGGACAGTCCCATAAGGGTTCATCTGAGACCCAAGGCAGCTTGCAATATTTGATGGTGGTGGTGGTTTTGTGTATCTGCGTGTTCAGACATGCAAGAAATCTGTCCTGCATGTTTAATGGCAGACAAAGTGGCCTCCCTGAGATGCAGTCAAGATTGTAACAAAACAAAAGGGAGATAAGAGGCCCCGAGGGACAAGAAGTGAGGAGTAGATAAGGGAAAACAACACCAGACATGGAGTTTCTTGGGGTGGAAATTAAAAAAAAAAAAAAACCAACAACAGAATGCAAATTTTTTTGTTTTTAAGGTACAGAAACAGAAGGAGTGGTTGCTAGGTGAAGTGAGGTCTATGGATACAGAAAATGCACGATGGCTAGGATAACTGTCCAACCCGGCTTGCCTGGGACAGCCGCCATTTAAGACTGTTATTTTAGGGAAATTATTAATAGCTCCTCCTTTCCCTCTCCCAAGTGTCCCTGTTTGGATAATAAATGGCCTAGTCACCTTCTTATCCACCACCTCTGGCCTAAGGCAGGACATAGCCATAAATAAGACTAGAACTAGGAAATGGAACCACAGAAAGCTTGAAAGGAGGAGTTATGGGAAACAATGGCTAAATAAGAAAGGGATTGGGAGACAAGGTATGATGTGTGTGGGCATTTTGTTTAAGTTATTTATTTATTTACTTATTCATGGGAGACACAAAGAGAAAGAGGCAGAGACATAGGCAGAGGGAGAAGCAGACTCCTTTCAGGGAGCCCGATGCGGGACCCAATCCCGGAACCCCGGGATCATGACCTGAGCCAAAGGCAGATGCTTAACCACTGAGCCACCCAGGTGTCCCACATGTGGGCAATTTGTAATCAACACAGATAAACCTAGGAAGAGCATTGGGAGGAAGGGTGTATAAAAACTTAAGGATGAATTCAGAAGAAATAGAAGACAAAAGACGAATGATTCAGAGCACAAATATGCACAGGCTTCTAGTATTTTCCCCTGAATGTGGGGATTCGTAGTTATAGTCAGCACATATAAAAATGGCTGAAAACAGCCATCCCTGCTTTCTGCCCTGAAGTGGCCCACACGATGTCCTCTCAGCTGCTGCTTACATCCTCCTAGGGCTCTGCTTCTCAGACTCACAGGCTGCCTCCTCCAAGCCTTCTCATCAAGCCCTCTCCCCAACTTTTGATGGCTGCCTACCAGAGAGTCTGCTACTGTGGTTTCACAGGTGTCCACAGATAGGCCACAGTCTGTGAAGCTGCGTTTCAGTGCATCACGTCTGAGACCTCCTTTGACTTTTTACTGGGTCCGAATTTTGTATTGCAAAAGTCAGAAGGTAAATGTCAAGGGCAAGTTCAAAAGGCCCAGTAATTTCTAGCTAAGCAGTTCCTGAACCCAGAGGGAAGATGGAATACCATCAGCAATAGGGTCTTTGGCATTTAGAGGTTCAGAAAAGAGCTGTATGTATCACCATTTTGAACTGGAGCACCTTATGGATTGAACTGGAGCATGTTATGGGTTATGGGTTGAATTCAAATTTCTCATGTTGAAGTCCTAACCCCTGTACCTGAGAATGTGACCTTTTTGGAGATTGGGTCTTTACAGAGGTGATCAAGCAAAAATGATGTCATTAGAATGAGCCTTGATCCAACAGGACCGGTGTCTTTTAAAAGGAAGAAATTTGGGTAGAGAAACACATACAGGGAGAATGCTAGGTGAACATGAAGATGGCCATTTTCCAGCCAAGGAGAGAAGCCTGGAACAGATCCTTCCCTCAGAGCCCTCAGAAGGACCGACACTGCTGACACCTCGATGTTGGCATTCTAGCCTCCAGAACTGTGAGACAGTACATTTCTATTGTTTAAGCCACCCAGGTTGTGGTGCTTTGTTACAGTAGCCCTAGGGAACTAATACCTCAGATGTAATCTGGTCAAAGGTGAGAGCTAGGAGAAGCTGCCCAGACTATATTTTCTCCATATCCCAAGAAGACAAAGTAATGCTTCTTTGAGTTATCTAAAAGAGTGGGCACTGCCCCCTGGCAAGATTGAACTGGCTGACCCTTAGGAAATAATTTCAATTGCTCATGCCTTGCTTCTCCTTCCATGAAGTTGGTTATAGGGCCTATGTTCTCAAACCCCTACTGTGACTGATTGTTAAAGGCCAAGGGTGATCACATGAATATTCTGAGTTTGAGGCAGGAAGGTCAAACTTATATGTGAAGACTTATTAATAAATATATCTCTGAGGGACACCTGGGTGGCTCAGTGGTTGGGCATCTGCCTTAAGCTCAGTGTGTGATCCCGGCGTCCTGGGATCAAGTCCCGCATCAGGCTCCCTACAGGGAGACTGTCTCTCTCTGTGTATCTCTCATGAATTAATAAATAAAATCTTTTTAAAAAAATACTATCTCTCAGAACAGCTGGCAAGATGAGTGGACTCTAACTTCCTGAGGCAACCCATGCAGAGAGGTACAGCCCCTGACTTCCTACCTGAGCCTCGTAGAACCAGCTCTGTCTCGGCCTTTTGAATTTCTAAATGTGACATAATCAAAAACGAAATAACTCATACTTTTGGCCAAAGAGTTTTCATCTTTCAGTACATAATTCCAGAATATTTCCCTTGAATCAGGGAAAAGTGTATAACCTGCTTGTTAAACTATTTCTGCTACCAGGAAAGGAGAACACAGAAGTATTTCTGCAGGCTTCTTTTAATTTTTTTTTTTTAAGCTGCTATAGTCCTAGATTCTCATCCTGTCTCCCACTCGAATTATCAGTAGTGAAAGAAATGGTGTTTAGCCCTGCTTCCTTATATGGCAGGGAATGACAATGTGCTTGTCTATTTGAACTGCAGTGTGGCTTTCTGACAAATTATAATGATTGGTTATGGAAACCTCCTGCTCTGGTTTCCATCGTATTCCTGAGGAAAGACACAGAACAGACAGCTGTAGGGAAATGGAAAGGGCTGGATTCAGGGGAGTGGCACTGAATCTGGCTCTGCCATTTGCTAGTTGTATGACTCTGGAGGAGTTCCTTAATTTATTTCACTGCCCTGAGAAAGTCATCTTCAACTTGAATGGTGCCTGTCACATAGCAAAACTGCCGGCAAGATACGGGAATGAGCCAGCTTTCTTCTTAATGATCTCTAACCCACAAGGGCTTAGGGTAACTCTCCATCCATTTTGATTCACTGTCTCTCCCAAATTCAGCATTGTTTTTTTTCTTCTGATGACTCTCAACTTCTCTTCTCTCTGTATCTCATTCTCTCCTCTCTCCTTTTTTCCTTCCTTCCTGTCTCCCTCTCTCATTCCAGGTCCCAAACACTAAAACCTACAAAACGCCCAGTGTCAGGAATAATAAACCCCTTTAGCCATACCAGATAAAGAAAGGCAGCACACATCCAGTGATAAGGGCAGTGGGTTGAAAGGGGTGGTGGAGGTCATCTGCTTCTGCAGAGCTCCAGAGACAGACAGATCAGGAAAGTGCTTATGCGGACCTGAGCAGGGTTTCCTTTAACTGTTGGCTACTAGTCCTAGTCCCACCTCAGGGAGAATCTGACATGAACAAAGAAGGGGCACCTGGGTGGCTCAGTGGTTGAGCGTCGGTCTGCCTCTGGCTCAGGTTGTGACCCCGGGGTCCTGAGGTTGAGTCCTGCACTGGGCTCCCCAAAGGGAGCCTGCTTCTCCCTCTGCCTATGTCTCTGCCTCTTTCTGTCTCTCATGAATGAATAAATAAATAAAATCTTTAAAAAAAAAAAAAAAGAAAGAAAGAAAAGAAAAGAAGGTGGCTTCTTTTGTTCCATCTACATAACAGCCATGGAGTAGCCATGCTGGGAGAATGTGGCTTGAGACTTGAGGACTAAAGGGAGTCCATGCCTATAGGTAGCCTCACCAAAGTCACAGCTAATAGCTGATGATTTTTAATTTAGTGCCAGCATGGGCAAAGCAGTTTAGAGATATTGTTTCTAATCCTTATAATAACTATAAAACTGGAGGAATAATAATCCCCCTTTTAGAGGTGAAGAAACAGCCTCAAAAATAGTAAATTTGAGATTCAAACTCAAGTCTTCCAGCTTCCAAAGTGTGTTCTCCGATGGGCCACACCCCCAGAGCCACACACAAACCAGGTGTCTCCATCACTGGAGTAATTAGCCATAGGCAGCACAGCACGGTGGCTGAGCACGTGGACTATGGAGCCAGATTATCCAGGTTTGAATCCTGGCTCTGCCACTTACTAGCTTTGTGACCTTAGATATGTTACTAACCTAATCGTAACTCAATTTCCTCATCTGTAAATTTGGCTGTTGTAGGGAGATGACTTGTTTGATTTTTATCTAGTAAACATCTATATGCTACTTAGCATGTGCCAGGCACGGTTCTAAACACTCAGTAATAATATGATTAGAGAGGAATCAATGAGTTCAAACATGAATACTGACTTCAGCTTTCTTACCAAGAAGAAATAAATTATGGACATCTATTTCTTTACTCCTTTAACTCTCTACTCTGTGTGGAGTGAGGCACTTTTTTAGTTTCAAATCACAGCACTGAAAAAACCCAGACATAGTCGCTGACTGATGGCACTTACGTTCCAGAGCATAAGAAATAACCGACAAGTAAACAAGGAAATATGCAATCATAAGCATATGTTATGAATCTGCATGCAATAAAATAACAGAGGTATTCTGATGGGCTCTCCTACATAGAGGCAAATTTTATCAACTTGATACCTTAGGGAAATATTTCACAACAAGCTCTCCGGTGGTGGGGGATCAAGGGGAGGGGAGCCCGATTTGTGGCATTTGCTAACTCCAGTGATGTATTTCATTTCCCTCCTACGGACACAATAAATGCAACTAACCTCCAGAGCACAGATAATAATAAAATGTAAGAAAATAATTGGGAAGGAATGAGTTTTGAGTATTTATTACCTTGGGTTTTAATATGATTGTAAGTTGATATAATTTAATTTCTAATAATGACTATGTTCAACAACTGGTTCGCAAAATCTTAAAAATTTAACAATTGGCTTTTGGGAGCTAGGATGAGCTGGCTTCCCACACTACTGTTTAGAGTGCATGGAGAGGGGGATGGGGTTGGAGGGAAATGAGCCCCAGTCTGTGTGATGTCATTATGCATGTGGATCCTAATTTAATTCCTTTTTAGCTGCTATTCTCCAGTGAGCCCTGCCTTCATGTACCCAGCGCAAGTCCTGCTCTGTAAACCAAATAGCATCTGTACAAATATAGTAGCAATTCTGGCATTCTTATTGGATCAGGTTATTCTTGCAGAGATACTTTTAGCTCTCCAATCCTTAGTGAATATAATTTATGTACTTGCTGCCCTGAATAAGGGTGGTTCTTCTGTGCAAGTTACATCTTCAGGATGTAACTCCTGACTGTTGAGTAAAGGAAGCCCCCAGAGATGGGTTTTCAGTTCTGCAAAAGCATTCACCTGAGGCCTCCTGTTTCTTAGGGCTCACGTGCTGCTGAAAGGGCCATCCCTTGGACCCTCTAAGCCAGCAGCTATGATAGCTCTGGCCCTCAGAAGAGATATAGGGTGAGGGTGGAGGAAGCTTCTCCCTTCTTCTGCTCAGGATTTGTACATTCCTTAGCCCAAGGCTGAGAACAGAGAAAAACATCTTCTGTTTTTCCTGGTAAGTTAAAATACCTAAAGTAACCTAAAAAAACACCCTAAGGACAGAAATACTTAAAAGAGAACATTTTTTGTCAATTCACCCCCTCTCCCAAAGCCTAAATTTCACTTAGTAATGGTGGCTGGAACAGGAAGTGGAAATACCATGAGAAATCTTATTCTTGCCACATTTCCAATGCTTTACAAAAGCATATACTGGAAATCTCATCAGAAAGCTTGACCTTACAGGGTTGATAGCTCTGCACCCAAACCAAAAGAGTATGGGAAGCTGGAGGAATTTTCAGATAAATATTCTAGCTCTTCCAAAGAGACTCTTCAGGAAAACGGATTATTTGGAATATACAGCTATAACTTTCAGAAAGAAATTACTCAGAACTAAACAACTAGGCCTGCGGGGACTAAGTTACTCCATACCTCGACTATAGATTATTTTAAGCAAGGACATTGAGCACTGCTTCTGAGCCAGGGTGTTCTATCAGAAGCACCAAAGAGTTTTTACAATCTACAGATGCTGAACCTTGGTCTAGACTTGCTGAATCACACTCTCCAGGGAATGGGACTCAGGGATGTACGTTTTCTAAAAGCCCTACAATTGCTCCTGGTGAACATGCTGGTTAAGATCTACTGGACTATAGATTATAATCTATCATCGGATTATATAGATATAATTATAATCTATAATCTTACTATAATCGGGCTGTATTGTATAATCCAAATTCCTGAACTGTTAAAATGGGACATTCTCTCTCCCTTCTTTTGGGAGAAACAATCCAGTGGATCGAAATAGTTTACAGCCTGGGACTTAGGAGCTGTGTATTCTGGAACCACTTTTGCCACTAATTAACTGGGAGGACCTTGGTTTGTTCTCTCATTCAACAGATACCAGGCTTCTGCAATGTGCCAGGAACTGGGTATATATTAATAAAAATTAAAAAAAGGTGTTTCCTGCCCTTATAAATCTTACTGACATTAATCAAAGAAATGTACAAATACATGCATAATTTTACCTGCTATGGCTAGGCTTTATTCTCTCATCTGGAAAATGAAAATTCACGAGTTCTTTTTTTAAAAAGAATTTTTCTTAAAATTCTAAATTTCTTGTCCCAACTTCCATGTAAGAGAATTATGTTTTAAGTCCTCTGAGAAAATACAATACCAAAAGCTACTATGAATTCAGTAACTATTTTAAGTAAATTAATATTTTATCATCATAATGCATCTATATAATTAGTAAAATAGCACATATTGTGTAAGATGTATCAGTTACTCAGTTTGTCACAACCATTTGCTGCATATATGGGTTTGTTTAGCTCTTGCAATAATTTTGTGTTCTCCCAGGGATCCAAGGTGCAGAGGTTAGGAACCTATGGGCCACATCAATGATGTGAAATACATGGTACCCAAGTAGCAACGTCCCTTTTCTTTCACAACAGACATCACTGTCAATGACAGCGTCTGCTGCCCTCAGTGAGCTCAGGACTGGGCCTCAGAATCCTTCTCAACACACCGTTCCAGGTGGTTGCTACTAATTGTTTGGAGCTGGCAAACGGATGATAAATGATTTGCACTCCCTGGGCTAAATGCCTCCTCAGACCCTGCCCAGCATTAACCATATAGGATACACGTATTCAGTTCTGCTGTCTTGAGAAACATGAATGCCCTGTACCCTTTCCATATATAAGTACTCCAAATATTTGAAGACATCCATGTGGCCCCAATTTTCCTTCCTTTGGGATTAGTCCTTTATCTATTCCTCATCTTGATGCTCATTCCTGGATGCATATTTGTGAACGCTTCTCTAAAGAACAAGCCCAGAATAGAGCATGTTGTTTTGCTTTGTTTTGTTTTTACTTCCCATGACAGGCATCAAGAAAGGTGTTCAGCGAATGAAAGAGTACACTCCAAGCATTGCAGAGAACTGAAACTTCCAGTGACTGAGCACACTAGATTGTATGCATTAAATTATGAAGTACTGTAATTTACATTTGAGGTGCGGTAGTTTTTATTTATTACAATTAAGTCA